>NW_026042343.1:939848-1252334 GCF_023856365.1 Brienomyrus brachyistius
TTGGCGGCAATGGGCACGGGCGCGATGCGCACGAACTTGGACGACACGCTGAGGCTGGTGGAGGGCACCAGCTGGGGCACCAGGGCGAAAGTCTGGCCCTGTATGTTGACCAGCAGCTGGGCGATCTTGATGTCTGGAGAGGGTGGCTGGGCTGGGAGCACGGAGCCCGTGGAGGGACCCTGCTCTTGTTTGATCTGAACCGGCTGGATCTGCAGGACAACTGGCAACCCCCCTTCGTCAACAGAAGCTGATTTGCTGGGAGGCTCCTTCATCACGGTGTCGCAAGCACCGGCACTAGAGTTTGTTGTGGGCCACGTGCTTTTGGGTTCAAGGCTAGGACTTACAGCAGAGCTGGCAGCAGGCACAGCTTGGCCTGACTGCTGAGGTCCGGTCTCTGGCAGCATGGAGAGCTTACCACTCAGTTCCAGCTCTTCTCCCTCACCCGGTTCCTGTTTCATGGTAACCACCTCCATGTTCTCCTCTAGGAACTCCTCGATCTCCTCTAGGGTGGGCTGGAACGGCTCAGCGTGGTCCTTGAGGTCAGCTGAGAAGATAGGGAAGTCGAAGTGCTCCTCTTTCATGGACTGGGAGCACAAGTCCCTGCGTGACTCCCAAGAGAAGCTGGAGGGGAGGCTGGTGGACACGCTCCCCAGCGAGGTCTGAGAGAGCAGGAAATCCAAGATGCTGTCCTGGCTTTCGACGCTAGAGCTGCTGCCATAGCTGGAGCTGAGAACCTGGGAGTCCGGGCTGGAACAGGAGCGCGGGCTGGACGAGTCACTCAGATCGTCCTCAGAGAATGGCGGGGACAGCACCTGGTAGCTCGCAGTGTCAGTCACCATGTCTGACAGGCTATATGTCACGGGGGAGCCTTCAAAAGGCAGGAAGGTCTCCTCTCCCACATGCAAGTGATCCACCATTCCTGGCTTGGCCAAATAAAATGGCCCTTCCCCTTCAGTTTATGTGCCTGACCGATGATATTTGCCTATTAATTTACTCCCCTGTCTTCTTCCAGAAACACACGGAATCCAGCTGGAAAAAATGCGTCTTCAATTCCTAGAATTATATCCACAGACGTTCCTATAAAAAAAAGAAAAAAAGAAGTTAGATTACAAAATACTGTTTTGTCCGTCAATCACTGCATGCGTCAATTATTAAGTCTTCGGGTATTTATGATGCTGTACAAAGGAGATGAGTATCCTTACATCAGCTTGTTGTATAGAAACTGTGTGTTTTGAACAAAAAAAAACTTCTCATATAGAAAAGGGCAGGAAAGTTCTGTGTTCTATGTTGCATTATATCTAATATCGTGTTTAATTCCATAGGTCCGCTACCTCGTAGTAAAAAGTTTAGCCACTAGTCTGTTCCATGGTTTATATACAAAGCTGGAAAAGAAAAAATAAGCAAATAAAACCGCTGGTCCTGACATTAATCTGCTACCCCGGTGTTGGGAATCAGGATCCCTTTATACCCTCCACAAGACTTTATTGATCTCACCTTTAACCAGACAGGCCACTCGTACTGTATTCCAAAATAAATTGCTGTTTCAAAATTTGTAAAAGATTACGTGATTTGACTTGAACTTTTTCCATTAAAAAGGCAGTATGAAAAAACCTCGTTGCAACATTTTTAAATTGGAAATGATAACGTCCACCAGGTATTTCTAAGTCCTGACAAAAGTTATATGCAATTTACGCACTTGGTTTCAACTACGAGAAGCACGCTAACGCCTGTCGAGGTCCCGTTTCAAGCACATAAGCTGATACTGAACCACGGAGTCAAGAGGAGAGCACGAATACAGCATTACTTTTACTTGTATTTACTAACATTACTTACCTGCCGGATGTTGCATTGTAGCGCATTTAAGGAAAGAAACGTCGACTCATGCCGTGAACAAAACATTCTTTTCATGTTCGTCACCTTACGCGTCATTCAAATTGAAAGGCTGTGTTTTAATAGCGAGACATATATGAAATCTCTGAAAGCGCAGTGCATACGGTAAGAACAATCGAACTACTTCGGCAAGTAATCCGAAGATTGCCGAAATGTCCGCCCCTAGTCTTCTGACAGCTATTATGCGTTCAGATCTGATTGTAATATTACAGCTATTGTAGAAAAAATCAGGCCGATGAATGGTTGTGATTGTGACAGTTTATAGAATGTGGTCCCCACCCCCGACCCCCGTTCCGACTTCCCCTTCCCCGGCCCCACCGCTTGGAAATGACCGACAATAACCCGTTCTGGTGACTGTCAACAGCGTGCAGCGGGCAGGACCATGGATCCGCTCCTAATGCACCGCACATTCTGCACTCCGCTCCACCGTCAATTTCCACACCGATTTACCATGTGCAAAGTGCAATTATACCCCTTTTGCCATAAACGGACACGTTTGCTTTCTTCGTGCATTTTTGTGCTGTTTGGTTTATTTCCGTACATCCCAGTTGCGAATAATCATCTTTCGCCGCAGCTAAATGGAAAAAGTTGAATATCCGTCTATCTATTTTTACCGAGGAATGTAAACGCTTTATTTCTGCGGCGGTCATCGGACGTCAGATGATAGCCAGGATCAAGTATATTTATGTCTCTCTTCTCGACAGGGATATCGGTTAGATAAATTCAGGTTTCGTCGTTTTTTTTATTGCATATTGATTGTGGTAACAGCCCAGTAATGTAATAAGTACAAGACAATCACGCACGCTGTTCGAACAGATCGCATTTTTACAGTGTGGATTTTACAGTAACTATTCACGCCGCTGGTTCGGCTATTATTTCCAAGATTTCTTTGGCGTCCTTCCACGACGTTAAAAATGTATGCACGCCCTCTAATTGAATACACTGCACCGCCAAGCGCATGAGTAAGCTAGTATCCAGTACTTGAGCCCTACAACGTAAACATGTTTTCGTCCAATGCACAGCATGCTCCTGCATGGGAAGGAGGGGAGGGTGTTCCACACACCCCAGATCGTATGCAAGAATCCATTCCGATGCATTAAAGCACTTTATTTAGTCTTACCTGGTTTGTCAGCAAGAAATGATAATCCCCCCTTTTAAATCCGTCGTTTTAGCAAGGAAAATATATAAAGTACGATTGCCCTTGAGGCGGGCTGGTAGTTACTGTGTTGGAAAGCGCTCCGTCCCCGTACTGTAGTTGTACTATATTACCATCACATGACTCCTGGTGAGCGTGTTATAAGAATAAAGCCGAGGCGGAGGCTCCCGAAGGCTCGTCCTCAGCCATAGACGCCATTGGCCAGCGGCGCACGGAGGCTGGTCTCGCGCTCCTCGCCAACTGGAACAAGTTCCTGCGCAGTGCTCCTGCAAGCGAAATAAGTCCTGTCACGTCCCCCCCCCACAGTCTTAATAGCAGTCGGCTTTTTTCCGCCACTTGTTTTGATCATAGCAACAATGTTTTGATCCTGAGAGCGGGGAGTAAACTCGGTTTGTATAAACGCTGTGTGTGATATCATGCATCATATCATACACTGTAGACAAAAACGTCTACTTGGTTTTCTTTATGGAATGTGTACATTCTCGACACAAAAATGCACACTAAGATAAAGGTAAATTCTAAATATAAAACAGAGACGAAAGTATATTCTTAGAACAAAATTGCAGAATGGGACAAAATAAAAATTGGCGTTGGTCTGAAGATAAACATCTGTCACACATTGTTGTCAATAACGTAATTCCCTTTTCTTCTTTTTTAATAACAAAAAAAAAATCTTATACAGAGTTGACAACCCACCTCGCCAAATAAGGAATCGAGATTGAAAATGTCGACGAAGAGTGTCTAGAGTTATTTATTGATAGAATCGTTATCTGAATGACTTTTGGGACATGATCCAAGAACAGGAAAAAAAAACTACGAACCACAATGACATGAAGGATAACCGACCGAACTGGACCATGCGCACATTGAGAAAACTTTGTTACCTGAATGGTAATTAATTTCCATTAGTTTCTCAGCAGTTTTTTACTGTGTTTCCTTGACTGCTAAAACAATAAGATATGCTATAAATGTATGTTTTTTTTGCATATTTGTTCAACGAATTTTGTAGGTTAGTGAAAGAGAAAATAAGCAGCTCAATAGATGTCTTTGGCCTACTGGTGATTATTTTGCAATCGGTAAATCAGGAGGTATGATCACAAGGTCAGGGTCAAGTTGAGCAGAGAGCAGGACTGTGACTTAAACAGGAAGCTTTCAGTCTATTAAAGTTCACTCATACTTAAATGAGGAACTCACGGTCTATTAAAATGTACTGGAACGCGACTGTTGCGTCAGACTAGTAAATGCGTAGGGGTGGGATGACAGCTATTTTCGTAGCCAGTAAGGACATCAACGCCATTGTTTGTGTTGGTGGATCTGCTCTGTCCTTGCCAACCTCGCTTATTCTTAAGCCTTGTAAAAGTGCTACAGTAAATTGCTATTGTTTATATAGTAATGAAGAGAGAAAGAGGCTTCATATGTTTGATCTTTTTTTTTATTGTTGCAATATTAAATAAAAAAATGCTGCAGTGAGTTCTTACATTTGAAATGTTAATATTTTAATTTTTAGCCTCCCAACATTAAAAAGATCCTAACCAATCTATCTCAAGCATTTCTATCCACTTCTCTGCAGAACACGTGCTTCTGGATCATTCCGTCTTTTTTCCTTGCTCTTGACCTTCCAAAGAAATCACGCTTATTTATAGCAGGCAGCATAAAAGGTGATTCTGACTGTGAATATTAACATTTTGCAGTGTAAACGAAAGTATTTCTTCTTACTGAGTTTTCGCCACATTTAAGTGATCAGACACATTTCTCATGTCGTCAGCTTTCAGCCGCCCACTTCCCACAGCGCTTACCCAGTGTAGGGCTGTGAGGCGCCTGGGGGCGTCCACACAGCATGCGGCACAAGGCAGGGGAAACCCTTGATGGCATCTCAGACCATGGCAGGATGCACAGCATATTCAGACACACCAGTTCACCTAATTGCATTTCTTTTGACTGCAGGAGGAAATCAGAGTGACCAGGAGACGCGTGCAACATGGAGAGAACATCCATAGTCCTGCACCATGCTCACCTGCCATCAGTCTTATCAATAATAGTTACTATTTTTAATGGATTGGTTTTTAAGTCCCTGTGACTCTGACCAATAAGATCAGTTGGACGGAAGGAGATCCAAGCAATCACAGGGAGACCATGTGGAGATCCAAGCAATCACAGGGAGACCATGTGGAGATCCAAGCAATCACAGGGAGACCATGTGGAGATCCAAGCAATCACAGGGAGACCATGTGGAGATCCAAGCAATCACAGGGAGACCATGTGGAGATCCAAGCAATCACAGGGAGACCATGTGGAGATCCAAGCAATCACAGGGAGACCATGTGGAGATCCAAGCAATCACAGGGAGACCATGTGGAGATCCAAGCAATCACAGGGAGACCATTTGGAGATCCAAGCAATCACAGGGAGACCATGTGGAGATCCAAGCAATCACAGGGAGACCATGTGGAGATCCAAGCAATCACAGGGAGACCATGTGGAGATCCAAGCAATCACAGGGAGACCATGTGGAGATCCAAGCAATCACAGGGAGACCATGTGGAGATCCAAGCAATCACAGGGAGACCATTTGGAGATCCAAGCAATCACAGGGAGACCATGTGGAGATCCAAGCAATCACAGGGAGACCATTTGGAGATCCAAGCAATCACAGGGAGACCACGCAACCTCCGTCACCCACCACATAGATCAAATCGGTTTATTCAAACGAGTAATATTACATTTTGGTGATTTACCAATTACCTTTCAGAGTCCCTGTGTTGATCGGAAATAAAAGACTGGCAGCTTGACATTTAAGTTCCAATTGTTTTAACTAAGGGAGTCCTGGCAGCTTCCTCCAGTAATCATTTCTGCATGTTAAGGGAGAAGCTGTTCGTTGAAGAATGACGCCAGATTTGAAGACATGCAATTTTAATTTTTAAAGACGTTTTTTTAATGATGCCCCAGCAGATTTGAAAGGATACAGGCCGAGGTGAGATAGAATGTGGAGTTTTGGAAAGGTGACCAATGAGGATTTGCGTGAACTGCACAGAAGAAAAGCCACAAGACGACTGTTAGGCTGTTCAAGTAAAAGACAAGAAGGCAGATGAAACAACAAAAATATTATCAACCATCAAGATGACGTGTGAATGGTACAGCTGCTGGAGATTAATATGAATGATAATTCTCAAAACAGGGGCCCCAGTGTTTAATTTGCTTACATTGCATATATTGTCATTAAACTCTAGTTGGCAAAACAAATAATTATGCATTCAATACAAGCCATACAGTAGCATCCAAATAAATAGCAAAATGCAAGCATTGAACTGATTATATTAATGACCTTCTGCATTTGTACACATTTTTCTTTAAAATGTTCATCCCGTCTATTGGACATGCGCTGTACACACATGTATAAGTAATGCATATATTGCAGTTAGGGTCACAGTATTTAATTCGTCAATTTAGTGATCAGTGGTCATTGCTGACAGACCACAGCAAAAAGTGTCCTCTACATTAGGGAGGGGGCAGCTAATTCAGCACCCGGGGAGCAGTGCCCAGGCGTGGTGCCTTGCTGGTCGGGGATTCGAACCTGCATTCCTTCAATTACAAGGGTTCATGCCTAAAAATCAAGCCACCACTGCCTAACACTGTAAGCTAACAATTTCATCCATTCTGTGAAGATGAGGGTCTTTCTATGTGGCGAAAATCAGCCTCTAAATATCTAAAACCTGAATTGTGAAATCTGTGGTCAAGTTCATTGCTATCTAAAAGTCAAGCCAAAGAAGTCTGCATACACACAAGTGGGAGAATTGCCCTTGCAGTGAGGTGAGCATGACGCAGAAAAGTAGCAGTGATGCTGGAGTCCATCATCAGGTTCCATAAGGCTTAGGAAACTACTGTCCCCATGGCCACTGGGTCCTAATGCTTCAGCTACACTCAATGGCTTTACAATAGGGTGCATTATTTCAACTCAGTGATTGTGTAAGGTGTGGTTGACCAACAAATTCTTTTTAGCATTGCTGCATTAATTTGATGCAGCTTGTGTCCTGTTTAATTTTAAGTAAAGTAATTAATTGTGATTGTTGACATGCCACAGCACAGAACAATGAAACGTGTCCTCTGCATTTAACCCATATGTCACATGACATCATAGTGGCGGGCAGCTGACTCAGCGCCCGGGGAGCAGTGCTCGGGGGTGGTACCTTGCTCAGGGTACCTCAGTGGTACCTTGCTGGTTGGGGATTTGAACCAGCAGCCTTTCAATCACAAGTGGGCGTCCTTAACTATCAGGCCACCACTGCCCCATCCAATAGCATTATAGGGACATATGTAGCAGTTCTACTTTCCTTTCCCAGTCTGTCCCAGTTTGTTAAGTACGTCTGCTGGTAACACAATACGTGATGGGGCACAAATTCTTAATAATAACACAGTTATTACTGAAGTACAAATTACGAACAAAACATCAACAAATATAGTTGCTACTTTAGATGAAAGATGCGTCATGATTGATTAATGGTGAACAAACATGAGATCAGTATTTCACTTGTGGTATTCATTACTTGTTCCTTCAGCTACTCCTTCAGTAGTTCCTTCTGTTGTTCACAATGGTTTAGAGAATTCACTGATATAGCAACAAATATAGTAACTGCATGAGATACAATCGCGATTCATTAAAGATTAATTAACATGAGATCAGTATATAACTAAGGCTTAGTTTGTGATTAATGAATACATAAGTAATAGTATAATACCGTATTATTCGTATCCTGTCAAGTATTTTGCAGCAAATTCTGAAGTTGGTGAAAAATGTCCCTTTTCGACTTTTAGTCTGTAGAAGAGCGCCATCTAACGGCAAAAACAACGTTGCCATGGCAATGAAACGTAAACAAGAAATTAATACAAACGAAGTCAGAACCATTATAATATGAGATGAACAGGAGTTCGCTTTGAAGGTACTGGGAAAGAACAGCAATACATAGTTTGCATAGGTAAGACTTTTACATATATACACACATACATGTGTATCTCTTACAAATATATTAGCAGTTGGACAAAAATCTGTTGTAATGGCAAACCAGGTACATTATTTGACACACTGCAGTCGGTTAACAGTCAATGCGGCAGAATAAACAGCAAAGTTAGACAACGGGCTAATAAATTTCATAAACTGCGATAAAGACAATAAATACTGTGGTGGGGGATGTAGGCAGGCTTCTCGATAAGTCTCCGGAGAGGGAAAAGGTAGGCTTTGAGGACTTTTTAGAGCAATCCTATTGCAGTGTTTGCAGAGTATTCAGAAATAAATACACGGTAAATGCTCGTACAAGAAAAATATATGTCCTGCTTCGAAGCGTAAATATCAGCTGAAAGTGACCGAGGGAGACGTTCGTCAATCTCCTATCTCAACGTAGAATTTAGTTCCATCTTCATTCCCACATCGAAGTTCTGTGCTAACTTAAGTTTTATTTTTCTTAGTGAACGGCTCGACCAGCATTTGAGTCTATTTTATATAATAATTTGTCAAACATATACATTTAAATGTTTATATTTACTATTAGGCCTGGCAAGATATTACACGGAATAATTTTACGAGCATCATGATAACTGTACGGGAGACAGGGGATGATTTTAACGTGGGTTAGTTGTAACAAAGTCTATTTCTCACATCAGGAACGAGGTACAAATCATATTATAATATAACATAACTCTACTGCATATGCTCAATTTAGTTTTTAATTCACATGCTAAGAAGGAGCGACCTGTAACTCAGATTTGTACGGAAAACAGAACATAAGAAAGTAAAAGGGTAAGAAAGTAACTTTTCACTTCATTTGTTTCTGCGATCTCAGAAGCTTTGTACTTAAAACGTAAATCATTTTTATTATGTGCCTACGCAAATATCTGTTATATAAGTTGTGAGCGCTAATATTGTTGCTCTTAGCTGCAAGGTAAACTTGTTCCTGGCTACCACAGTCTGGGATAGCTGTAACGGTGATTTTCCAACTGCCCACCAGGCCCAGGAAACTTTGTGTGCAAACAACATTGTGTGTGTGGAACATTTCAAAGTCAAAGGAAAATTGTGTGAAATGCATAGAGCAGGAGTGGGGAACCTGGTCCGTGGAGATTTGCTGTGGATGTGGGTTTTTGGAATGACCTCTCAATCAGCCAATCACGAGGGGTCCTAGGGACTGCAATTGAGAACCACTGCTTTATTATTGGCTGATTGAGAGGTCATTCAAAAAAGCCGCGCACCCACCTCCCCTGTTCAAGGTGGGGCCATCAAGCCTGTACCCCAGGAAGTGTTCAATACACCTGTCAACACCGTGATTCTGATGGTGACTAACATTACACACACACACATGCAGGCAAGCACGCTATTATTGTTATGTTAACCCCCAAGTTACAGCTGTCCCTGACTATGGGGTAGATTGTAACATTTCACTCCATGCATTTGAGGCTAAACCATTCATTGTCTGTTGGTGGTACAGAGATAAAAACCAGTGTCATTTAATAGAGGTGTTGGGAGTTTGTCTCAAATTTTGAATGTGATTCTAAGAGCGTCAAAGTGCACGCAAGAATGTAAAAATGTTACAAACTCCCCTACATCATATTACAGGCTATTTTAAATGCATTTAAATTCACGAAACAAGAACCTCTGTTTCTCTTAGAATGTAAGTTATTAGATTAGATAAAACAGAAGACGTTACCCTACAGTGTAGATCTGATCATATGCAGATACTGGGAGCGACATGGAGCAGCCGGAGAGAAACCCGTTCAGACTGCCCTCTGATTCCGACATTTTCCTACTGCTGAACCAGGAAAAGCAACAAAAAATGACGGTTGGTTTGCGAAATCGCCCTTCTCCAAAAATATCACTTTGAGCAGTGCTGCTTTTTTTAAATATATATTTTTTGGTTTATTTTATTTTTGGTTTGAAACAATTAGTCGAATATACATGAAATCTGTTCTAACCGGACCCCATAGCCACTTATGGAGTGCAGGTCTTATGTTAGTCGTATGTTATATAGCCTTATGTTTAGCTTCCACATTATCCCATGAAATAGATAACGGTGGTATTATGGTAATATGGTATTCCATGCTATTTGCTGTATGCCTTGATATTTTGAAACCTCCAGGATTGCCAGCTCTCACCCATCTGCAATGACACTCACACTTTCAGACTCATGCAAGAAATCTCACGGCAAATCTGTATTATTCCATTATACACCTAAAATTAGCTACATCAAAAGCATTGGGGTACGTCGCAAACCCTATAGACTATTTACAAGGTAATAAAACTGTTACTTGCACGTAAATGTGTGAGCAGACTTGTCTCGAATTAAAAATCTCACTCTAGCCAGCTGACGGAGTTGACGACCCTGAATTCCTTTTTTTTTGGCAATTTCAAAATACCGTCAAAATAATGTGTGAACGGTATGGCATATGAAAAATTGGCGCCAAGTACACGCATCTCAGTAGTAGTTTAATTCATTATCGGTCAGCATACACATGAAATACTACACCAGTTATAACAATGATTCAAACGACGGACTGCATACATGACGGTGGTCTGATAAGATTATGGAACTGAAAAATTCTTATCGTCTACTAACATCATAGCTGCTGTAATGCAAGATATTACTTACGTATTTGTGGCAATGCTGGTGTAAACAAAGGTACTGCACTGCCAGGTATAAAATACAGCACAATTATGTAAATTACAAGATATTTGATAATGATAATAAACAAGTATGTTACTAGTTTATGTACTTACTATACTGTAGGCCTACTTTATATAATTATTTAGGCTATACTATATAGCCTAGGGGTGTAGTAGGCTATACCATCTAGGTTTCTGTAAGTACACTCATGACACATTTCTCAGAACATCTCCTTGCCAGTAAGCAATGCAGGACTGTAGCTGTTCCTTTGGCGTACAGTACATATAGGGTGGATCACGTTAATTACCAGCTCAGTGGTTGTGGATCCACAGGCTGCAGTTTTATGTTACTCCGCCCCCCCCAAACAGGAGCGAGAGCAGCGACGCAGCCAGAAGGTGCACGAGAAGCTCACTTACACTGGGCGGATGAATGCCCAGCGGGCGCTGCTGAGGCGGGCACTAAGGGTGGGGGAGGATGAAGATGGGGAGCTGGCAGCAGGTGCAGGTGAAGAGGCCCTGGAGCTCAGGGACAACGCTGTCGGGAAACTCGCCATGCTGAAAGGTGGGGCATCACCTGGAATCTCCGAACATCTCACACCTCCTCATGTGTGAATCCTAAGGACATTCACAGAGGCCCACTAATGCCAAAACCCAAACCATCCAGATTCCCTAACTTCTGCTGATGTCTCTCCTCAGATCGCAATATTGAAAAAGAGAGCATTAGAGAGTTTATCTCCAAGAAGAGGGAAATGATCCTGCTGGAGGTGAGGAATATGAGCGCTTTTAAGGACACTGCACGTGTGCCTGGATGTTTATACTTCGAGACGCATAGTGAACAAGCACACTGAAAATATTTTGCACACATATAAATACAGCGATGATGCAACACTGAAAGGGAAACTCCCAGATTTCAGAGAGGCTGAAATTTCAGAGGAAGTGTTCAGTTTTGTAGCCTCTGATTTCATGGATACGGTGCAGTACGTCTCATCAATGCAGCCAGGATGGTAGCATCTGACTTCATAGAAAAAGGCATCTACCGAAGTCCCCTCTTATTACCAAGTTTGTTAAGACAGCAAGAAATAAAATGAGTGTTTCAAAAGAAACCACATTCGCCATGGGAAAACATAGCAAAGCCTGTTTTTTAGATACATACAGTTTAAGTTGATTCACAGTGAAAAATGCTTTTATAGATAACGTCTCTAATGGGGAAGCATGAGGGATCAGAAGTTAACTGTGTGGACCTCATACCTCAAGGGATGGGGAGAGGTTTCATATCCCACATCTGACTCTGGAGTTTGCATGTTCCTCCCATATTTGCACCAGTGTTCTACCAGTGAAGGGGCATCTCCACAGTGTCCACTGCACATGTGAGAGAGTCCTGGCACGTTTCCCTACCTTGTTTTATATACTGCCTGGCATCAGCTCCAGACTCACTGCAATCCTGCACTGGATAATCAGTTGTTTAAGATGAATGGAGCTTTTCTCTTTTTACAGAATGACTGGCCCTGTTACTCTGGAAGTAAGTGTGAGCAGCTCAGGGCTCTGTAGCGGGGCAGCTGCGTGGGCTTCTCCCCGCAAACTATGCCAACGTGGATGTGCCAGTTTCTGTAGCGGGTAGTGAGGACGTTCCAGTGCCAGGTATTCTCTTCAGCGTGCAGTGAGCAGGCATCATGCCAGCAGAGGCTTAAGTTCTGGGCAAGAAGGCAACGACAGCAGCCCCTCCGGGCTGCGGGTATCAACTGGTGTCTTATTCGCATCAGTTGTCGAGCAGGAAGCCAGAAGAAGAAGAGGTTGGGATTTTCCCTGAAACAAGGGCAGCTGTTGACCATCAGTCATCTAATTTAGGCTGATTATTAGCCTAGTCATTGAGGAAGTTTTTGGTTTAGGTATTTGTAGCAGGAAAAAGTCTTGGGGCTTTTAGGCATCTCAGTAGAGCTTGGAAGGAATTTTTTCTCTGTCACCCAGCTGTTTCTCAGGACCATTTGGGTCAGGAAGCTAACAAAGGTCACCTCAGCACCACTAGAGGGTACTTCTCCGTAGGGCATCAGTAAGCCTGTTGATCATACGATCTCCTCCTTTGTCCTAGTGGTTGGCTCATAAAAAGGACCATCACATTAAACATTACTTGTTGTCCAGGGACAAGTGGCAAATGTCATATACTTTACATCAGTTTTGAGTGCATAGTCAACCCTCATAAATAAAATATTTTGAAGACTTTGAAACCTACTGCGACAAATGTTTTTAACATGGTTCTGCTTGCACTGTGGACAGCAGTTTCAAGAAGGTGTTTGTGAAGATCTGGAGCAAGATGGTGAATCAATGTATGTGTTGAGTTTGATAGGGAGGATTTTTTAATGAGGATTTCTCCAGCACCTTCCTAAGAACAAGGTCCGACATACAAAGGATTTTCAGACAAACATAATAATCACCCTCTGTGTGCTACGGTAGCTGTTCCTAAAGCTCATGGAACACAAGAATTCCCCTCATCCACAAGAGCCAGGGCCCGTTCTAACAGACAGGGGGCGGGGCTGGATTAGGGGGATATGGTGCCTCTGGGCGGCAGGACACATGACGTCACGTCAGAAAGAAAAGGAGCTGATTGGTGGCTCCTGAAATTCAGAAATACATCTAGCACGGGTTTACAACGTTACACAGGCTTTTCAGTGAGTTCCATAAGCAAAAGAACAATATACAGTCATATTAAATATATTTGATATTATGCATTGAGCTGTTAAAAGACAATTATGAATAAGACCGGGGGGGCAGAGGTGGAAAGTTCAGGTCCAGAAAGTACGAATCCAAACCGAGGTTTTGTTTCAACCAAGCAGTTGAGGACTCTGTGACTGAGATTCTTTATACTCAGGCTGGCTGGTTGAAACAAAATCTTGGTCTGGATATCTGTTTTCTGGACCTGAATTTCCACCTCTGCTTGTGGGATTTGTTCTGCTTGATGCCCCCCCCCCCCCCCCCCCCCCCCCCCCCGAGGATGTCATGCCTAAATGCCCATACGGCTAATCCAGGCCAGACAGGGAGGAAGATACTGTAATGTTTCTGAATTCCTTTCTGGTGAGAGCCCTGGGGTAAATATGTGGAATTCTGAGCGCACACAGTGATCACTCAGCCATTGTGCTCCCAGGGCACTGCCTGACCTCTCTGCCCTTCCTGGCATTCCCAGTACTCCCTGGCGGTTAAGCAAGAGGAGATGGAGAAGCTGGAGAAGGCTGCCACGGCCGAGGAGAGAAAGCTGGCCCATGCCAGCAAGCTCCTGGAAGAGGACGCTCTCATGTTTGACAGCTTCCTCCAGGAAATCAACAGGAACTCGGCGGAGGCCATAAAAATGTACAGTACAGAGAAATTTGGTGTAAAACTCCTGCCTGAGGCTTTTCTACAGACATGTCAGTCTTTCCAGTTGATAGCATCATGCAGGGCTCTGCTTCTCCATCCATTTTCCAAACCGCTAACCCTACTGGGTCGCGGGGGGTTCGGAGCCTATCCTGGAAGCAATGGGCACAAGGCAGGGAACAACCCAGGATGGGGGGCCAGCCCATCGCAGAGCACACTCACTCACACATGCATTCACTCACACATGCATTCCTATGGGCAATTTAGCCTCAGCATGTTTTTGGACTGTGGGGGGAACCCGGAGTACCCGGAGGAAACCCCACGACGACATGGGGAGAACATGCAAACTCCACACACATGTGACCCAGGCGGAGATTCGAACCCGGGTCCCAGAGGTGTGGGGCAACAGTGCTAACCACTGCACCACCATGCCGCCCCATACAGTGCTAACCACTGCACCACCATGCCGCCCCATACAGTGCTAACCACTGCACCACCATGCCGCCCCATACAGTGCTAACCACTGCACCACCAAGCCGCCCCATACAGTGCTAACCACTGCACCACCATGCCGCCCCATACAGTGCTAACCACTGCACCACCATGCCGCCCCATACAGTGCTAACCACTGCACCACCATGCCGCCCCATACAGTGCTAACCACTGCACCACCATGCCGCCCCATACAGTGCTAACCACTGCACCACCATGCCGCCCCATACAGTGCTAACCACTGCACCACCATGCCGCCCCTCTGCTTTTCCAGTAGCCCTCAAATGAAGGGAAAGGGGAAAGGAAGCTAGGAATGAATGGACTGGAGGGGTGTATCGAGGTGGGGTTTGGGGGTAGCACTGAGTTGACAAAATGATGGGAAAACAGTCTAATGATGAAAGCCTTAGTTCATGGTGTGCAGCAGTGTTTCTCATACCAGTCCTCAGGGACCCCTAGACGGCCTATGGTTTTGCTCCCTGCCAAAGTGAACCGTCTGGGGGTCCCCGAGGACCGGAATGGAGGAAACATTGGTGTAGAGCATTAGAGAAACCCTACATACTCTCTTATCTGCCTGATTGTAAACAGTGCTGAACAGGAAACCAAAGTCAAGCTGGAGAGAATATCTGAGATCAAGAAGATCACAGCAAAAGTCACGAGTCTTAAAAGGTGAGATTCAGTTGTTAGATGGTTATTAACACCAAATCTAGGGATTCACCATCAAAGGTGATGGAATGAAAATGTCTCACCTATGGGATCCTCTCTCTGTCATCGCTCCTCCGCCCTGCTTGTGTGTTGCTTCACAGCGACATTTCCAAATACAATGAAACCCTGGAGGAGTACAGGACATACAAGAGGTTCCTGAAGAAGCTGGTGCCCGCAGAGTGGCTGGAGAAGCAGCGGGGTCTGAGCGAGAAGAGGAGGGAAGCCCAGTCTGCTGAAGAAGACAGGGAGAAGAAAAGCGGGCGTAAATCAGCCACTGAACAGAAATTAGCTAAACATTGTTATATTTACAAAAGCAGGACACCACTGATAAATCTTCTACAGGGTGTAATGTAGACATTGCTCTGTAATCAACAATTAAACAGAACCAAACTCAGTATTTATGCGATGATGTATAGTAGCATTTTGCTTCGTGTCAATATCAGATTTTGTTCCTGTTGAATAGGATAGAATAGTGATACTTTACTCATTCCCACAGGGAATTTCTCTTTTTTCCCGCCCCATCTTGCTCAAGCGCCCACAGACGTAACTATTCTGCTAAGGCTAGGGCTCAAACCAGCAACCTTCTGGTCACTGCAGCTTAGCCTGCTGAGCCACATGCTGCTACCACGCTATGGTTATTTTTTGTGATTCTGTTTTTTACACACGACCCCTCTATCGTCTTCTCTGTCAATGGCAGGTTCTGACAAGGTCTCCGTTACGAGGAGAGAGCTGCCTCCACTCCGGGAAGCTAGGACTCCATCCCGACACCGTCTTAAGTCCTCCAGCCCAAAAAATCAAGGAGAAACGCTGTAAGTGGTTCTCTCTCCATCCACCCATCTTCTAAAATCACTTGTCCTATTAAGGGTCACGGGGGGGACGTAAGTGTTTCATGACATTTGTTGCCATACTGAAAATTCTTTCGTGTTATTGTGTCCATTCATCTCTTTCCGGAGGATGACGTCAAAGACCGAGGACGCTGACTCATCAGATTGCGAGGTCAGATTTAGCTAAATGTCTTAGCTGTGCCACATTTTAGTCACAGGATGTATTTACACTAATGGCACTAAAAACTAAAATGCATCTTTTGGGGCTGCACATTTGTATGCTCTCTGGCACCCCCTACAGGAGGACCCAGTGTTGTACTTCACGAACCCGGAGCAGCTCCTGGACCTGCTGAACGAGCTGGAAGAGCAGAACCTCTCTCTGATACAGAACTCCCGTGAGACCGAGGAGGCACTGGAGGAGTATGCCCAGATCATGGAAGCCACACGCCAGAAGATGTGAGCTTCGGGAAGTCGTCCCAGATGTACCAAAAACAAACCCAGATGCTGTTTAATTCAACCCAAAAAATTCATTCCGAGGCGGCAAATTGCAACACCTGAATTTTTAACATGAGCCAATCAAGAATTGTGCTGACTGTTGCATCCCAACATTTATCACTCTTCGCAGGGAACAAGAGAAGGAGCAGTTGACTCAGCAGATTGATGCCATGACACGCAACATTGAGCTGGAGAAGGAGCGAGCGGCTGAAATGGAGCTCAAAGTCCAGCTATTTTCTTTTGGGAACGTCAAAGCAGAGGACCAGGTAGATCCTGGGGTGTCCGAGGGATATCGTAGCACACCACTCTGACAGAGACATTTTAGATCCAGATGTTAAAAATCCAGACCAAGATTTTGTTTCAATCAGCCAGTTTGGTGCTCTGTGACTGTGATTATTTATACTCAGCTGGTAGGTTGAAACACAATCCTATCAGAAACCAAGTGTCCTGATTGGCCCACAGGATACCCTACTGGAGTCACTGACGTCTAAGGTGGAAGAGGTATACCGAAGCTGCGTGGGGGACAGCGAGGCCAACCTGAGTCCGCTGGCCATGCTTACAACCATCGAGGGCCGACTGTGCGAGCTGCTGGAGTCCACAGAACTCATCCCTCGGGAGCGTGTGCTCATAGCAGAACGGGCCAAGGAGAAGGAGAGGAGACTCAGGCACGTCACATCGGAATAGCAGTATCTGATGAGAGTCTATATGCCTTAACAGTGAAAATGTGTTGAATGGATTGTGAAATATATGCAGGAATTACATACTGATTTATTTAGCAAATGCTTTTATTCATAACAGCTTACATATTTAAGAAAGTAGAGTCAGACAGTCCCTGCAGCAAATGGGGATTAAAGGCCTTGCTCAATAGCCCAGTAGTGAAATCACTCTACCTACTTTGGGATTTGAACCAGCAACCTTCTGATCACAGGGACAGTGTCCTAACCCACTGAGCCACACACTGCCCCCATAGGGATAAACACAAGATAGCACTGCTTCCTGGAGTAGATGCGACTGCTATTCTTTCAACCTTACAAGCGGGAGCTGAAACGTAAACTGCAAATCTGCCCTATCAACATTTTGTGGGATGTGCTCTTCATCCTGTTCTCTGTGTCCATATGAATTCTGTGTCGACTTGAGTTGACGGATTCTGCTGTTCCTTCAGGCTTAGAGAGGATAAGCTTCAGCAGAAGCAGCGGCATCAGGAGGAATGCATGCGCAGAGCCATGGAGAGGTCACAGGCAGCCGTAAAGAAAACCGTGAGGCCTCCGCACACATGGGCTCGGATCATAAAGCCTGTTATGTTGCTAAAGGAGGGGGTGCCGAATCCTGCTGTTTACTGGCCAGCTTTCTTGGGGGGTTCGATCCATAACACTCCTGATCTGTGAAGCACCTTCCCTCTCTGTGAACAACCACTGGAGCACCTCATACCTTGGCAATTACACCCCCCCCCCCCCCCCACAGCTCACTTTACATTAGGGTCTTTCATAACACACAGACGAGGTTCTCAAACCCTTCCTAGATTCCCAGCTGTTCCACAATTTCCTCACATTCCAGGACCTGTACAACCAGTTCAGGTCATCAAGCATTCATCAGGTGTGCTGGCGGAGGAATATGTGGATGAGGTGGGGGTCCCTGAGGAAGGAGTTTTAGAATCGCTGCTCTACAGCCATCAAACTGCAGTTTAGATGCTAATACCGCTGCCTTAAAGGGCCTTTTTACTGGTGGCTGGCTTTTAACAGTAACACACATTACTTTTCAGACTGGAAGGAAGCTGATGTTCCGCTCTCAGCCCCCAGCATTCAAAACAAAGGAGAGCACAGTTGCAGAAGTAACAGACAAGGAGAAAGAGGAGTATCTGTACTTCTTCACCATGAGCTGAAGGGGACATGGATGATCAGATCTTACCGATCACTGGGGTGCTGGTAGTACCTGCATCTTCAAACGGGGAAACATCATCAGTGAACATGACAAATGGGCAACAGATATGAATACATTTTGTACCTTTCAGCTTTTGAATACGATTGTTAGCTTGTAGAACAATAATTACTTTTAGATCTTGCCCAAAAATGTTTCATACAAGTATTTCCTGTTATCTGGTAACATTTTGGCAAAAAAAAAAAGATGTTTTTCATGTTTTTAGCATTCTGTGAGAATAGTCACATGCTTAACAAGTAGGAATACATATTGGTCAAGCTCTGGGACACAAAATAGAACAGTTATGGATATATTATTCATACACAGGCCGTGAAGGCATTGCATCCTTTTAGAGACGTACACATAGTAATCAGAAAATGTGAGGGTTAGACTATAATGGACTTTTCCAGGAGAGTATATGTCCCTTATGCCACCACAGTACATTTTATTCTTGAAACAATATAAAAATAATTATTGTTGAACAGAATATGACTTGATTATTAAGAACCGGCACTTTATTGCACCTATTTTTACTGCCAGGGTGGAAAATACTACAAAAATTTTGCACAAAAGCACATGTATCCTGTTAATACTCACCTCCCAAAGCAACACAGACGTGATACAGACATTCGCTGTTGCTATCAAATGATTATTTAAAAATGACTTGTGTAAAACGGTGGAATGTGAATATCAGCAGGTTCTATCAGTGGATGTTTTCCCTCTGTAACATGTGACCTGCACCTGGAAAATAATGTTTGAAAACTATTTTTTCCCCAGATTTCCTTGAAATGTGCAAATTGAGGCAGGAAGCCACTTGCTGTGTGACTCATTTTAGAGAAATTATGAAATCGCAAGTCATCAAGATGGAAAAGTCACTGTATATCAAGGGCCAATATCAAAATGTTTAAATCCTGATATATTTACCACTAGAAGAATAATACTAAGTAAAAAGAAGATACAGTATCTTTCACAAATACTGGAAACCGAATGCTTTTAACAGCCCAGCATTCAGATACTGCATAACAGACATGCGATTCACTACCAGCGGCCTAACAAGACTAACAAACACATACCATAGGGAGCAGAGACCATGTCGAGATGGGCACAGAGAGCCACTGAAAGATTCAAAGTAATCACAAATGGGACACTATTATTTCAGGGTCTTAAGGGCTGGTAAGGTCATCGTATTGTTATTATAGAATAGCCAGACATTTCACTGAATCCACGGCGTACTCCCAATCAGTGTAACCTCTTTGGTGTTAATGGCCAGTGTTATTTATCTACTCTCCGCAGCTTAAGTGGCGTTAGCCCACATTCAGCACAGGTCGTCGTCAGACAGCAGCCACAGTGTACTGGTTGTGCTTCACCTCCATTTTATTCACTGTTTTATTGTCCCGCCCCCATTCTGTTAAACCAAACCTAATAAATAAGGAAACGATAGATAGATATACAGATACATACAAAATGAAGTGGATTTTTAGTCTTATAGACATGACATAAAAAAAACACAAAACATCTGAGCTAGGATTTTCAGAGGCTACCAAATAGAAAAAAATAAATAAAAAAACCACAAATATAAAGAATTTGTCTTCTGAGTAGTCAGAAGCGAGGATGTAGGACTGTGTTAAAAAAAAAAAAAAAAGAGCCCGGTAAACAAAATACCACGTGTGTTAATTATTTAACGGTCCGGAAACAGACAGATTTAAGCTCAACAATCAAAAGGACCTTTTCCCTGCAATATGAAATATTTAACGTAAATATGCATTTTAAAAAAAGCCTTTTTTCCACTGCACATTTATTTTTCCAAATGAAAAATGCAAAATGTTTACATAATGCTAAAGGCTAGTCAACCCCACCCAGTAGGTATAAATTCATATAAACACAGGCCTTATCAAAAAGATCATTTTAGAAATTATTTTCTTTTGGAAAATATCCTCTTTAAAAGCAAAAACACCAAAAAGAACCGTTGAATTAGTCATCAAATCCAGGCTGAAAGTCCACCATCTGGAGATCAGCGAGACTGGGCACGCTGCCGGCCCTTTAAACGGCTTCCTGCACCGGTTCCGTCTGGGCCTGCCTCACTCCAGGTCTTGCAGGTTAATGGTACTTCCGGTGAACTGCGAGGTTTCAGAGCCGGTGTCGTCCTCCGCCGTGACAGGGGGCTCCTGCATGGGCACCACAGACACTTAATGCACAGTCCTGCCAAGGGGTGTTGAACCACACAGTCAGGGAATCCCTCCCTTACTAGGCACTCATCCTAGCTGCATTTACTGGCTCCAGCTGTACAGTTCAGATTAAGATTACGATGGACTTTATAATCCCAGTGGGAAATTCTGGGGTATACATCACCAACAACGTAGTGCACAGACAGACACGGTGCAAACAAACTAAATGTAATGCAGATAGAAAAAGTACACAGTATACAGACAAAACACAGACGCTCCTCTACTAACAAGCGTTCAACTTACGAACGAAGAGGACTAAGTCCAAACTGTTCATTGGGCTCCTGTTTCCTGTCAGCAACATTTTTTTTTTCTGCGCGCCAATTCCGTCTAGTACGACTTCTGGCCGCTACTCCGGCCGCGCAGCAGCGTAGCGTGCAAACTCCCAGCATCCTAGTTCTCTGTACTCGCGTATAACCTTAAAATGATGTTGAATGACAACTTACGAACATTTCAGGTTCCGAACGACCGTTTGGAACGCAATTCATTTGTACATTTACATTTACAGCATTTGGCAGACGCCCTTAGCCAGAGCGACTTACAAATGAGTCTTAAAGCACATATGTAAGTAGAGAAGCGTCCGTATTGTATACAACAAAATATTGTGATACTACAGAAATAAATATTAAAAAATTTTAATAAATTGCTGCGGTGTAATAAAAGCTGTGATGATTTCTGCTTTGTTAATGTCACTTTGGAAATGGAAGCACATGCTGTTTAGTACAATGACCAAATACGAAAGACCCACGCGACGCAGCACCAGTTTGACGGGTCCTTCCGTTTGAGGAGTCATGCCGGTTACCTGCAAGATGTTGACAGGCAGGTCGACCGTGAGCTGAGAGTGGGAGCTGGAGGTCTGAGAGCTGAGCTGGAAGGCCAAATCTCCATCGCCCGATGGGTCGTCCTGGGTGACGGGGAGCGGAGGAGGTTAGAGGTACCGGCAGGATTGGCACCAGACCCAACGTGAAAACGTGAAATCTGACAAACCAAGTGTCCCGAGCACCTGCTGTACAGGGCCACACAAAGACATGGCTGGACCCCAGATATTCTGCCAAATTGGCCACCGATTTTCCATACCAAAGCTACCATGAGGCGCACTCATTCTTGGACCCAGAAACGGGGTGAGCTATTGGTGCTTTTCCACTGCTACCAATAGCCGAGCTGAAGCATGAACTGGCGGTTTTCCACTGTAAAGCATGCAGGCCGTACCCAAGCTGACATGACCCCCCTAGCAGGCAGTGTGACCATCTGATTGCTCAAAATGCACAGAGATAGCGGTGTTCTGCGCATGGACTATCTGAAGGAAGAGACATATATTCTGTACATTATTCTGTGGAAGAAAAAAGTATATTTCCAAATGTCCCACCTACACCATAGGTCCAAACAGGAAAATGAGTCTATACCTCAAAACCGGTAAAAAAAAAATGTTTTTATTAGCGAAATGATGGAAATTAGTGTGACAGCTTCATGTAACCAGGGTGCCTGCACACCCAACAAGGAAAAAGCACCGTCATACTTTTTAAACCCCCCTTACAAAATCACCTTCACCAAATGTGCCCAGCACTTAATTTCCTCCTTTCGCACTTGTTTATTGGGTGTGTGCATTATGATTACATAACACTGAATTAACTGATTACCTATTGTTCTATGTTGTTTGTACAGACAAAGATTATGCAACTGTAATTATTATGCAATTATGTAATTACTACTAGTAGCAGACATTGCGATGTATTCATGCATTCCCAAAAACCCAGAACTTGAAAATCTACAACAACCTTCTTATAGTATTACAGAACAGCTGAACGGAATAGATTTGTAATGCAAATGCTAATTCCGCTAGTGGGTCATGCTCGCACAACACAGTGATACTCAGACGTGGCACTGGAAGTTAGTGCACAGTAAAAATGATGATTTACACTTAGTATTGTGTGAACAGTAAATGAGCATCACAGCGGTTTTATGTCGCTGTTGCTTTCCAAAGCTGACAACACCGTTACCGGGGCGGCATGCTGGCGCAGTGGTGAGCACTGGGGGCGGCATGCTGGCGCAGTGGTGAGCACTGGGGGCGGCATGCTGGCGCAGTGGTGAGCACTGGGGGCGGCATGCTGGCGCAGTGGTGAGCACTGGGGGCGGCATGCTGGCGCAGTGGTGAGCACTGGGGGCGGCATGCTGGCGCAGTGGTGAGCACTGTTGCCTCACACCTCTGGGACCCGGGTTCGAATCTCCACCTGGGTCACATGTGTGTGGAGTTTGCATGTTCTCCCCATGTCATCGTGGGGTTTCCTCCGGGTACTCCGGTTTCCCCCCACAGTCCAAAAACATGCCGAGGCTAACTGGAGTTGCTAAATTGGCCATAGGTGTGCATGTGTGCGAGTGACTGGTGTGTGAGTGTGCCCTGCGATGGGCTGACCCCCCATCCTGGGTTGTTCCCTGCCTCGTGCCCATTGCTTCCGGGATAGGCTCCGGATCCCCCGCGACCCAGTAGGATAAGTGAACCCAGTAGGTTTGGAAAATGGATGGATGGACAACGCCTTTACCGAGTTGACCCTTCTGCAGTGGAAAACCAAAGCAAGGTGGAACCGTGCCGTAACTAGTCTCTCTCTGCGGTACAGCTTGGGAACGGGTCGGTTCCTGTCTGCCAGTGCAAAGTGCCAGAAATACATGAACTGCTTTCTTCTCTGGCCACTGACAAAGTCTGAAAGTTCATACCCCAAACCCAGGAGAGCCTAATTTAATATGAACGTCCATTTATCAAACCTCCTCCACGGTAACGGACTCATTTTATTCTGCGATGCTTTACAGTGGAACACCGAGTGATAGCTTCCGAGGGAGGTGCTAATGTAGCTCCTCGTGTGGCATCACGTCACAAGTGAACCGGCACCAAAGCTGCTCACGTGATCTCACATCCCACAAGTCCTGCTCACCTGAAGGAGCTGTATCTGCACATACTGAGCCCCAGTGACGGGGTCTCTCAGGGTGAGCCCCCCGCTGGCCGAGGCCACGCTCTCGCTGAAGCGGCCCCCAGCCGGGGCCCCTGGCATTACAGAGCTCCCTCCCCCTTTCCCTCCTTTAGTCTTCCTCTGTCCCACACTGGAACCTGCAGAAAACAGGTCAGGAAACAAATATAAACTTCAAGCAAAAAAGGGGGACTGTGGGAATCGGAGAGCTGCCAAATTCGGCATATAAAGTGGGCCAAATCCAGCACACGGCATGTTTAAAAATGCAGCTAAATTCGGACCCGCGTCTCCATGGTTACCTGGAGCGCCTGCCGGGCCCTTCTGCTTCTTCTTCTTGGCCAGCTGGATGGCTCTGTAATCCGTGCGCGCCGAACCGCCACTCTCCTGAACACGGGGCGGAAAAGGGAGACGGCAGGTAAATCCGACGAAACACCAGCTCTTAAAGGAAATCAAAGGAGCGTATGAAAGAACTCGACCGGGCGCCCTTGTTGGGGTCAGTCGTGCTCACCAGGAAGGAGCAGGCCGGCACGGCGTGGAGCTCAGGGTCCTTCTGAGCGCTGAAGCTGCCGCCATGGCCGGGGAACACAAACTGCGTCACCACCTTGCTGCCCTCTTGCTGACTTAGAACGTCGGTGCCGCCCAGGAGAGCCCCTCCCCGGCCACTCTGGTCCGGCTCGGAGGCGGCTGAGAGGAGCCCAGACCCGGAAGATGTCGCCAAACTGCTTGAGGGGGCGAGCGGCGCGGGGGGGTCCGACGCCAGCGCGCTGGTCGAGCTCAAGGCGTGCAAGTGTTCGGAGCCGGTGGGGGGACGCAGAGCCAGGGCGGCCAAGGAGCCCAGGGCCTCGGGATTCACCGTCTGCACGTCTTCCAGGTTCAGGGCGCCCTGGGGAAGCACGCTGCCAGCACCCGCGTCAAACCCCGCCGGGCCGACCTCTGCCCCCGCCGCCAGTATCAGGGGGTCCACCGCCTGGGCCAGGGCCCCCCCAGCACCACCCAGCGTGGCACTCACAGAGGCCGCGTCAATGGTCAGGATGCCCGAGCTGACGAGAGACATGTCCATGGTGAGGGCGGACGCCCCCCCTGTCCCCGGCACCCCGGCCACCCCTGTGCCCCCGCCGGAGAAGAGGGAGCCCAGGTCCATGTCACCGGCAGCCGGGCCGGTGCTTGTGAGCTCGCTGCTTGGGGTGAGTGAGGTGGACATCTCCAGCTGACTGAGCAGGTCTGTGGGCCAGAAATGAAACTATATAAATATCATTTAGAGCTGTGAAATAGTGAAAGAGTCAGTCAGTGTGCAGCGCCCCTTACGCTGGCGCTCAAAGGCCCAACAGCAGCATCAGTGTGCCGAACTGGGGATTTGAACCAGCCACCTACTGATCACGGGAGTCTTAACCCCAACTTTATGGTCTGTATATTCAGTATAAAAAAATAATATGGAGCACTGACCCAGACTCAGGGATAGAGACAACGGGGAGGGGGGGGGTCACTGACCAGGGCTGAGGTTGTGGTGCTTCATCATGTGACTCTTCAGGCTGCCGCGGGAGGAGAAGCACTTGCTGCAGCTGGAGACGGGGCAGCGCGAGCGCAGGGGTCTGTCCACCTGGTGCTTCTTGGAGTGGATGTAGAGGCTGCTGCGTGCGGAGAACTTGGCGGTGCAGCCTGCAGACAGGGCCCACGCTTAGCCGGTCAGCCCGGTACAGTGCCGAGGCACACAGGAGCCCCCCACGCGGCGCGGACCCACCTTCCACGGGACACTCGAAGGGCTTGGTGCCCAGGTGGGTGATGCTGTGCCCCTTCAGGTGCTCCGCCCTCGTGAAGGACTTGCCGCAGCCCTCCTGCTGACAGATGAAGCGCCGGTCGTCCTCGTGTTTCCTGTGGGGGTTTGGGGGGGGGGAGAGTTCAGATACGGCGCCGGAGTGGTCTGTCCGAACCGGGACTCGGACACTATCCTGAAAGTGGAAACACCCCCCCTCCCACATCCCACCACCCTGGTGTCTCACCTCTTATGACGGAGCAGCTTGGACATGCTAGTGAAGGACCAGCCGCAGCCCTCAGAGTCGCAGACAAACGGCCTCTCGCCTGCAGAGGGCGCACAGGGGGGGGGGGGGGCTTCTCAGAGGACAACCAAAGCAGACACCCTTTCTTGATAATAACCACACATCCTTTGGCAAAATGTACTGCAACACCAATTTCCATTTGTGTTATTCACACTCCTAAGTATTTTCACAGTTTTTCATAATTAGATTGGCATTCAGAGCTTTATTCACCCAAACGGTCTTTTTCACAGAATCACAACACATTTCACTACTGATACAATGAACACTTGTAGATTCCAAGCAATGCAAAGTGCGTGTCAAGGTACAGCCCACTTGTAGGCATCAATCAATGCAAACACTGCAAGTGAAGTAGCTACATGAAGGGTGTGACCAAAATCACATACGTGTCTGCTATGTAGTAGGCAAAACGTAGTACGTATAGTGATAAGTATGTCCAAATCTTCAGTATGAATGAGGCAGTAAGCAAACGATACTGTACGGCACTACATTCTGCAAAATTGTGCAACAGATGGACACTGTGCTATCCGAGGCCCAGTCTGACAGGCAAACACTGTGCTATCCGAGGCCCAGTCTGGCAGGCAAACACTGTGCTATCCGAGGCCCAGTCTGACAGGCAAACACTGTGCTATCACTATGCTAGACAAGGCCACTGGGACAGCGAGGAACGTTGCTTGCTCAGAATTTTTTTTCAAGATGGCGGAGTAAGTGCCGTCTCTAACAAATTTAAGTAGAGAACAATGCCCAGTTACATAATTTTTTATTTGAATTTTTATTTTTAAATTTTCATGGGAGTCTAGCTATGCTGGAAGACACCCAGCTCAATAAGCAAGACGGCAACCAGGGCGTGTCCATGTGCATGCATATGTGTACTACATTAACGGTTGAGTAGTAGACTTCTGATGAAATTCAGTACCTACCGTGTTAGTATGTGATTTCAGACATACCCAAAGTCATACTACTACCCCCAATGTGGCATCCGAGGGGCCTTTACAAGACATCCCCTAGTACCTGTGTGACTGCGCAGGTGGATCTTGAGGCGACAGGCCTTGTCATAACGCTTGTCACACCCGGGGTAGTTACAAATGAACTGGCCCGTCTCCCGGAAATGTGTGCGGTTGTGGGAGAACAGAGCGCTGAAGGTGATGAAGGTCTTCTCGCAGCCTGGGGAAGACAGAGAGGTTTCCACAGCCGTCAGAAAAATCTGAAAACATCAACAAGGCCATGAAGCTGAGAACAAGCAACTGAACAGGAATTACCCAGCACCGTTTCCTCTAGCAGTCCAAAGACAAGCAGTTAGGTGATATGGTGCATCTCTAAACTGTCTGTGCCTGTGCCCTGTTATGGACTGGCATTACCTTTAGGGCACGCCCCTGCTTTGAGCCTTATGCTAACTAGGATAAGCTCCATGGCCCCCTCTGCAGGAGACACCTAGGACTGCGGACAAAATACACATAAAATCCATGCATTTATTTTAGGGAGGAAAAGTACCAGGGAACTCGCATCTGTGCGGCCGTTCGGGTTCGAAGTGGCTCCTCTGGTGGCTGCCGAGGCGGGCGGCGCTGCGGAAGCGCTCGCTGCACGTGCTGCACACGAAGGCACCCTCCCGGCCATGCGCCCGGGCATGCGCCTTCAGGTTGTACACCGTGGTGAAGCGGCGGCCGCAGTTCTCCCACTCGCAGGCGAATGGCCGCGCCTTGTCATGCGACTGCAGGTGGCGCTTCAGCTTATAGGAGGTGGTGAACGACCAGCCGCAGCCCTCCACTGGGCACTTGAAGGGCCGCTGGTCCTCGGCGTGCGACAGCACGTGCATCTTCAGCTTGTGCTTGGCATCAAAGGTCCGGCCGCAGTCCGACTGCGGGCAGCGATACGAGGCCGGGGCACCTTTTTTTGGCACCATCCCGGCGCAGCCCTCCAGTTTGGTAGATGGCAGGCCATCACACGCCATCAGTTCACCGTGCGCCCCGTCCTTCGAACCCGAGTCCACCGCATCTCCCTGAGCCAGCGCACAGAACGCGCCGTCCTCTTTGGACCCATGTACATCAGCCAATACAGACCCAGGGTCTGAAAACGAGCAGTCCTCCTCTAAAGCCAAGCCCGGATCGCTCACATTCAGACAAGTCCTGGATTCCTCATACTGCACGCAGCCCATAGTCGCATTTCCGTTCCTCCCCGCGGGTTTTGTGGTACCGTCATAGCTGATCAGCACGACATCCTGGTGTTCCTTCAGCCCAAGGTGCTCCTTCAGGCTGAACAGGCTGGAGCAGTCCTCCCTCTGGCTGTGACCCTCCGAAGGCGCAGCCAGAGTGAGGACCCCGTTCTCAATCGTCACTACTATACTTTGGTTGTTAATAGTTATAGTGCCCGAAAACGCGTCGTCCGACTGCGTAACGTTCGCGCTCCCAGTGGCGATGCAGCCGCCCGAAAGATGAGCTGAGCCGCCGTCGCTGAGCGGCAAGGCCTCGACGAAGGGGGCGCTGTCGCCGGCCGCGGACCGACCAGGTTGCCCAGTATGGATTCGCTCGATCGCGCCCGCATCCCCCTCGGAACCGTCCCGCTCTGCACTGCACCTGCTCGCCATCGCTCCGCCGTCTCCGTCATCGTCTCCTTCCCCAGTTTCGGGCTCCGGCCCCCGCCGCAGTGGTGTCACCCCGACATCGCATCTCCCCACGGGACGTGAGCGCGGCGGAGCGCCGGTCGGGCGGGACTTCCTGGCGTTTCTGGGCGGCAGGTGTACGGAGCTGACACCCGGCCGCACCCGCCCGGAAGCGTCCTGCACCTCGGCAGCGGCGCTGCGGACAGCGTCGGGGGAGTCCGCCTCCTTGCTCGCCACTCCCTCGCCTCCCCGGGCGACGTTGAAAACCACGAAAAGCTCTTCCTCGGCCCCGCCATCGATGTGCGCACTGCAGCCCGTGACGGCCCTCGGACCTGCGGCCGACTCCTCCAACCCGGGGTTCCTGTCCGGCTGACACCGAGGCCGCTGCTGGCTCCCCTGCTGCAGGTCGACGGGAAACGCCATTTGCAAACCGCCCTCCCCATGCTCCAGCCCGCACCTCTTCCCGGTATCCGGGCAGCCCCGACGCGGCCTATGCCTCCCGACCCCCTTCCCTCTTAGGCCAACCAGGAGGCCGAGCCCGGCGTCTACGCATCGCGCCCCCGTGTTGTTCTTATTACTCCTCTCGGGCGCGGGCGGGCCTCCACCGCTGCCATTTTCCTGCAGCAGAAAAGGGGACGTCCCAGGCCGGCTACCACTATTGTTGTCGTCGCTCTCCGGTTCGTGTAACACCAGACCGTCCGCTGCTCCAATGTCACTCGGGGTCGTGCGGCACGACGCTCCGGTCCGCCTTCCAGGTCGGGACAAGTCCGCCCGACAGGAGACGCCATGTTGGCGCTGTAGGTTTTGGGCCGCGCTGAGCCCCTGGATTTCCATCTTGGTATCCCTGTAGCGGCAACACATAAAAGGCCCGCCCTTCGCAAATGTGTAATAGGATCCACTACGCGGGGCCCGGCGTCGGGCCACGTGTGAATCGCGACATGGAGCGCCGCGCACGGAACGGATCGCCACTCGGGCTGCATTTATTTACATGCCTTTGTCCAAAGCCACATACATACCAGGTAAACAGAAGTGGAAATTTCAGGTCCAGAAAGTATAAATCCAGACCGTGACAGTAACTCTTCATACGCAATTGGTTGGTTGAAACAAAATTCTGGCCTGGATTTTTACTTTCTGGAGCTGAAATTTCCACCACTGGAGGTAAATAATAGATCACGAACATACTACTCCCAAGGGGGCAACTTTACGGGGCATTACGATGAAAACAATATTGTGTGTATTTAAATTCCATAAGTAACATTTTGTCAGTTATATATTTTCCAGAATCGTAATGGAAGCTTTTCATTTTTGCCGCAGTAAATCTTGTTACATAATAAAGATAGATGATCCTAACAAATCGTGCCTTATTTGGCTTTTTCTTTCGTCCGAATATACCTTAAACAAGGAGACTGCACGATATATTTGCCGACTAGTCATCCAGGAAATGAACAGATTTAAAGTAGATAAAAGAAGACACCATTGTTCCGTTTAAAGTGCTTTAATATTGCCTGGTATCTTTACATTCATAGAAGGAAGCTGCAAATTGGCAACGTTGAGCCACTGGAATGTTCTTTCCAAATTATTTGCCACAATATATAGAAAATCCGACAAAAAAATCTCAAAAAGGCTCTTATATTGATATAATCATATATGTAGACAAAGCGTACTTAATGTCGATGGTTTTCTTACGCAATTTCGTTGAATTGTTTTTTCCAAAAGTTTAATTGATAGGATAAAGCCTGGGGAATGTAACACCGCATGTATAGATGTGACAGTTTCAGCTGTGTTCTGCGTGTCAACAACGTAGCGAAACGAAGTAGATTTGCAACGGATTAAATGGGCATTATTAACCTTTACAGCACACAAACCACTGCTTATAATGGATTTTATGATCTACCTTAAGACATTTCAGTAACACGTACGTCTAAACATCGCTACAGACACAAATTGCACATGGCGCGTATGATCGTTTCTATGTTATCTTAGTTAAATATATAGGCGTAAACCATTTTTCTTCAAAAATACTATCCGTAGCAAACTACGTTACATTAACTTTATATACTAAAATGGCAGTTACTATAAATATATACACGAGAATGAGCATAAACAACAAAATAATGTCCTGTAATTAACATTCACTGCAGTTGAAACCTTCCACACGTGTTTTTTTTTTTTTAATATAAAGCTTTTTACGTTATGCGTCTATAAATTCACATAGCCTATACCGTATTTTCTTGGTATTTCACTGATGTGTAACGATCACAGTGGAAAAGGTGATAGTGCGAAGCGGTCTGTCATTTTCATCCATGCATTGCGAACCGTGTTATCTGCCCAACAAAAGACGGATTTAACGATTCAGCCGCAGCCCAAGCAGTAATAGAAACTCCAGAGCGCATGGAAGTAACTGCATTCAGTCCCCATAACTAACGAACGAGTGAATGAATGAATAAATGAAAGAATGAACAAAAAAAACCACACACACACACCAAAAACGTATTTGCAAAAGAACTCTAGTTCCTCCAAAACAGACACGTAGAAAATAAAATAAGGCCACAGATTACAAACTTCATATCAGGTCCATTTCCTTTAACTTTTTCAGACGTCATGTGGAAATAGCTGCCTCACGTGGTGTAACTTGTTTTAAGGGAAAGATGAGCGGTTAAGGGCCACATTGTAAGCCCGTGACATCCGGCTGTGACCCTTTGAAAAGTTAAACCACAGACATGTGCAAAATATAATAACCACGATTTGTAAAATGTATGCCCCATCTTTCACACAGTGAGCAGGAGAAGGTGTAGCTTAAAATTTCGGGACACCAGAAACCCAGGAAGTACTGCCAGACACCAGAGACAAAAGACACAAAAACTGGCAGTGTTAATCAATTCATTCACCTTTCAACAACTTATTCTGTTGATTGTTACAAAAAACTTTAAACCCAGTGATAGTGTGGCATTTACTACCCTGAAAATCACAGGCCTTGAGTTATACAGATGGACTGCAATATTAATGTAACACCCAGCATTAACTTCAACCATGTAACCTACGGACCAAAACGTAAGATGGCATGTGCCATGTCTGTCTGACAGGCACATACTGTAATAACTACTTTTTCTCTTTTACTGGTAAAAGTTGGGGGGAGGGCTGATACAGTATGTGACAGTCCACAGCACTGCAATGCTAATATTCAAGAAACACGTTTTATATGCAAGGACAAATCTAAAATGAAAATCAGCTATCAGAAGATAATAAAGGCTTCATCTAATAAAGCGTGGTCTTGAATGTTTGGCATTCTTACTTTGTGAAAGGATTTTTAAAGCGAGTCTACATTTGAGATTATGAATTTGTGTCTCCACTAGGGGGCACTGGAGCCCTTTTCAACCTCTCCAGCATTTCCCAAATCCAATAATCATTCATTGATGTGCTGTTCAAACGATCACATGAGCCCAGAAGAGAGAATCAGGGAATGAATGCAGAAAAGTCTATTTGGACGATGCATAGTTTAAGACTGATGCCACGTACTTAAATTTTGGTGTTGATTAGTTATTTTTTAATGGTGACATTAGGAAGAGTTGTGCTGCCATTCAAATTTAATACTGGCCAATAATAATAAGGGGAGAGAACTAATTAAATCTTTAATACCATAATTGAATAATTCCAAAAGATCCAATTTTTAAAAATTGTTCTTCTTTGACCATTACTTTATATCTTCAAGGTATGATTTACAAAAATAAAATATTTAAAATGATTAACACCCACACACACAACGTAGAATATATCATGTGTGTCTGTATATTTGTATGTTTGCTTCGCATGAATGTCTTTGAAAGCGGGTGTCGTATTTACACTGATGATCATCCTCGCCCTGGAAGCATGGAGACACACCCCCACATAGCGGGGTAGCGCTCAGCTGTACCCCCCCCTCGGGGAGGTCTTCTACGGCAGCTGTGTGCTCCTCTGCCTCGCTCAGTCGGCTGGGGGTGTGCGCTCAGGCAGGGATTTGCAATTCAGCAGGTGATCACGCCCTCGCAGTGTGGGGGTGGGGGAAGACACACTAATGAACACCCCTCCCAGGTTCTGCTTGGGTACCTTCTTTTTCTTAAAAAATACCCAACAACAACATCCTCGAGTCCCTGGAGAGTAACAGAGAACTAGCCTGACCCTTCGCATGCATCTTACTGGGTCAGTGTTACGGTGCGGTGAACGGTCCCTCCCTTTAGTCAACTGCCTTTTGTCAATCAAAACGACGTCAAGAAAACTAATATAACAGCATTAGTAAACTGCCGGTACTGATCTTACCCAGACTAGTCACTGTCGAATAATACCAGTGATGACTGATAACGTCCAGGAAGATAAGAAGGGTGAGGAAACACCTGATATTTATTTCATTTTTACTGCAAAGGTCTAGAAATCCCTATATTGGAATAGTATGATCTGATCACATAAGATGTAGTTTAGCATTTGGCCATAGGGCTGCAGGTCAGCTAGCTTTGGTTTCGTAATGGTTAATATGAGTCGCTTGTGGGTCTAGGTAGTAGATATGCGACGATATGTTTGCACACTATGGTTATCTTTGACGCAAGACAATTTTATGGGTACGAGAAAGCAGAAGCGCAGGGGGGGGGGGGGGTTGGGCAGGAAATCATTTTGGTGGCAGTCCGTTCCTTCTTCTCGTCTGATCAGGGCCGCGTGTGCGGTGGGGGGGCTGTGCTTGTAGCTGGGGCGGGACGGGGCTCCACTCCCCTCGACTTCATGAAGGATAGGAGCTGCTCAGGGATCTCCGCCAGCACGTCTTTAGCCAGACCCGCCATGCTCAGAACCTGGTTCCCTGCCGGGTCGATGTAGTCGCGGAATGGCACAAACTACAACAGGGAGGGGGTGCACTTTTGGTTAAACTCAGGATATGCAATTAAACGGAAGAAGTGATAGACTCAGGGGTTCTTAACCTGGGATCCATGGGGTCAGTGGGTCTTAGGGAGCCCGTGATGGTCAGGTTAAAAATGAACAGTTATGTTCCTTTCTAGTCACATCGTTTATTCATTCGTGTTTTCTGCATGTCATGCACTGTATGAGTGTACGGGACAAAGTTCAATAAAATATATTCATTGCACGCAAAACTGAGTTGATGTGCTTATGTGCACATTTTTGGGAGGGAGTCTGTAGCTTTCGCCAAATTAGGGGTCTATGAAACACTGCAGTAGAGGATAAGAGTACCTGCACAATGTCTCTCTCAGCCAGGCGCCCCCTAGAGGACACTCTGACATCATCGCCATCCAGCTCCTCCATTGCTGTGTGAACAGAAGGGACTGTAAGTCACCTGCTTTCAGTACGTCATGTCAAGCACGAGTTACACCTGCACACAAAAGTGATTATAAGTTGCAGGTCAACCGGCCGTGTGAGACACGCAGTTGACATTTCCCGCCTAGTATAAGGAAAATAATAATAGCAGTAAGATTGCTATGGGATGGAGAACTTTAGGTGTGTCAATGACAGAAGTACAATGGCATTAACTCCAGAATTGTCACTCATCTACTAAAGCTAAAATGATTAACAGTTCCTTGCAAAGAAAAGTTGTATGGTCTTGAGTTGTCCTGTGTCATTTAGAAACTTTTAAACTACACCTCTATTGCATCACGGAAACACCATGCAAAACATTAATTCACAAAAGCCAAGAAAACTGAGTTTAAAAATAAATCCGGGAGACTTCTGGCTCAAGTAATTTCCTTGCTGATTTCAATTACAACTTGACTCCAGCGGACCTAATAAGGATGCATGTTGCAAGCTCATTTCCATGCATCAAGAAAGCCCGTGAAGACTCAGCCAGAGTGCAGGAAAGAACATTTTATTAAAAGTAAAGAGCGGAGCCCAGTGCTTCTTCCAGAGTGCCCTTCAGTGTCACTGCACCTGCAACTTTCATGAATCCTGACAGCGTAAGTGCCAAGGTGGACTGTAGAGTCGTCCAAAAGACAGATGGCACAGAAGTCCCTCGCTCAGCGTGGTTGGGGAGTCTCCTCAAACACGCTGGTGGATCTGTGGCACAAAGCCTGAGATCTCCAGGCCCTTTCGCTATCGACTCCACCAAATCCATTATGTTCATAAGGGAGGTAACAGTGGTCCAAAGTATGACCACAGAGCCACCTTCATGTCAGGAGGCAAGCATTAGCCCAGTGGTCAAGACAGGGATGGCCCTCAGGATTTCGGACACGTAGTGATCCTTCTAAGATCGAAGTTAAGAAAATCTGACCTCAGCGAGAGCATGCAGAAGCTCATTAATGGTCACGTAACCACCTCTGTTTCTATCAAAGTTTAAACACAGCGAAATGTTAAATGGGATGAACCGGTGAGGAGGATTTGCTCACCATCAAACTCAGCTGGGCCAACACCCACTATGATGATGGACATGGGCAACGCAGAAGCCTGTAGAGAGAGATTCCATAAACAGAACTGCGAGAAGAATGATGCCATTTAGTCACATGGATGGAGTAACAAAAGAATATGCTGGTTTCTGAAGGTATAACAACTGCATGTGTGGTTTGTCTAAGAAGTCTATTAGTAAGAGCTGTATTAAAATGGAGATGCTTCATAAAAAATAACACTGTCCCATCCCTCCATGTCTCAAGAATGAAATTCCAAAGCATTGTGTGTTGGGGTATCTAAAAATGTCTACCAGTGGTTGATTGGTCTATGGTCTAACTGTAAATACTGATATGAAATCTGTTCGCTATGCCATCTTGGAAGACTAAACAAACAAGGCTGGTTATCTGTGCTGTAGAACAAACCGTGGGATATAAGGTACAGAATGACTACTGTTCTGATTTTGGGGGAAAACATAAACCCTGAAAAGAGGAAACAGTGGGAGTGACAGGATGTGACAGATCTCACACCTTCAAAACCTGCCTCCGTCTTCATACATGTAAAGTTCTTAGTGTACCTAACTGATCAATCACATAATCATTACATTTACAATTAATCGAACAACTTGAGACACCACCAGTAGCGGATAAACCTCACGTTGACCACAGCCTCCTTGGTCTGCACCATGTCAGAAATGACGCCGTCCGTGATCATAAGCAGGACAAAGTACTGAGATCCATCTGTCATGCCGGCGGCCGCCCTGCAGCAGATCACAACGAAGTGGACACGCTAACATTAGCGCAGATTTAACCAGCCTGCGGCACTGCAGTCATAAAGGATATATACTAACATTAGCATGGGATTCCCAACCCACAGCATAAGACTAATAAAGAGAGAATGCTAGCATTAGTGTGGGTTTTACCTAGCCTGTAGCATACCTGTGATGAAGAATTTCCCATTGGGCTCAATAAAATTCATCTAATCTAATCTAATAGAGCAGGATCGCTAATCTTAGCATAAGTTTCCCAAACAGGAAACTGCTTTTCTCTGAATGACAGATCTGATAACCGAAAAAACTGACAAAAGTTGTGTTGGCTGCCTTTTCCAGCTGGAAGAGAAGTTCACAAGATTAGAAGCTACTGAGAAAAGTGTGCTTGACACGGCGGTAGTTTTGATGGCCAATTATTGCAACAGTTGAGACAGAATTAATAATGTCCTTCGTTAATTTAAAGGTCATTCTTTGTTCATTTTCAGTCAGGTGACCTTGAGCAGAGTGGAATAAAAGAAAAGCTGGTTTAGTTTAATTGAATTTTTTCCATAAACATCAATTATTATCAACCCACTCATCCATCCATCCATCCATCCATCCTTCCATCCATAGCTTATCCAGTAGAGTGCTGTGGTAAGTATGGAACCTCTGCAGTATTACCACATATGCATGGGACACTCAGGACAGGATGTCAGTCTCATGGATTTGAGCCAGAAAATCTCTGAGTTATATTGGTAAGCGATGCAAGTCCAATTTATTTGATATATATTTAAGAAATATCTTAAGATAATTAAATCCCTTGAAGTGTGGCACAAAATCTCATTAGTATACTGGAGCCAGCTGTACGCTTGAAGTTGCAAAAATACAAATTAGACAAATATGCAAATGTAAGAATTTCCCAGAACTTTAGGCTGTGCAGATATGCCACACTTTGGCAGAACAGGTTGTCTTTCTGGCAGCAGGTAATGATGGGTAATGGCGGGTAATGAGAGGCACAGCGGGATGGAGTCAGCGCAGTCAAGGACGGTTGGCGTTCCAGCCTGCCGCGAGACAGGATGATGGGACGAGACCCATGAGCATCTCACTGAATCATCCTCCAAGAAGACCGCATCAAACTGCGGGGAATGCTGATTAACGTGCCGTTCGTGCGAAGCGTACATGTGCATCTGTGTCACTTCCTGTACTCTCTCAAGCACCGATTATCCACTGAAATGGATTTTCCTTCATAAGGTCGTGAGTTAATAATCCTGGTGTGTTAAAGCTTTATAATACTGATTTTTTTTGTATTCTTAGGAATACAAAACCACAGTGCTACTCACTGCTGTAGCATGCTTGCTATTTGTTTCAATCCTTAGTTGTATTACCAGTGGTAGTACTGCGATAACATTCTGGGAACATCAGGAAAACTGGACGCTGAATGTTTCCACACCTTAATCACAATCTGTATACATTGCTAGAGCAAAAAATTATGTGGGGACGATGGCTGCACAACCCTACAGAAACTGTGACAGGCCACAGTACAACAAGCGTTAGAAAATGTCCAATAATTAGCACCTGAACCTCCAGGTGTAGTTACTTATTATATGAATATTGACTGTGATCAAGTGAATAGGAGTTGAGGAGCTGAGGATGACCGATGGCCACCAAGCTCTGTGGTTATCAATGCGAGCATGAAGTGTAGATCGTACGATCGTACGTCAAGAAGCATCAGGACGCAGTCAGGGACGCCACGCTGGCATGTTGGAGGTGATCATTTCCTTATAACTGGGAACCTTTCAGATAAATAGAAATCAGGCCGAGGGAAGCTTGGCTCAGCGTGACAGATGGGGGGGTGTGGTGTGGTGCTCCAGGGGGACCAAGTAGCACAGCGAACCCCTGGGCCTCTGTCAGGAGCTCGGGGTCTGCAGCTGCGCCGGTGAGCGCTGGCTTAGACGTCTGTGCTGCCACCCCTACTCAGCCATGAAACCGATTCTCTTTCAGGTTGACAAATAACGGCAGTAATAATACAGACGCTTTGTCTTTTCTGTTCTTCAATTTCAGTACATTATTCAATAAATTACACGAGATATTCAGCACTTTATTACGGAATAGGTTCTGTGTTAACGATTTTGCCCAACTGTAGGCTAATGTAAGTGTTCTAAGCATGTTTAAGGTTTAAGGTAGGTTAGCCTAGGCTATGATGTTTGTTAGGGTCAGGTGACCGTATTACGATGCATGTACGAGTTTCATAAATCCAAACTTGATCTGCTAAGCGATGCTTTCGGTCAGAGAACATGTTCAACTGTTTTTAGGAGGTAAGGGTCTTGCTTCAACGGCCCAGCCGTGACAGACACACTCTCCTCACTCATAGAGACACACACTCCATCCAGCAAATCTGAGGAAGAGTTCGGTGCAAATCAACCTGTGGGTACATTGGAAACCATGGTGACGGACCACACCTCTCCTCCATCCCACCACCTCCAGGTCATGGTGGTCCACCGTCTCTCACCTGGCCACCTGGTTGATGACAGGAGCAAAGTTGGTTGGTCCATACAGCTGTACTGTTCTGAGACTCTCGAAATAAGCCTCTAAAACTCCTTCGATCCCCAAACAGTTTGGGTTCTCACTGTCGGTGTTCTGGAAAAGGCAGAGAAGACGTGTTAATTATACATTTTTTTTAACAGTGTCTATATGCTGGTCAACTTCAAATTCGTTTTCCATGCCTCAATGGGATTATGTTTGACTAAAATTAAATTTCAGAATTTAAAGGGTAACACGTGGACCTATGAATAAAGAGGACACCAGGCTTCAGAAAGCCTCCTCCAGGTAACAGCTTTAATTAATGGAAACCGACGTTGCATAACGAAGCCTGAGCTTTGTCACGCCATGGTGGACCTTAATTGAAAAGGTTTTTAAAGCAACAGCCTCAATTTTTTAAGGGCGCAAAGGCAAAATGGAGGGAAGGGTCTCGGGTTAAGTTTGACATGGAAATGGACCACGGCCGTAAGGGCGTAAGATTCCTGACCTCTGCGTGGAAGCCATTCCAGTACACTGAGGATATCGAACGCTTTTCAAAGAGGGTTCTCTTAAAGAGGCAGTAACATTACAAAAGCGGTAAACACGAGCCAAGAGAAAAATCAGCCCAGCTGAGCCTGAAATGCCAGGAAAGCATAAAAAAGACATAAACTTGTGAAAACCGTGTAAAATAAACAAACCGACAAGCAAATAATAAAAAAAACAGAATGTACTTTGTTTATTTTCATTTGTCTTACTCTCATAAACACCAGCAGCAAAATAATTCAACAAAGAATCAGAAAATGTGTTATTTGTGTATGAATAAGTAAAACAGGCATTAAATGTCTGATTATGTATATAAATGCAGGCATTATATATTTAGACTGTATAGGTGAATGACATATTGAACAAATGCAGGCAGTATCAAACTTGTGCAGCGACTTGTTCTTACATGCTGTGAAAACTCCTTACTCCTCCAGTGAGAAGGTTCTGCATCCCTCCCTTATTCCCCTTTGAGGGTTATAGGTTATACATATAAAGTTCAGCATTCATTTAATGTGTGATTTGCTATAATAATTTGCTAATCATTATCAGCCTTCAAGAGAAGCTTCTCCCCAAAATAATATTAAGTTAATTTTGTTCTTGCCGATTTAATTAATTTCTGCCGAAACGGCCCCTGGAAGGTAACAGCACTGCAGCGTTAACGACTACCTGCGCATGAAAAATGCAGGAATTCACCCAGGGGTTCCACTGAAATCTCTGCCTGCCGGTTCCTTCTGGAATTACTCATTCCACCTTCTAAGTGGCAGTGTAGCAATCTCAGGCTCCATCCTGCTGGTCTCCATCCCTCTCCCTTTTAAATCCGGACATCGTGCCAAACGCGTGGACGGGAATGTAGCGCAAATAAGCAAACAGCTGATCATAACAGACAATGGAGCGACTGCCAGAGTTAAAAGGAGCCGGCTGAGATGAAGAGGTGAATGCAGAAGGTTAGGGGATGAAGCCCCTGCAGAGATCAGCCAGAATGCTATTGTTTCTTATCGTCTGTTGCATTTTCTATTCTCATTACAAAACAAAATAATTATTCTGTCTCGCTGTTGGAGTCTCTAATATACCCCACAATTGTTTATCTCTCTTTCAATCAGTTCTAATTTCCACACATTCCTATGTAAAAAGAAAAAAAAACACCCTTTTCTTACCAAGGGGAATGCATGAGAGATCTTGCCATTTGGGGGCAGCCTGGCACCAAAGCCGTAAGCGGGGAATAGCTTGTCACTGTCGTAGTCCTGAATGATCTCCCCCACAGCCTTGAGCGCCATGGCATAGGCGTTCAGCTGGTATGGGTTCATGTAGTGCAGGGATGTCGGCTGGGAGGGGTTCCCTGCAAAAGCCCAGCACACACACACATGCACAACTGCATGACAAATGCATCCACCAGAGCACAATGACATTCATTCAAATGCATTCATTTTATTTCCCGCATAAATAGAAAAATTCAAGTCCTCCAACTTCTCCATTCACCACCTCCGCCCTGCTGGTTCGTTTTATAAAAATTGACACCGACTGCAGCTGTATGACGCGTCACAACTGCAGAATACAGTTTACAGTCAAAAGCAGTGCAAACCCTTACCATTAGACGCAGTGAAGTCTATGGCCACAGTGAAGTTCAGCTGTGTCCTGTGTGAAACATATAGCTTTATTAAGAGCACAGTGCAGCCATACAGGACACCTAGAAAGACTTTTATTGGCATAATGTTACCTGTAATGCGATGAGAGCGTGACCTATTTATGTATTATGAGGTGATCTGGTAACATTGAGCTAGATTCTCTCCAAGTTCACGAGTTCTGCTTCGGCCTCGTTCCTCTAGGCTGACCCTGTTTAATTAACAAGTTTATCTATATGGGCCAACTATGCTGAACCAATAAATATTATAGCGCCGAAGTTTTCAGGTCAAATGCTGCAGCTCATACACAAATAAATGTTGGTATTTTATAGTCACGATTCATAAAATCTTTAAGTACTCTGCCGTGTTATAAAAACAAAACACAACACTCAGTACTACTTATAATAATACTACAGCTTCTCACTACTATTAACATATCAATGTTTTTCTTTAGTCCACTGGTTAATTATTATATTGATTTGGCAATTAAATTTGAAAATGTCTTCTGTCCAATCAGGTGTTAAGAAAGACTAGGGTCAGAGCCACATGGAGGGGGGGGGCGGGGGGGGGGGGGCACAGAGAACAAAGATCTAGGGAAATGGCTGACACAGATTCTGAGAGTGACAGGCACGGGGGGGGAGGCAGTGGTGTATGTCAGGTAGCTTAGCATTGTCAGATGACAGCTTGCACAGATATCGCTGGGCTTAGACATGACCCCCCCCCACCTCACCCTCCGCGAATGTAGTCCACAAAGGTGTGTTCAGACTCCACTTTGAAGGACAGGAGCGTGACCTGGGCACAGGGCAGAAAGCGGGCACTTAAAAAGGGCTTGGTGTGTTACCACGACCAGGGAGAGCGTTGTACCTTACTTACTGTCCCAGAGTTCATATATTTTTTCTTTTTGCTTTTCTTTTTCGGATTTAATACCTGACAGGGAATAAGAAAAAAGAATGAGTGAATGAATGTGCCAGAAATATTTCTGTAGCAATACCCAACCATCCGTCTTCCATAGCCACTGATGTGGCACAGAGTGACACACAACCTGCAGCCTATTCCAGGAAACAGAGGGGGGGGGGGGTGGGGGGGGTAGGGACCGTGGATGGGATGCCAGGTCACCACAGGAAACACATGCAACTGCATAAACAATCACAACCTAAGGACAATTTAAAGATGCGTAATCACACATTCTGTATTGTGGGAGGAAACTGAAATATCCAGAGGAAATCCATGTGAACACAGAGAGAACACACACACACACACACACGGACACAGACACACACAGAGACACACACACACACACGGACACAGACACACACAGAGACACACACACACACACATGGACACAGACACACACAGACACACACAGATACACAAACACACACACACAGACACACACAGAGACACACACACACAGACACACACAGAGACACAGACACACACACAGATACACAGACACACACAGACACAGACACACACAGAAGTTTGTAATTATATCTTTGTGGGGACTCTCCATTCATTTCTATGGGGAAAACTCTCATCCCAACATGACGACCTTAACCCCTACCCGCTCCCACGATGGTCCCCACAATGTCAAAAAAACAGGTTTTTATTAAATTGTGGATGATATTTGGTCCCCACAATGTAATATAACCCTAATCCACACACACACTAAAGCCCTGCAGTGGCTGCAGTGACACTGCGCCACCGTTCTGCCCGCTATAGCGATGAATTTGAAATGTAATATTTAGAGTTATATCATCTCAGAAGCAGGCGAATATGCCAGTGGGATAAAGGCTTCCTTTTTCCATAAAGGTGATAGGGCATGCTTTGTGTAGTTCAATAGCGTTTATGGATGTCCTGGGGTAGAGTGAAGTCAGATGATTGGCTGAGCATTCGGGTCACATGGTCAGTAATTCAGCGGTTGCAGCCCAGCTTTCCCTTTCAGGCTTTATCTCGTATCAATCTTTTAGGGTCAGGATTGACTTCAGTGTTAGAAGAACAAGCCATGAAAACTGCAATGCTTTTTATTTCCTGTTTCAGGGTGAACACTCACTTATTTATACTGTGTCTTTTTCCCATAATTATATTATTCTGTTTAGTGCCAGATAGCCAACACTAAATGTGTTTAATGCATTTGAAACAGAATGTGCTTATCTATTAAACACTTAAGTAGTAAATAATGACACTCTTTCACGCTGCATTTTTTATGTGCACATAGCATATATTTTTTCCCACAGTCACTTAAGGCCTGAAAATATTCAACCATATGGGGAAAATGAAACCTTCTCACCTCATAGACATTAAACTGGCTCTGACCCCGAGACAGTTCTCTGTAGCTGGTGGTGAACTCTCCGATGAAGTCATGGCTGGGAGGAGAAGAGGAACAGAGGGTCTCCTGGTCACCGTAGAAGAACACCAGCGTGACATTCACAAGCGCCTCCTTTTCTGAGGCTCCCAACATTCGACAGTAATCAACACATCAAACCATTTTCTTCTTTGATTGAGGAAAAATGTAGAGACTTTAGGTTTAGAGACTGAGCAGCTTCTCATCTTATTCACAGAAGCAGTTTCATATGTCATATAGATTGGTGGGGGACACACAGAGTGTTTAGAGGGCTGAAGGATGGGTCTGGATGGGATTGTCATGGTACTTGTATTAGACCTTCATTAATAAACTAACATTTCAGTGCCCGTTTTGCACTGTCCATGAAGCGCTTCTTTGAATTCTGCAGTTATATTTCTGAGCATCAGAAATGAGAAAAGGTTTTAAATTTTAATGCGAACTAAAGTCAAAGGTGAATGAACGAACCTCCACGGCACAGAAAGACACCGATGGTGCTTCCCCAGGAAAAATGGGTGGAGCGCTCGCTCTGCTAATACTGCAAAGAGGTAGCAAACGGGATGTTTACTAAAAAATACCTGCCATCTCTGTCCCAGTCATAAACATCCACCTTGACTGTTCTGAAAAGGACACAGGAAAGAAATCAAGAGGCAGCATGGGGCAGATTATCTTCTTAGCAGATAGATGGCAAAGTTGCCTTTGCTGAGGATTAAGAAGAACATCTGAACTGGATTGAAATCTGTCCTTTCGTGTATTTGATGGGATTGCCTTCAGAGTCTGTAGTTCAGGTCCGTCCCTTGAGGCACACAAACGGATTCCAAAAAAATACCTGGCCACTGTCAACACGCTGAAGAGCACACAGCTCCTACTAGCATCTCAAGCATAAACACCTCTCAGGATGGGGATAAATACCAAAGAACATATGCTACAGTTCCACAGCACTACCAATCTCCCACATCAACTTTTGGGTCGCGCTCACCTGTCGTAGTCGCCATTACACAGCGCCCGAACCGGGATGGTGAAGGGCTGCCAGACTGGATTCAACGTGTTCTTTACGACCTCAGTCTTGTGGCAGATGGTGAACCTGGAACATGGGGCAGATAAAACAAGACTAGAACACTAATATAAAACGCAAGTAGTGGAGACAGAGAGAGAGTCTTGCTGGTGTCACTGAAATGGGGAAATAAATAAAGGTGAGGAGAAGATGATGAAAGGAGCTTGGCTCGGATGTGGAACATCCATAAGGATGAGAATAAAACACGTGGCTAGAACATGGAATATCCATATGGAGGAGGAGAACACAAGGTTTGGCTAGAACCTAGAACACATGGAAGAACATATAACATTGATGATAACATGGAACTTAATGGATACATGGAACCCCCATAAGAACGAGGTGAACGTGGAGTATGGATGTAGCTCTGAGTGACAACACTGTTTCTCATTTGTACCCACGTTCCATCCTCGTTACTGCGGTAGAACACTAGGAAGGGGTCAGACTTTCCAAAGAAATCCTTCTTGTCTAGCTTGTTAGCACAGAACTGCATGGTAGCAAGGTCCTTGAAGGGGAAAAAACAATAATAGTTATGAAAGTATTTCATCTGTAATTCGCTGGCTAAAAAGAACAACCCTGAAAATTAACGTATTAATCCGACAGGCACTTTATAAACCTGATGCAGTCATGACTGTGGAACATGGCTGGGGACAAATTTACATATAACTAATAGGAGTTGAGTTATCAATAGGAAGACATGCATTATAAAAAAAAACTGTAAAAAAACTAAATTCAGTAAAAAACATATAAAATATGAACAGCACTTGGCCGAATAATTAAATGAATAAAAATTTAACAGGTCATCCACTTTGCAGAAATCAATATAGAAATAAATAAATAAAGAATGAGTAACTTGAAGGTTGACTTTTGGTGATTTCGGGTTGCCATGGCAATTGATCACTATCTCTGCGTTCCATCAGGTAATGACACCAAATAAACCCTCATTCGGCTGATTGTACTGTTCGGACCACCTAGGTGAAGTTTGAGAGCTGAATGGAGGCTCAGGGGGCTGGAGGCAAGCTAGCAGGACACATCTGACATTCGCTATTTACTCATATTTTGACATTTGTACATTGCAACGTTGTAATTTGTATTTGTCAGGGATTTAGCTACCTCAGCTTTATGGGATCTAGTACCAGGGAATTACAGTAAAATCACCTCATCAAAAGCTACACCCTCATCACTTGCTTCTTGACATTGCCCTCATACGGCATTCAGAGGCTGTCCACACACAATGCCTGATTAAAGACATCAGGCAGACAAAGGTTTACATATGCCAGCAATCCCCCCCCCCCATGCTGAAAGAAGGAGAGTTCAACTTTGCCCAAAATACTGGAAAAGACATTCCACTTTTACGGTTTAGACTTAGCCGAGCGAGGACAGATCGCATTTCCCTCTGTTTGATTACACGCGTGTCAGTTAGCATTTCCAACAGCATTTCGGGATAAACAAAGAGCATTTAAAAAAACCGAAGGGGTAGAGCTTCCAACATAAAACTGTAATAATAAATATATGAACAGAGGGGGGGGGAATCCTATTATCTGTGACATACATTTATAATTTAAAAAAAGAAACGTATTTTGACACACCCGTCAGCATCAAATGCTGATAAAAGGAGACGGAGGGGAGTGAATCTGACATCAAACGGCCGAGGGGATTCTGAAAGGCAGAGAATGATTTTCCTGTCTCCCGGAGCAGCATCTTCACTTCCTTCTCTTCCCTTCACTACCTTTATCACGCAGCAGGTCCGGAAATGCAGCACGTGCAGGAAGAAAAGTAGGCAAACTAAGGACAGGTGATACTGACCCGGCAGTTGCTGAGCTCCTCGGCAGTCAGAATGACAGTCCCACATCTCTTTCCTGGAATCCCCCTGAAAAGAGCACGAAGAGAAAAAAAAACACAGGGAGATGGTTTACATTTTACAAAAGATGCAGAATGGCAGTCAGTCAAAATAAAATAAAAAAGACGCAGGACAGAATGACTGTTCCTCCTCCTCTACTCTATCTTTGCTCCACTGCTGGAATCACCGTGTCACAGCAGGTCCCAGCATTTGTCCCGTGAAAAGAAGAAAACAAACATACAGGGGGATCTTCTCCTCTTTCTTCTAAAATCAAGGCCTGATTTTAAGAAAAACCATTTGGTGTGAGGTTTTAACCTCTCACTGCGCTCTCACAGAACACTAGTTTGCAACAACAAAAAAAATAATTAATTTGCTGTGACCTTACTTTAAAAATTTCAGTATGCACTCAGACTACGATTCAACAATCAGTACAAACTTTCCCATTGTCATCCAAAATCCGACCCCACTGTTATTTTAAAATTATCCAGATGACAATGGACCTCTGAAGGAAATCTTTAAATAACCAATAAAACAATTTTGGAAACATGCTTAATCAGAGAGCCAGATGGGACCAAAAAGCATGTTGTATCTAATGAATCCAAATCAGGTTCCCCATCGGATCTCCAGCAGCCATATTCCAATATGTTTCCCATAGGGTCTCCAGTAGCCATATTCCAGAACCAAACCATGCCACTAACCTTACTAAACTACTAACTAACTAAACACTAACCTTTCCACTCATCACACCACTCATCTTATATATCACACTGTTTTCTTTTGTGGTCCACAATCTTTTACCAGATGTCTTCACACCTTGTTCTCCTCCCACTCACACCTGCCCATGTAGCTCCGGCCAGCATGTTACGCATCCATAGAAAAACTTCTCAGAACATCAGCTTCTCACCAGACCTGTGTTCAGGACAGTTGCTGCTTCTCGGAGCTCCTTACACATCATGCAACAGTCAATATTACACGTTACAGTGGTAATACCCTACACTCCACCTGTAAATATTAGGGGAAATATTCATTTTGTATTACAGCTAAAGATTCTCAAAAATTTCTTATGTGATCTGCCAAAAAGGTTTCATGGTCTTCAGTTTTAGAACCACCATACATTCCCAGTCTCCACCAGTTAGAAGCAATAAGATTAATTTTTTAAATCTGCTATAAATAAAAGTTTTAAAAAATCCTAAGGTAAACAAAGGCTAGCGAGGGGTACAGCAGCAAGGGAGGCTGAGTTTAGTTGACTTCATGCAGCCATGGCTGTTGGTGATCTCCCTGGAAACTGCAGTTGTAATACCAACAGTTAAGGCTAACAATTTGTCTTTAAGAAACTTATATCTCAAAGCTATATCTCAAGAGGAATCACCTGCTGATTGACTTTGGTTTGTGCACGAAAATAGCTTTGAAAGACCATTTGCTAGAAACTATTTCTATTCACTCTTAGGATGACACCAGCCTAAACGCTCAAAGTAGTGGAGATACAGGATTGTCCATGAAAATAAAGGTTCGCTAATAGGATGATTTGCAGTGAGAGAATGTTTAAGGCTATCTACAGCTATATGGGTAGCAAGTGTATATCTGCTCAGAAAAAACACAACGTAACATTAGAACACATGCAAATTAACAGTAACATAAATAATAATTAAAAAACTAACAAGAATTTCTTTGGTTCTCCAAAAAGTTACTGATATCTTGTTGGATGGCTAGATGAACGGTACTAAAGTTCTCAAACATCCCCTCGGGGGAACCTCTGCCATCATAAGGGTATGTAAGGAGCTTTCAAGGAGGAAAGTCATTTCGACAAGAGAACCTCTAGATCAAGAACCTCTAGATCAAGAACCTCTAGATCAAGAACCTCTAGATCTCTTGCAAAATTTACAGAGGAACAAAGCAAAATTTAATTACAACATACTGCAATAATTTAAAAAGGCGTATTATACAGGAGAGCCCCTCAAAGTCCTGTCAGAAATAAAGACGATTGCCAGGAGCTGATCTGACAAGATTAAATACATCAATTTATTATGTTTTACATAATGAAATTCTTTAAATGTCAAAGCTGGGATTTTGATTAATGGACTTAATTAAGTCCTGATATATAGAAGTGTCATATTTTTGTGAGTTTTGTGCCCGAAATTTTGTGCGATTGAAAGTACACGCAGTACCTTCTGAGAACTTCTCAGCCAAGTGTGAGCTGCAAGAAACCCATCAAAAAATCATGACGTTTCTTCGCCCGGGAAGGAAAGCGAGGGATGTAGATGTTGGACAAAGCACAAGAGTCGTCCTTCAAAATAGCTTAGGCATGCTGTTTCTACTGAAGAACGTGGCAATTTTTGTCATCCGAAGACATTGGAAAGTCATTCGCTCACCACTATCTGCTGGCGTCCCCATATTTCTGACTGCCAGTCTCTTCAGGAGCAATAAAACTGTCTTGATTGACAAATACGTCTTAGTAGTAGCTGCCAAGAGTCCAGTCGAGGATTAACGAGCTATTGTGTGAAGGTTATGGTGAAACTAATGACCATCTTAACTTCCAAGTCTCTATTCTACTAAAGACATATATAGGGTGGACCAAAAGTTTTTATTTTACAAAGTTATTTTTAAAAGTAGCTATATGGTTTTTATTTTACAGTATTGATTGAGTCCTTTTCAGTTAGGTGTTCCACACGTCCTCCATCAATGCTGATACATTCTCTCCCTGACACTGAGACACACTTTAGCTACACACACCCCAGTTAGCATCAATGTCCACAAACGCTTGTGAGATGAATGAATGAATGAATGAATGAATGAATAATAACTGTATACCTACTTTTGGCCCACCTCGTATGTGCTCCCAGCCCCTGATGTAACAGAAATTCACCTTCCTGCCATTGATGGGACCTCCCCAAGTACACTAGCAACTTGCAATATCCCATGACACCCCCATCACTAGACTGAGGATTAGGACAGGTGTGAAAGGGGTCTTCTAATCTTCATGCAAATGTCAAAGCTACAGGACTCCTTCCCCTCTCCAGCCACTCTCGACACAGGGATTAACCCCTCTGATACATATATACAGGGAATTACCATTGAGGAAGTGAATAAATAATGGATGTGACATCTGTTGCACTTTAGTCTCGGTAATCCATTAGTCATGCCTGATAAAGAGGAAAGAGTATCATTAGGGAGGGATTCTGTTTTCTCCCTGAAATAAAGAAGACTTTGATCTCGCTGCTGGCATCTTAGATGCAAAGATGCCTCATAACGTCATTCCCTCGGTGTCCCGTTTTAACAAGCTACTCTGAAGTTACGTTTGCTTCTGTTGGCTAATCGGCCAGCCAGCTTCACAACGGCGGGACGGCTGGTGACATCCAGCCAATAGGAAGGAAGCGGCAGGCTTACGAGTTGATTAAATCCCATTCTCACACAGCTCTTTCAAGACGTCCCCAATGCCGCTGCCATTTCCCCCTGAAATTAAATATTAAATTGAATATGGACCCAGACATCTGGCAGGCAGCAGCAACCAGAGAGACGATGCACATGTGAGCGTATATTTCCTGGCTGTCATGTGCGGTGGTCTCCTCTTAGCACCCTGCCTCGAGCGGCCGGGTCAGCTGACAGCCAGATCCTGGGTTTCCAGTCAGAGAAAGCCACAGCCATGTCTCCCTCATGCATCCCTTACAGTCACGTCTGCAAGATTATTAGAGCTGGGTGATATCTAAATAAATGTGATATCTGAATTTAACGCATTTGGTTGGCGCCCCATCCCAGGTTATTCCCTGTCCTGTGCTTTAAGGGAAAGGCTCTGGACAGGACAAGTGGGTACAGAGAATGGATGGATGGATTTGACCCTAAAAATATTGGAATAAATGATAGTATTGAGTATTGAGTCATCCAACATAACCCCACCCCCCCCCCCCCCCCACTACCACTATCACACACACACACTCACGCATGTCAGGTAAACATATCTTTATGGAGTCCGTTCATTCATTTCTATGGGGAAAATGCTACCGCTAACTATGACAACCTTAACCCCCACCCTGCCCTAACCATAACCATAAGCAACCAAGGAAAATACAATTTAGAATTTTTTATAGAATTTTTGCATTTTTATTTTTTCATTGCAGTCACAAATTTTTATTAAATTGAGGAAACTGGTCCACATAAGGGAAAAAATGGGACATTTTGTGTCCCCATAAGGTAAGGTACACTCTCTGTCTCTCTCTCTCTCTCTCTCTCTCTCTCTCTCTCTCACACACACACACACACACACACACACACAATGCACCCACTCACACAAATGTTTGTATTCATATCTTTGTAGGGAGCATCCATTCATTTCTTTGGGCAAACAATGATGTCACTAACCCCTACAAATCTCTAACCTTAACTAAACAAAATTCAAGATTTATTTTTTTTTTTTTTTGATTGCACAGATTTTAATAAGATTGAGTTTCCACTTGTGGGAACTGAAAAGTTGGTCCCCACAACATCAAAATTTGGTCCCCACAATGTAATATACATCACACAGACACACACACACACACACACTCCTTCTCTGACATTCTGACAATCAGGTCTAACACACTTATAATTCATGTACATATTGAACATCCTGCAACAAACATCATATCAGTGCTTTAATAGCACAGCCGCGTCCTTGCGGTACTGCAGGAGGATGGAGTTCAGGAGTCAGCGTGGGCATTTCTGCCCGGCCCACACAGCCGAGGCGGCTACCGGAAGGCATGAGGGCGCAACCCGTGCTGCCAAAGAAGCTTAAAAGGGCCTGGGGGGGGGGGGGGGGGGCAGCGGGAGGGGCTAAGGCCTGGAAAGGAGGGACGGCGGCTGATTGCAGCCCCTCCGACAGCGACAGGCGTCACAGCCGCTCTTCATTTCCATCTCCTTCAAAATGAAGTTTAAGATAAAAAAATAAATCAATAAGCAGTTTTACTTCAGCCAATTAACTGACTCACTTTAACTGGCCAAGACAATAACAGTAATAACTTAAATGGGAGAAAAAAAATCTAAGGAGGTTCAGCAAATACGTGCCAAAAAAAATCTATGACAAATGCTGAATCTGGGAAATGCCCCCCCTGGGTGGGCAGTGAGCGGAGGAGGAGGAGCGGAGCCAGGGCAGATCCACACCTAAGTCTTTTTCGCGCTGAAGGGCCGTTTCTCAGAGAATGTAAAGAACTTGACGGGCAGTTACCTGCTATGGCTCTCGGACCATCGCTCTTTGCCCAGGAATAATAATTCATTGGAATGAATGATTATCCATCCATCCATCCATCCATCCATCCATCCAATCCACAGGTGCAAGGCAGGGAATAACCCAGGATGGGGTGCTAACACATCACAGGGGAATGAATGATTATGCAATGGAAATACTGAGAATGTGAGTATCCAAAATCCAGCAATACCAACATTTATGACAATTTATTTCACATTTTATATTTAAAAAAAATCACCTTTTTTTTTTTACTGGAAAAAATATCCCTGATACAGAAAAACAAACCAGAACATGGACAGAAAGCGAAAGTGTGAGAGAGAGGCACTGTAATCATAGCCAGGCTGTTTCCAGATGAACGATATCAGAAGCAGCGACACCCGGTACTCCTGCGGTCCATTAACAGTCCACCACACTTACTTCTTAATCTTCCTGCCTGATACCTCTACAAATGGTCCTTGTGTTGGAGGGTTTGGTAAACTGAAGATTCTGGTATAGTGTCAGCAGGGGTATTAATGAGTCCGACTCGCGTAGGTGGGGTGCAGTGCATGGAACTGGGGCCTCACACCTCCCAGGGTGAATCCTGCTCCATTCTGTGTGTGTACATGTCCTTTGCGTGTTCTTCCCGTGTCATACTGCATTACTCTCGGAATTCTCATTCCTTGGACACTAAAAAAATCACTTGTCAGGGTAACCGGTGTTCTTAAATGAGCCGCAGTGTGTCTGTGCCCTGTGAAGGACTGGCATCCTGCCCTGGGGGCACCCTGCCCTGTGAAGGACTGGCATTCATCCCTGGGTGCACCTTGCCCTGTGAAGGACTGGCATCCTGCCCTGGGGGCACCCTGCCCTGTGAAGGACTGGCATTCATCCCTGGGTGCACCCTTGCCCTGTTCCCTGGTAGAGGCACCAGATCCTTCCCACAGCTCTGTACTGGATAAGCAGTTTGAATATTGATGAAGGCCTACGTGGGTGTTTTTATGCGACTGTTAACCAGTATAATTTCACTGGCAATACACTAAAGAAAAGAGAAAAAACTCTGCAACAAAGTAATATGTCTGTTTGTTTGAATAGCCTGAGACCACAGAAGATTCTCAAACACAAACCAGCCAACCGAAATACATATATATCATTACAAAAACTGCTCTATAATTCTCTGGGGGTGCGGGGGGGGGGTGGAGGAGAGACTGCTGATGTCTGCTTACTGTACTGGACGAGAGCTGAAAAAGAGAATTTATTTAAGCTAATGTACTGTGACTTCCTGCCACTCCGGGCCTCTTCAACACCATCTCCATCCTATTTGCATTTTGGTTCTGGGAAAAACAAGCGTGAGGGCAGCACACATGACTGCAAGAGACTGCAGTGCTGCTGAAAGTTACATATTGAGACAATTCCCCCCCCACACACACACACACAAACACACACACACACACAGAAAACTACTTCACTCTGCTCAGCGTTTAGGTATATCTCTGAATGGCATATCCCACATCTAATAAATAATCGCTCGAACTCCACCACCACACTCCCACACGCCAACAAGGCCTCTCCATGGCAACGTGGATGCAAGATCTACAAGGGAAACAAGAGGCTTCTTGCAAAGTCAGGTAACGGAAAAAAATAATAAATTCCACACATTATGCACTTAAAAGGTTCCTGTTTATTCTTTGAAATAAGAGCCGGGATTTAATCAAACTCTTATCAGAGGCATATCACAGGAAAGCAAAGACGGACAATGTTATGTGCCAGTTACCAGTAAGGAGGAATCAATGCCTAATTCAATTCCACTTAAATTAGTAACTCAGAGCAGGTGATGCAGAAAATAAATGACTGCCAATAGTGCGTCATTGTCACAGTCAGCAGCGGCTGTTTAGTCAGGACGCCAAATTAGGTTTTGTTATTTAGTACAGAACAGTCAAATTGTGCCATTATGCAAACATAATATGATTAAATATATCTCAGTAAGCACCAGTTAGATCTGCATCCAGTAGCTGCGCCCCAGGAACAAATACAGGGCTAATGTTTCCTCCACGTTTTAGTTAAGAAAAACCTCCAGAATTCATAAATGTTGAACAAGCTAGAAAACTGCCAAATTAGGATGGACTGGTACCTGTAACACAATAAAAGTTTCATTGTAGTCAAACTTCTTTCCCCTGACATAACAACCTCTCCTTTTCAGGGGATAGAGATACAGTGATCCCCCCCCCCGCTATATCGCAGATTTTTCCCCAACGCATCACAATTCTCTGTGAAGTATATATCCATCCATCCATCCATTTTCCAAACCGCTTATCCTACTGGGTCGCGGGGGGTCCGGAGCCTATCCCGGAAGCAAAGGGCACGAGGAAGGGAACAACCCAGGATGGGGGGCCAGCCCATCGCAGGGCACACTCACACACCAGTCACACACACATGCACACCTACAGGCAATTTAGCAACTCCAATTAGCCTCAGCATGTCTTTGGACTGTGGGGGGAAACCGGAGTACCCGGAGGAAACCCCACAACGACATGGGGAGAACATGCAAACTCCACACACATGTGACCCAGGCGGAGACTCAAACCCGGGTCCCAGAGGTGTGAGGCAACAGTGCTAACCACTGCACCACCATGCCGCCCCTGGGAGGGGTATTTTAAGGCTTAAACTATAAAAAAAAATCTTTATTTATACAGTATGCGATCTATACTTCTGCGATCACTGTATATATTTCAAAGATATTACCGTCCCTTTTAAAGTTTGTGGTGAGGATGATACTTTCACAGGATTGCCACTAGAATTCAGGGATTGTTTATTTTAGTAAAACAAAACCCCACAAGAAATCCACATGGCAATGGCTTCTTCATGGGGTGAATCCATCAGGCAAATATTCGCCACATCAATCAACAGAGCTCTGCAGATGGAACAGATCTCAACCGACACCCATGTCCTCATAAGCCAGGGATTTTTTTCGAGCAGTCGGAAGGGAGAGGTTTAGTGCTGAATGCAGAAACGTCTGGAATCAAAACCAAAACCAATGCAGCTGTTCCGGCTGTTTGCCCCATAAACCTGGTTTGCTAAATTCTTTCTATTGATTAAGGGAAAGAGGGAGATGGAAGTCTTGTTGTCTTGGAGAAACATTACGACTGACCAGTGACCTAAACTACTACAGTTCTGCACTGGTACAGCAGTTCCTCACTTATGTTATTCAGACGTGTACAAGAAGTGGATATCGAAGAAGAGTAAAAGATCTCCTTGGTTGCCATAGTAACCTGCCAGCAAGGTGAAAAGTGCATAGTTTTATGTGTTTTTTTTTAAAACAGGACAACTTGCAACCCCCTTAGGAGATACAACTCCAGGAGGCACCCAGCTGAAATGTTAATGGAGGTGCCATAACTGGAGCTAGTCACCCCCAGACTGGTCCTGTCGGATCAGCAGTGTGCGAGGGTGGATCTTAAGGGCCGCAGTTTGTCTGTCCTACCTCACGCCTGGTCCTTCTTTAGTTATTTCAGTCTGCAGGTGTATAACTGAAGCAGAACGCCGGTACAGCTGAGGAGTGTCGGCGTTAGTGCTGGGGCGTCTGTAGTAAAGACTCTTTGTGCTGCAGGTCTGTGTGGGTTCAGCTCGGCCCGCCTGCGCCCATCACTGCACCTGCCACTGGGTGTGTGACTTCAGCGGTGACTGGAAGTAGACTTGCCAATAGCAGAATTCTTCAGCATTTACTGCAGATAGGAGGGTTCTTTTTTCCAATCGTTTTGTGTATGGATATGTTCTCTCCTGCATGGGGTATTATACATATGGCAGGTTTTCGCACCTTTCAATCACAATGAAGTAATGGGAGCATTATGTGAAAGAAAATATTGCAATGAATATTATTTTAGTATCTTTAGGAATAACAGTTTCTGAACAGTTTCTTTTCAAGATAAATATAGATTTCAAAATACAGCTTTTTGCACATTTATTCATCAGACTGTAGACACTGTTAAGAATTTCAGCGCTGCCTGAGGTCATAACAGCCGGAACCTTCAAAGGGGGAACCAATGTCTCCTGCCTATTAATGACATAAACCAATGGAAGTTAACAGTTATTCAAAGGGTGAGGAATTACCCAGCTTGCCGAAATGCATAAACAGTTGTGGTCGCGAGTAGGGAAAGGAAACAGCATAGAAAGGAGGGATCTGATTATAAGACATATGCTACATGTCCAGGGATAACCTCTCATAAAGAAGAGTTTAATATAAATTCAAGATGGTTTTAAGGTAATAATCCCAATAGCCATTATTCTGAGCATTTTAAAATGGTTTAATGTTTTGTTTTATCTCATAGCTTCGCTAACGTCGTAATTAGCATCTGGTCCAGATATAATGTTGAGAAGTCGAGGGAGAAAGATCAGATACGCCCTTGAAATTACGGCAGTCCACCTAAGACCAGCGGACTCATGAAATCACACACTAATGGCAGCTAATCTGTTGGGCATTAGCTACTGATGAGCAAAATCAAATGCACCAAATGTCATGTTTCCCTTAAAATCCCACATTCCCATGAATACCGAGTTTAGAGGAGATTCATCAATTTCGGAAAACGCAACAAGCGGCAAGAAATAAAACTGACAAAGCTACTGACGGCCTCTTGGTTTCTGGTCAGTTGCAGCAGGAGACGACCTTTGAACTGATCAGATACACTCAGCAGTCACCGACTTTGTCATTACCTAGACATGCTATGGCAAAGCCACCACCAACTGAAAGAATTGAAAATGCTGAGGCTGCACCACGTACGAGAGCGTCTTCTCCAGACGACCACCTGTTGAGCCAATGATTTCCCCCAGTGTGCAAAATGTCTGTCCAAGGAAGTCCTAAAAAACAGAAGAAAAATTATGGACAATTCCTGCATTACTGATGTGACATTTAGTCTCATACTGTCAAACAAAAGGCCTCCGATCGTAGACAACCTTAATATCAATGTGTCAGTTTGCATATCTTTTCATGTTACTGACAAATCCTCAAAATTCATGTTAATTTACATGTTAGAAATAAATATCATTTTATCAGTGTTCTAGATGTGACATCAAAGGGACCTCCATATGGAATTCCCCAATAATTAATGCATCCTTACATCATTGATATCACATATATTACTGGACGTTATTTCATTGCTCATCAACACATGCAGTGGTCTGTCCTCCATATGCATAGTTGGTCCAAGAACAGTAGAATGCGACAGGAAACTGTCCAGATGAGTCCTTGGAGTTTTCACGTCTAGGTAAGGAAGAGGCCCGGAATATTCCCAGGAAAACAGCGAAAGGGTTTCATCACCGAAGCCGCACGGCTCTCAGCAGCCTTGGGGGAGAGCTCGGAAAAAGCGCTATGGAGGAGCACTTCAAAAACCAGTTTGCAGGAGAATTTAGCAGCGTGAATAAAGAAGAGCGTCATTACCAAGCAAAACGCAGCAGGCAAGAGATCCCGCAGTAGACGGTCTTTGAAATTTGATGAGACAGAAGCACTTAAATTGAACTTTTGGTGACATCGGAGCGATTTGACAAACAGCGGAAGACAACAAGGAATTTTCTTTTGTGTCATAGTCTAACCGTGACAATAAATGCTTCCCCGACACAGACAGACCCCACATTCCACTGACCGATACATCAAAATATACCATTTATCATGCTACAGCCATTCAACAGGTAAAATACGTAATTTCATTATTTTTTACCATAATCAGGCATCCCTGGTGTATAACATCATTCTATTAAGAAGTATATGGAAATTATACTAACCTTCTGTTTATCCACATTGGTGCAGGAAGAAGGAAATTAAAATGTGTTATTTAAAAAAATACTTTTTCCAGGAGAAAAACAGTAATAAATGCATGACAACCCCTACTAAGACATTAACTGGCTAAAAGTGTTTCTAATTGTCAATTTAACTGACGTTTTTCAAAATGCATTCTACGAAACAGCAAAGCACCTATCCAGTTCCAGCGTTTAGGGCCAGCAAAGAGAGACTGCAGGGGACAAATTCTGGGTGAAAAACACTCATGGAGCAGAGGGAGCCAGTCGGCTTAAGCAGACAGAACTGCACACTGGCTGTTACCGTTAGCTTGGGTACCATAGCACTCTCCAGCCGGTCCTGCCGCTGAGCAATACTGGCAGATATGTAGTGTGAACACACACAAACACACAGACAAAAGAGCAGCGCACATAGACGCAGAAGTGCTTACATGTTTCGAAATATTACAGCTTCTGGAATCCACATTGTACCTGTATAAATTTAGGGGAGACACACATTTGTGTAAAATAATCATAAAATACAGTAACTAACACACAAACTAAAATTTAACACTTTGCCCTACAAAGTAAATTAGCTGTTCCACTGAGACCTATGGGAGCCTGCAGGCAGGAGATAACCAGGTAAAGAAATCTGGGTCAGTGAACTCCAGGAATTACGGGTCAAATACACTGATTATGCTAGGACTCTGCATGCAGGTTGTGGTAAGAGATACGGTAAACCTAGAACAATATAACGGAACCGGAAATCTATCAAGTCGTGGTAAGAGATACGGTAAACCTAGAACAATATAACGGAAACGGTAATCTATCGAGTCGTGGTAAGAGATATGGTAAACCTAGAACAATATAACGGAAACGGTAATCTATTGAGTCGTCGTAAGAGATACAGTAAACCTAGAACAATATAACGGAAACAGAAATCTATCAAGTCGCGGTAAGAGATACAGTAAACCTAGAAAAATATGACGGAAACGGTAATCTATCGAGTCGTGGTAAGAGATACGGTAAACCTAGAACAATATAACGGAAACGGTAATCTATCAGGTCGTGGTAAGAGATACAGTAAACCTAGAACAATATAACGGAAACATCTGATTATCTTTGATCTCTTAAAGAGAAAGCCTTGCTTGCTTAACATTTCAAGCATGATTCATATACTTATCAGACTATATGAAGGAGACAGCAAGTTCATTTCAGGAAGTGAGGTTTAATTAACTACATTATAATAGGACACAGTATATCTGCTCAATCTCAATTATTGTAGACACCTGTTATGGGGCTGTTGCATCAAATCTGTGTAATGTGGTGATGGAGGGAAGCAGGACGGGTACGTGAACCGCGTGCGAAAACCACATCTGCATCTCCATACTCACACGTCAAAGCGCAGGTTCTGCTTCTCCTCGAAGAAGAAATCCAGCACGAATTTCCGCACAAAATCGGGGTTCAGTGTGTTTTCAATCACCTCCGTTCTACCGAACTGAGCAGGCAAAAATAAAACAGAAAAGCAAGTGGGGGGGATGTTTTACAGCCCTGTAGACCTTGCTGGGAATCAGTGTATCAGTGCATCAGCGTTGGCTGCACTGGCAAGGCAAACTAAACAAAATCTAATTAAACAAATACTACTTAGACAAAAATGACGAGAGATGACAACACTCAACACTCAAATGCATCTATGTCGTTAAAGTTCTCATGTGTTTTGGACTAACCCAAGGGCCTAACTTTGGTTTGAATATTGGGGGTAGGGGTGTTGAAGTCTCCACCCATTTAGGGGCAGAAATGAATGTTGGGGGGGTCCTATTAGCTGGTTTAGATTATTGGGGGGGGGGATTACAACCTCCCCCCCCCCATCCCTCCCGTTATTTAAGCCGAAGGAATAAAAGTAAGAAATCCATGGATAAAGTTTAATATGTGAATACAAACGCTTTTCAGTGACAAGAGAAAAGAAATTCTCGTACAGTTTGCCTCTGGAAGTAGAGGTATCTGGGGAAATTCCCGGGTGCTTTGATTCAGTCGTCACTAAAACAGCCGGAATTCGCCTTGAAAGTGTCAGAATCATAACAGGTGAAAACAGCAGGGGCAGCTTATATGAAACTGCATATTAATGCCTAGGAGGCTCCTCTGGTGCCTGCTAAGTGGCTAATGAGAGAACTGACCACTGCTATAAGCTTTTACAGACCCTTAGCCATTCCACTGCGCTGTTATGTATACTTTCATTCTTTATGCAATAGGCATTATACGTGCTGAAGTAGTTACGGCTAAGTACATTAGTGAAGGGCACAGCGTCAGCAAAACAGATGAGGCCTGAATTCAGCAGTCAAAACAGCTATCTGCATTAACAACTTTATTACGGCTCTCGGAATCGAGACGCAGCCAAAACATGCAGGATAATCTTCTTCCCCAAAAACAGCCAGTGAGATTAACCTAAGGAGCACGTCGTTTGTGGTGAATAACAGGCAGCTAACTGGATCTGGCTCATCTCGTTCACCGCGCCTGGGAGCCGCATTGTAATTTCAAATTCCGAGAAACGAGGTTAGCTTTCATATTGCCTCCCACAGAGGTGCACAATGCGCGCAGTCAAGCACTCTGGACAGGGGCTAATGAACGCTCTTCAGTCGGGAGGGTTTTATGCTGGTTTTATGCAACGCCGTCCGTCACTCGAGCGATGCAATTACCTCCCAAAGCTTTTTCTTTTTGCAGTGCCTACGTTCTTTTTTTAATGCTGAAAATCTGCTTAATCTCTCGCTCGACATTCCAGTCCAGCAACTGTGCTTATTATATATATTTAACATCACACCGTACGAAGATGAAGCCACTGATGTAGCTGAGGTCTCTGGCCAACCGCAGTGGTGTTAATGCGGTAGAAGGGGTCTGTGCAGACGGTGGTCTGTTCATCTTAAGTGTCCAGCTCGGACTTTGTCAATGCCATGATGCATGTTATTTTCTTGACAGAAGCGGAGAGTCTTCAAACTACTGAAGATTCTGTTCATCCATCACAGATGAAGAAAAATGCCCTAGACGAAGAAAAGTTAAATATCGTCATTGTTGGCATCACCAGACCTTTTCTGAATGCAGAACAGAGGAGTTCATGCCGACGTCACCTTTCACCTTCCCACCACTTTCCCTGGCCCCAGTGCACCAAGCTGGCCGATTCAGTGATGCTGATTTTCCCTGCCACTTCACACTTGGCATCAAATCACTGAAGAACATGCTTGAGGTTCAGGTCAGATGAGGCCCTTTACAGCCCTCCGTGTCCATCCAACCACATGCACAGCTCTGTCCATGAAAACCACAACCAGGAATGGAGATAAGATGCACGATGCAAGCTAACATCCACTCCCAACCACATCCCTGCATATATACAGGTAAGGAACAGCACACAGACGCAACCTTCATATATCTACAGACTCTCTCATAGTCTCTGCCAGGGCACATGCAGGCTATGTGGTCCTGCACAGCAGTCCAGTGGAACCACACAGAGGTAGTCTTTCGAGCAGTCACTTTCTCCAACAAAACTCTGAAATACTGTTCACTGTATACATAATAATAATCAGAGATTTTCTGTCTGTGCCTTGCAGTAACATGGACGCACCACATAACCACGAGGACTGGCTCCAGTGTTCTGGCATGGAGCTGAGGCCGGCTATGGTTAGCCATGGCTCACCTCCACCATGCTGTGGTGGATCTACATTATGGCCCCACATGGTCAAAGTTAGGATTTACAGCGATCAGCTCACCGAGACCAAAACATCAGCCTTATTTCAGCTTCCCCCTACAAGCTGTCCTATAAATCCTTTAGAAGGTGTCTATTTCTTTATAACTTGAAACTTTTCCATTATATATAAAAGATATAAAAATAACTGCCATTTAAATGCATGAGGCAATAAGTGATGTTTTCACGGCTCTGAAGCAGCATGTAAGCAGGTCAATCTGCCAAACTCTCCATCCCCCCCCACCACCCCTCCCTTTCCGGTAGCACCCCGCTAGGCCCTTACCCTGCCTGTCGACCGGGGTTACGGCTGTGCACCTTTGATAGGTGCAAAAAGGACAAATTAAACATGACTCCCCAAAGAGAGAAGGGGAGTGGTGAGAGAAAAGCAGAGGGTAACTTCCCTTACTCTTACTGTACCCTTACTCTTACTGTACCCTTACTCTTCAGGGCTGCCGGCCCTCACACATCTGGCGCGACCCTCACACATCTGGCGCGACCCTCACACATCTGGCACAGCCCTCACACATCTGGCGCGACCCTCACACATCTGGCGCGACCCTCACACATCTGGCGCGACCCTCACACATCTGGCGCGGCCCTCACACATCTGGCGCGACCCTCACACATCTGGCGCGACCCTCACACATCTGGCGCGACCCTCACACATCTGGCGCGACCCTCACACATCTGGCGCGACCCTCACACATCTGGCGCGACCCTCACACATCTGGCGCGGCCCTCACACATCTGGCGCGACCCTCACACATCTGGCGCGACCCTCACACATCTGGCGCGACCCTCACACATCTGGCGCGACCCTATCACACAACTGGAGTAACCCTCACACATCTGGAGTGACCCTCACACATCTGGAGTGACCCTCACACATCTGGCACGACCTTCACACATCTGACACGACCTTCACACATCTGGCACGACACACTTTCTGACTCTCACACTCACACAAGAAATCTGGGGACAAATCTGTATTATTCCATTATTAACCTAAAATTAGCTACATAAAAAGCATTAGGATAGTTTTCACTCCATACAGACTATTTGCAAGGTAATAAAACTGTTACATACAGACAGACTTACATACATACAGAATTGAAAATCTCAAACCAGCGGGCTGACCAATGCATTAGAATACAGACAGCTGAACTCAATACAATATTTAGTAGCTAAAAATCTTTCCGATAAATGAGTTTGTATGTATACTACGTATTGCGTGTGAATGAGCATTTGATGAGCCATAGACCACAACAAAAACTTCATTGCAGTAGCAGGTTATCTGTGGACAGTATAATTATTTTTATTGTGTAATTAATAAGGCTTTCATTAATATATCCATATATTTACATTATTACTATGCATCCTGCAATTAATTCGTGGTCAGTCATTTGATCTTTCGCAGATAATGAGTCACCTGGCTATCAGGTTATTCCCGAACACTCGTCCCTCCAGAGTAATAAAAAACCCTGTTTTATTTGCGCCCCCTCTACCCAGGCAAAAACTCCGGTTAAACACGATAAAAGAGCATAAACGGCGGGTGATGCTGAACAGACGATCGCCTGCTGGAACTCGAGGTGAGCATGCGGCCGGAAAATTGGGGCTTCCCCGGCATCAGCGTGGGCGCAGAAGCTGCAAGATGGAGACGGCAGGCCTGATTCTTTCAGTGAATATTTCATGAGCCCCTCCTGAGCGAGAATCTGTTATCTCACAGAGTGGAAAAACCTCAGCCACTTCACTAGCTGACCTGCTGCTGCGTATCACTTTTCTCGCTTTAGTGGCTCCGGTTCCCACTGAAAACCACCAAAGTACTCAGGCGCAGACTTTTCTACATCCTGTTTACCAAACACAGCCACACTAGAGCAGACAGACAGATCTATTGCGATATTCCTGCTATTGCTCTGGATAATGAGCTCTCTGCTTGGTTTATCTACCAATTTGTACTACAATTTACTGCTACCTGTTCAGCCATAAGTTTCATACAGATTTGCTCTCTACTTCCAGTGAAAGAGCAACAGAAATTTTTGTTGGGTCCCTGGCTGTAAGGCCCTTCTTTAAACATAACTGCTCTTTTTCAAAGAAACATACAAGGAAGCAACAGGAAGTTCAGGTAAAATTCCTACTCGATCCTTATTTTTTTTATCTTGTAACTGGTTAATACTGAGTAGCTTTAACAGAAGGATCTTTTATTAATTATCCATGAAGCCAAACAACACAGAACTGAACACCAACGCACACTACACACACAATGAGCAAACTACGAACACGATGTAGACACGGTAACAGTGGCAAGACCTTTGCACTCACCTCCCTCCACTCCTTTGTGCCGATACTCTGAACATAAAGCACGACCACTGGCAGAATGAGAGAAAGAGGGGAAAGAGACATGAAAACTCAGGAAAGGAAAGAGTGCTTCATCAAAAAGACGCACACAGATTCACACAAAGCCCTTCACGTCATTGCGGGGATGAACAGGCTTTGACTTCAGTGCAATATATGATTATTTACACTAAAAAGTTTGAAAGCTGATAAGAAAAAGAAAAATAACACCCCCCCAGGTTCACTTTCCAGGGTTTATTATTCTTGTGAAGGTGTAGAGCCACAAAAGTGTGCCGTGGGATTATGAAGACATGTTCACGCGTAAAGATAATGAGAGAAGAAAAAGCCAACAGGCACATCTGAACTCCAACAGTAACCAAAGCAAACCGTGACACATACATGCACACCCCCACAGGAAGATGCCTCACTCGAAGCACAAACTGTGTCCCCCCCCCCCCAGTGTGGCTGATGCCACCCCATTAGGCTCATTATTTAGCTCACGGTACGGCAGGAGTCCCCCCCCCCCCCCCCCCAGCTAATTACGCCAACGGCACTCGGTGCACCGTGGGGGTCCGGGCGGCACAGCTGCAGGCTGCATTTCTCCTGCTATTTCTCTAATCAACCTCTACTCCCCCCCCCCCCCCCCCCGCCCCCCCCCACTCCCTCCTGAAGTACCAGGTTCTGAAACAGGTGAGCTGTGAACAGCAGGACCAGAAAAGATGCACAATTTCAGTTTTAATGACTTGTGAAAAAATAGAGGCAACTATAAAATTCAAATATGCTAATCTGCTTGGCAGAAATTCATAATCATGCCTGACCATGATTCACATAAAATCCAACATAAATCAAATAAGCTTTTATTGATACAGGTGGTCATCCGTAATATGTAATAAACCATTTGATTACCGAGGAACAGAAAAAGAATCTTTGAACGACTGAGAAGGTTTGAGCACCTGTAAAAATGCCAGTGGCTAAAACGCTTTCAGACAGAATTGATGGAAGAGACAGTAATGGAAAGGGTCCATTATCCCATTATGTAAGAATTATTACAGACATTTCGACACCAAACTGCAAACATGATATATGTTCTGAATCTTTGGCTTGCTTCTTAGGTTTTGAGTCAGATTTTTTTTTATCTCTGTGTCAATCTCTTTGAAATGCAAGTGGAAAAAAAAATATCGTTTTGAAATATTATTGCTTTTTTATTGTTTATAGTATTGTCGGATTTTGCAGTCGGCAAGTTTCAACTTGCTATGATGGCCTTTTACATTCCTGACAGAGATCTGGAGGACATTAGATTCAGACTCACAGCATCAGTTACAGGTTCCTGGGTCACCATGGTCCTGAATTGGAAATAAGGATCTGGAAAGACGAAGAATAAATATGTGTTTGACCCTGGATCTATGACCAGACAAAGAAGACCGACAGCACAGACTAATTCTCCCGTACATTTTGCAGGAGCCAGAAACGAACGTAAACCACGGAGAAAGTGTTTGTTTTTCCCCTCCCAAGTAGATAGGCGTTTACTCAGATTTCCAGTTCCTCTACCCTGGACTGTGATGAAGAATGTTCCCATGATGACTGCCGGCCTTTTTGCAAGTTGAGCTGATGGACATTTATGTGATACATTCTACCATGTGGGCTTAAACGCAGGCCGTTCCATTCACAGTAACAGAAGAAAAGCATTTTTAAAAATAAGAAAATATAAAAGGATGACTGTTAGGCAGAAGAGCGAGGAGGACTGAGGATGGTATCTCCATCCAGGGTGAGATCATGGTTAGGAAGCCGGAGCAGAGCTAATGCAGCTTTTGTCTCAGAATCTTCTGTGGGGTCCTGAGCCCTGGTGTGCAGAAACCCTCCTTATTCCATGGGCAAATGACCAAAAGACATGGGGGGGTACATTAAATCAAGTCAGCCGGATGGTGATTTCCCAACCTAGACTGCTAACTAATTAAAACTTTTGATAGAGTTCTCAGAGCAGGTCTGTGTGCACATTCAGATCATTAGGAATAAATGGGCACTATTTGCTAATTGCTGCAGCTAAATGGTCTAAAGTTAATGTTCCATAACAAAAAAAATAGGGTTTCCCCCTTTTATAGATCAACAACCCATAAAAGAATGCCAGTTGTCTTTACTGGTGTGTTGCCTTTACTCAACAAACACCCGGGGTGGGCGAGGCAAGGGGAGGGGGGGGGGGGGAGGGGGGGGGGAGGGGAGATGTGAGGAACTGGCAGATGAAAGAGTCTCGCTGCCAACCAATGGGGCACTCGTCTGCCCCTCTGTGTTTGATGTCCAAAAACACCTCAGTCCAGATCATTACTGCCCCCTGCAGGGAGGCCAAACAGACAAAGCCCTCTGATTTGGAGGTTTTTCCCGATATGCCAGCCCAGTGATTTTGCCTTCTGAAGGGAGACCCGAATTAGGACTCTACCCTCAAGGGGCAGACACTTTGAAAGCACGACCACGGAGAGCCGGCACAGGAGATGTCCGCATCCAGCCAGATGATTGAGGAAGAGCTGCAGCTTGCTTTTGAATTTGTTCATCCGGTAGACGTGGGAGCGTCTAAGCATGACAAGTGAAGCAGCACGACGTCACTCTGACAGCTAATAATACATACGTTACTGATCCCCACGGGGAAATTCTCTTTACGCCTCCCCCCAACTCGCTCTCTGTAGGTGAGCGCAAGCTGACTATGATTGACGGCCACCTGTAGCCGCACCCAGTGAGCTGGGGGGTGAAGGGCTTCGGTCAAGGACCCGCAGACGTGGCTGAAACTGGCGACCTTCTGACCATGATGTTGACGCAGAGAAGACTCACAACACATGTAACTTTCACACAAGAAAAGCCCTATTATTGCATATTAATACATTAACGAGTCTGCGAGGTTGAGTCCCTGAGGATGTATAACTGCTAACTGGCCAATCAAGGCGGTCGCCCAGAGTACGAGGCACAGCCAGTCCCATTAATCTAGGACAATTTAAATGTTCATGGCAGCTAAGGTGTGTCTATAAAAAGCCCTAGTTGCAGCATCATTGGATCAGCGGGGACCAAACCCATGTTTTATAAATTGACATCTTACCATCTGCGCTCGGCGGGAAACAGAACCAGACACATCACCACTCGTCTGAGGGCGAGCCGTGGGAGAACAGGTTTATGAATATAAAAATACTATTTTGGAAAGAATAAAAATAAAAAAAATTAGAGATGATTTTGAGAGTGCATGTAAGAAAGCAACAACTAATGAGTCAGGATGGATGTGAGGGTCAGTGAGGCAGAGGTAGCAGTCAACATCACTCCAGAAACTGCCGTGCTCACCTGACTCTACTCTATTCGCACAGCAAACTTCCTACTTGTATCACATTCAGCCAAACGTACTTCCAGCCACTCAGCAGTGGAGAACAGCAACACATTCTGTAGGACTGGGGTCAGCTAGTTCAATTCCTAAAGTATTGTACATCCCCAGTCACGAAACTGCAATGCCGGCACATCCTATTACCGGTAACGGCTGCCATTTTGCTGGGAGACCAGAGAAACCCAAGACACGTTGGAATCTGACCTTCTGACTTAATTTGTTTTTAATAAATTCTATTTCCTCTCATTTAACAAGATCAGCCAAGCAGTGGAGCTTCATAACTACAGACTAATCAAAGGTTGGTCTCCAGTTCGGAGAGAGAATTCAACCAGCTCTAATTACTTTTGGCTCAGTGTTTAAAGCTCTCTGGTAGGTATTATTAAATGTTCTGGGGGGATTAGAGCTCACAACCTCTCTGACATCTCGCCTCTTTCCACAGTGCCAGTATTAGGGAATTTCACAAAGGTACTACAGTATCCACATGACCATAAACATTAATAAACAAATAAAACATTTTTGCCTGAAACATCACTTGTGGTTAGCATACGGTCAGCAGGAACGAATGACATCACTTTGATTATTTCTTTCAAGAGCACTTCATGGGTCCTTCTTTTCCTATTATCCCTTTATTAAATGGGACTAATGAACATCACCACCACAATAGGTCAATAATTTGAATAGTTGAGATTGTTAAGAATGTCAAAAGATGCTAATAATCTATTATATGCACTGGGCACCCTAGACAGCTGAAAGATGTTTAAGCCTGTTTTCACTCCTTCATCTCCCGTATGGTAATCCCAACTGTACAGGCAGAGAGTATCCAGAGTGAGGCAGAGTACAGCCAGAACACACAGGACAGCCAGAGTGCACCCAGAGTATGGTTAATGCACAGTCAGAGTGCACCCAGAGTATGGTTAATGCACAGTCAGAGTGCACCCAGAGTATGGTTAAGGCACAGTCAGAGTGCACCCAGAGTATGGTTAAGGCACAGTCAGAGTGCACCCAGAGTATGGTTAATGCACAGTCAGAGTGCACCCAGAGTATGGTTAAGGCACAGTCAGAGTGCACCCAGAGTATGGTTAAGGCACAGTCAGAGTGCACCCAGAGTATGGTTAAGGCACAGTCAGAGTGCACCCAGAGTATGGTTAAGGCACAGTCAGAGTGCACCCAGAGTATGGTTAAAGCACAGTCAGTGTCCACCCAGAGTATGGTTAAGGCACAGTCAGTGTGCACCCAGAGTATGGTTAAGGCACAGTCAGAGTGCACCCAGAGTATGGTTAAGGCACAGTCAGTGTGCACCCAGAGTATGGTTAAAGCACAGTCAGTGTGCACCCAGAGTATGGTTAAGGCACAGTCAGTGTGCACCCAGAGTATGGTTAAGGCACAGTCAGAATGCATCCAAACAGTCAGAGAGTCACGTCAAAGGAAGTTAAAAATGCTTGATCGTCATGTGGTTCATGTAGATTCAGACAGTTCCAGGAAGCATTTTGCGGGCATTTTGATTGCATTAAACACAGAAAGACTGAGCAGCGATATTTTTGGAAATGAATGAATGCATTGATTTACAATATTTATATATCACACCCACATATGTATGTAGTTACATCTGTGTGTTTACTGAAAAGTTACATTTGGTGCTATTAACAACCAGGGTTACCTGCCTTGTTGACAAGCTTACCTTGGTTAAAGATTGTGTTGCTGGTGTTTATTGCTTTGAATTATCTTTTGTTAATTATTGATATATTTATAGGGAGAAGTAGGGAAAGAATGTTTCAAAATTCAGATCAGATTAATGTTCTAACTGTTTCAGTGTTTCCGTGGTAACCGAGGGCATCTTAATGACTTCATCACTAATAAAGCATATTGTCTCTGCCCTTTCCTCCATGTTGCCCTTGCATATAGTCTCCAGCAGTTTGCTGTGCTGCATGCCGATGCTCCAGTGGCTCAGATGTAGGAGCATTAATGTGTGGTTTTCCCAGTGACATGGAAAAGAGAAGAAAATGTTTGGTCAGGTCAGCGTGAGAAATCTCACTATAACTAAAAAGTACAACAACAAAAAAGTGAGGTAATCATATTCAAACACTGCATTTACACTTTTTCACAAAGACCACACCATCAGGAAGCTTAATGTTTAGTTTATTAAAAATAATATACCACTGATCCAAAATCAGCTGAACTGCAACATAATGCAGACATGGGTAAAGCCCAAAAACATTCAAGCAATGTTTATTAATGTTTAGAAGTTTCAGATTTGCACTCCAAAGCCATATCAAAAGCGACATACCACAAAAATGTTACTGTTTACTCAAACATTTCACCACCTCCGTCTGTCACTCTACAATCACCTGCTGCAATATTATATTTAACTACTGCCACTGCAAAAATGAATGAATGAATGAATCACATTTCAAAGCCTTTATCTTTAATACTCCAATTTACAATTAATGGGCTGTCCGTATGTTACGCGTTTATCCAGGATCCAAGCCTAATCTGTTATCTGCTAACATTCCCTAAATCCACTGATTCAGTGGGGAATAATCCACTAACATGCTTTAATGCACATGCTAATTTGATATTCATGCACTGATTATATACAATCTGATTTTTTAAACGTCTTACTCTTTAAAAGTGCATCACAAATGGTCTGTTCTATTGCAACTCTATCGCACTGCTAGTATTTGACCCTAATTTCCAGGAATTATTGAGAGTCAGAGTGCACAGTTTAGTCAGAGGGCATCCAGTGCACAGCCAGAGTACACAGTTTAGCCAGAGGGCATCCAATGTACAGCCACAGTACAGAGTATAGCCAGAGGGCATCCAGTGTACAGTGACAGCATAGAGTATAGCAAGAGAGCATCCAGTGTATAGCCAGAGTAGAGCAGGAGGGTATCCTGGGCACAGCCAGAGTACAGAGTATAACCAGAGGGTATCAAGAGTATAGCCAAAGTACAGTGTGGTACACTGAAGTACAGCCAGACTATATCCAGAATACAGACAGGGCAACATCACATTGTCAACGTTACAGCTTTTGAAATTATTCTTCATGTCTGCCACACTTTTGAAGATGGGGTTCCACCATCATTAGCAAGTTTCAAGGGAATATTTTCTGGGTGACGTGAAAGCATGTAGTCATTTAACATTGTTTTGGGGCCCACAAAATGCACAAGCAGAGAGTCACCCTGGTAATAAATCTGTAGATTTACACCTTTTTTCAGCGTGTCTGTGTCTACTGAACAGGTCTGACACAGGATGGTAGCCGACTGACTCTATCTTTAAGGGGACTGGAGAGCTGTGGAGTACAGGCTAGCTACAGACGAGGATGTCCCCTGATACGTGTCCTGTGCTTCCTGGGATCAAGTCCAGGCCTGCTGCGACCACGTACTATATAAGCAATATGGACAGCAGACACAGGCAGTGTGCTGAATTTTTAAAGAGGATTACGGAAGAGGAAACATATTTTTCCCAGAACCCAGCGGCCATTCAGCACATCATTCTATACACTATACGGTATTTCCAGCACACACAATCTGACATGTTTAAAAACCATTCTTTTAGGGGACTTTCGAGACGTACACACTGATTATTTTCACCCCATTGAATGATAGCACACATCTACATTCATTTGCACTGACATCCATTATATTGTAACTAAAATAATAATCTCATAAGTGCACCGTCAGGCTGAGATACAGTAACTCAAGCTGTGCTCAGAGAACCAGCAATATGCCACGTGCTCAGACTCAACAACTCAGGAACAAAACAGATCTGACTGCGACAGAAAGCCAAATGTTCCAGATTAAATAATTTAGCCAGACGAAAGAAGAGCATGAGGCAAAGTAAACCACAGTGACTTCCAGTTGTTTTCTGGAGATTTGTGCTTTTTTGAGTCAAATTATTTATCTCAATATATCTGCCAGGAATTTATCTAGTATTTTTACCCATTTAACAACAATCTGGATCCCTACACCTCATTCCGGTGAATGCCTGAGGGTACGAGTAGAGATGAGCAGGTAACAAATGCCAACGCGTTCTCTGCAGTAAATTCACCCTTCATGTCACCACAAAACACATACTGTATGCAGACTATGGCGCCATTTTGATGATATGCTGTAACTGGCTGATATTCTACCATTTCTCCAGGAATCGACTTACAAACCATACCGCGATCCCAGCTCCTCTCACACCACAGAATTACATTTGGTGTCTCTCCACTGTCAAATGCAGAACGCATTTAGCTGGCCCTAAATGAGGCAGAGGCACCCAATTATAGATGCAGATGAGGCTACCAGATGAAACCCCTAACTGTGAATTGTGGGTGAGATGTAGAAGCAGAAGATATGTCAGTCGAGTCCTCCATTCTGGGGAGTGATGGCTAATGGAGCAGAACCACGGAGCAGAACCATGACTAGAACCGGCAAACGCATGTCAAGGTTCACCAGCTTGGTCGTTCGAAGCTCCCACCTGTGTGGTGCTTCGATCACTGCCATCTGCCCAGGCCAGTGACATGGGGAACCTGCAGTGTACCCAGGAAGCAAAGGGCCACACTTAGGTCCCCCACACTTAGGTCCCCCACACTTAGGGCAATTCAGAGGCAATAACTCACAAGGGTGCAATAACAGTGGTGCCTACAGAAGATTTTCATTGGAGTGGCCACCAGGAGCCAGTTATATTTATGGGGGTGGCATGGAACCAAATCGAAATGATCGAACAACACAGCTGATAAGCTAATAAATGCAGCGCCTGCAGCGCCAGTACAACATCTGATCTAAAGTTTCGCTGGGATGCGTATCTCTTCTTTGGTTTCACTTACGATAAAATAATCCGTAGTTTGATTCTATTATTTCGATCCACCGCCGTGCAGGAAGAAGCGGGAGGATTGTAGAAAGTGCCATGAGCGCGTGACGTACAGAGAAAGCCAGGGAAAGGACGCGAACCCCAAAGCCCTGATGCCAGAGGTGTACGAACCACTGCATCACTGTACACAACCACAGTGAAGCTTACATGCAGATAAACCAACACACTATATGATGTCATATATAACTCCATACCTGCGAGGACCTGAACCTGCTCAACAAACGTTCTAAAGGCATCAACAGCAGGCCACTGAGGCTTCTGGGATCACTACATACCCAATGTATAGTCTTCCTCCTCTTATACACTCTTTTAGTTATATATCCAGTGTTGGGCATTTCAGGTCCAGAAGCTACAAATCCAGACCAGGATTTTGTTTCTAATCAACCAGTCAGAGTATAAAGAGCCAAAGGCACAGAATAATCAATGGCTGGATATTCAAACACTGGATATATCTGAATGGTTATGCTAAGCATGAATTATTGCCATTATTGTAAAATGCAACTGATTGGTTTACTAATACTATTCCAGTGGCTTTGTGCAGTAACCCTGCGCCTGTTTTTCATGGCCGTCAGAAAGCGTTACCTTTCCTTGTCATTCCTTCCCCCTCTATTTCAGTCAGCAAGTGCTGGAAGCATTTATAAATTATTCTGACATGCTTCTAAAAGTAACAGATTAGCATAAATATTTACCGGCCTTAAAAATCAGCCAGCGCTTTCCTGCCCCTGCATGGCGGGCAGCCCCTTCCAGTACCATGTGATACGATGCTTGTAGGAGCAGGGCACTGCCACGTCAGAGCCAGGCCTGTATATCACTCATCCAAGCATGTTCCATAACTGTCTGTCCAGTGCAGGCACTCAGGGAGAGTGGGGGGGGGGGGGGTCATGCAGCACAGGACACAAAGCAGAACGACGTGAAGGGCCCCCCTGGGTGGGATGCCAGTCTAATATCTTGGAGAACCGTTGTGCTAAAGGACATTAAACCCGATTAAGAGCAACAGACCTAATTAAAATAGCCCAAGTGCCCCATAACGTTTTATAAGCTCGACTAGCTTCCACAAATAAAGCACATTTATTTTCAGCAGAGAGCCAAACACAGCTGATTCTTCTCATCGTTTTTTTTTTGTGTTATCGTCTTCACTCTGTCTTCACTTGTCAAGAACTTCTTCTGCTGCAGTAACTGCCCAACCGCACATTTCATATTCCCTGGTATGAAAGTCCAAGGAGCCGAAGATAGTGACAAGTATTTACGGTTCTATCTGTTGAGCTGAAGCTACAGTAAGACCATCTTAAGATACTTTCCACAGATGTACTGTGACTAGTCCCTTAAGAATATGTTCTAATTTTAACTATGCCTTATTATTACCCTGAAGTCACATTTTTTAATTGCTATAGTCCTAGCAAACCGAGAAAATCACAGGACTGCAGTGGGACAAAAATATCACCAACGATATCCACAGATGTGCGAACGTGAAGACTAAACGAGTGGAGGCTGGAGGGTGGTGACAGCCCGACCAACAGTAAGGGGCACGTACCAGGATCTGACTTGGAGAACGTGTCCATGTCCAGCAGGTTCCTACAGAAACGACAAGAAGGAAGAAACCATGTGACCACAAAATGGCTGCCACAAGCCAGACTCGCGATTCACGACATATCGGTCACGTCGAGCGAAAGCACTGAAGTGCATACACATTCAACCACACCAAATACAAGAATAATTAAAAGTAAACAAATAATACATAGACGTTAGAAGTGTAGTAGAGCTATGAAAACGAGCTGAAGCTTTAAGTCACACAAAGTGCCGGGCCAGTTACATGTTGTTGGCATCTTGCTGGCATCAGTTTATAGCAACAAGATTATCCAGCATTTCTGGTAACACTTTGATAGTGTTAAATTTCATATGCTACATAAATGCAGTCCTGCTGCTGCATCCATCCTTCAACGATAGCTACTGATGTACTTCGGATCTCTGTGAGATGGACCCAAGATACAGGGTGTACACCCACACATTCCAGGGAACCCACACTAGGTCACGTGGAACGACCAATATACTTGAACAACACGCAGATTATTTTTCTAGTTACAATACCTCGGGTTGCAAGTCCAAACCTATGATTGTCACTCAGCCTTGGGACCCAGGGCCAGACTCGAACCCACGGCCTTGATGTGGTAACAACCCACTGTGTCACCATATGACCTGAACCTTGAAATGAAGGTTCAAATTTGCATTAAAAATCTTAGGCTTTGCACATTGTGGATCAGAATGCCTAGTTGCACAATTTATTGGATCTCAACATGAAACTGATTCACACTGAATTAGCATTATCTCCCTGTGATTGTGGAAAGGTAGTTACCACCTAGCAATATAGGCCAGTCATATTTGGTAAAGATGGATGATAGGCTGGTCCTAAATTTACATCATCGTTAAACAGGCAGGTGGTTAAGTGTCTGTATATCTGATTGAAACAACAATACTATTGTTTTTTTTATTATTTTAATAAAGGACATAGGTCTACTAATCTTGCAGCAAGACGAAAAAAGATGAAGATTTTTCCTGCGTGCAGTAAAATTACACAAACATCTCCCATCCACTTCAGATATCTTCAGCATTCCTTCTCTTGTCATGTTTCCTGCTAACCAGAACTTTCTGTACAGTTTATTTCTGTACCTTCAAGTTGTGATGCAAAGTATAAAACCCCCACAAAATGGATGGGTACACATCTATCCAATGGAGAAACAGCCCCAGCCGGATGTCCTGGCTGTTAGCTACCTCCCTCCTGTGGCATCTTCCCTCTCCTATTGTAATTCTCTCCTTGCCCAACAAAGAACGTCTCCAATGCCTCTTACAGGGAATCTTAGGTCAGATACTTGTGTTGTATTTTCCTAACACCAAATCATCAAATATTATTCTCCACATCTTCTTCTCAAAAGATCCCCTTTAAGAAGGCTGGGGATCATGTTTGACAACTTTAAGTGGACCTTTACAGAGAGGGGGAAAGTGCTCAGGGATCCAGTGGATCTTCGCAGGATCCCAGCATAAGCTTCGAGAAGTCGGCCCGCGTTCCGGAATGTGTGATTATAGCTGTCCAGCTATTGCGGTGGCGGAAACAGGCGACAAAGGGAGAAAGGCGCAATTGCTGATGGCCATGTCTGATTCGTGTAAACGTCTGCAGCCAACGAGAACATAAGAATGAACTCATAGCTACTTCCTCTGCACTGCCTTGGACAGAAATCGACAACAACAACTTTGGGAATGAAATGACCTGTTTGCATCCTAATAAAAAAAAAAAATCATTCAAATAGGCCAATACTAACATGTTCATCCATTTCTCACCCGGAATAGGGTGGAGGGGGTGGGGGGCTATGGTGTATCTCATGCAGCACATGTCACTGGGAGAGAATACACCTTAGACAGAAAGCCAGTCCATCAGAGGGCATATACATGTACAAACCAGATTCATTTACACGTGCAATTTATCCAGTGGATAGACACATCACAGAGAGAACATGCTAACTTAGAGGCAGGATTCAAACCCCCCAGCCCTGGAGGGAACAAGGGGATACTTCAGGTTAGAAACCCCACAGCCTTAAAATGCTGCTGAATATTCACTGTATATTTAAGTCCACTTAAATACATTTCAAAACTGATTTTTCTTCGCCTATTTTTGGTTCGCGGTTCTTTCAGCGAAAAGCAAACCTTCCATACGAGAAGTTTGGAGGGCAGCCAGCTTGTGTCCTACAGCTCAGCAAAAACCAGGCAAGAGAGGCTGAGAATGAATTAATATTAGCGAGACCGTGTGACCGTGTGCTAACAGAAGACAGAATGTTTACTGATACGGATCACAAAACAGAATAGAAATCATACTGTAATCATCTCGAAGGAAAAACGAACAAGACATAATTCAGTCAGCAGCCGCAGCTCAGGGTGTCAGTTTGCGGGTATGATACTACGCTAATCTACCACGGGGTGGTTTCCCCTCATTAAATACTCTTTAGTAACTATGCATTACACAGGGAGCTATGCTAAAATAAATCATTTCATTTTAATATACCCCGAGACCACGTGGGATCCCGCACTACAGCCGCTCCCCAAAACTATAATAATAAACCCCACCATACGGAAAAGGCGGCGCATGACGACCTTTTACCCCCCAGCCCCCCAAATATGATCACAGACCATGTATCAATAGCAAAGACATAGAAAAGGAAAAGAGAAACATAACACAACGATCTCAGCCTTGAGGATGAATCGTATAAGCAGAAGTTCTGCTTCATTTCTCCTAAGTTAAGTGATCACACAAAAAGCGACTATACGTCTCATATTAACGCCACGACGGCGGTGTCTGGATGACGTGGTGGTTTATAAAGGTTACAAAAGACAATGAACTTTACAGGTTAGCGACTTTTTTGAAGTGTTCAATAATGGACGTTCGCACGTCAGAGTAAGTGAAGTGGAAATTAACCTCATACTGTGCCCAGCTCCAGCGCCATAATAAACGAATTACAACAAGCAGCACAGAATGCATTTCAGAGGTAGGAACGGCAGATGATTAGGCAAAACAGGTTTCAGATTTAAATGTAGGTATTTAAAAGATGGGTGGGAGGTAAATTCCCCATCACCCGTGATGTTTCTTCAAATACCCCTTCGAAATGCGTCTTAAAGCCAAAAAACTTAGGACTTAAATTACTTCAATTCAACAAACAGCGGAAAGTATGACCGCATAATGAATATGAATAACAAACACCTTTATAGTCAAGATAAATGAACTGATTATTTAATGCTGGAAATCAAAGTTATGCATGCATCCATCACCCTGAAGCCTGTCTTAGGTCACATGGCTGATAAGCTGAACGCTCTGGTCAGCGTGGCAGTCTCCTGCAGAGCGCGCGCGCGCGCACACACACACACACATCGGTTTGTGATTGTATCTTTGTGGGGACTCTCCATTAATTTCTATTCGGAATAATCTAATCCCAACATGACGACCTAACCCCTACCCAGTCCTAACATTAACCATTAGTACCCAAACAAAATACAAGACTTTTGGCATTTTTATTTTTTTGATTGCATTCACAGATCTTTGTGGGGACCTGAAAAATCGTCCCCACAATGTCAAAATAACTGTTTTTTTTTGTCACACACACACAGGCTACAAAATTATTTCTCAATAATCAAGACCAAGAAATTGCACCTTAAGCATTTTTTAAGTCTTTAACAATACACTTAATGATAGGCCCATTACAACCTATACTAGCTATTATAACGTTAGATGTCAGACATATAGACAAAATCACACTTCAGAGAAAATTACAGATATTATTTATAATCTAATCGAATTTACATAACAAAGCTCCCAGCAATTAAGGCAAGGTAAGATGCAAGGGGTTCAGATGTGAACATTTCTTTGCGCGCGCGTGTTTGTGTGTTTGTGTGTGTGTGTGTGTGTGTGTGTGTGTGTGTGTTCAAAGCTGGAGTCTATTATTAATAAACAGAAATTGATAGTTAAAAACTGATATAGGTAAAACGAGAACAAATAGTCTGCTCTTCGGAAACAGCGATGCAACTGCGCATCTGTAATTCACTTTGATCATTCATATGAAAAGGAATGCCATCTATAAATAAACTTCCACCTCTCAGAAATCCCAAACAAAGTGTTTCACCGACTTTTGCGTTCTGCCATTCCCTGACCGTGTTCCAAACCGTTCCTATTCGTGTTCACTCCCGGCAGCATAACGTTAAATGTTGCGTTTCATTGCGCTTCATCACCGCTTTCATAGCACGCCGTGCACATACCCTTATACCCATGTGGGTTTCGGTTTTTCTAAACCTTTCTAAGCATTTGAGCGCTACTTAAGGTAAAACTAACCCAATTGAAATCAAAGTCAACATTGTAGAAACAATCTGGCCCATATTATTAATATACTAAACAAGTGCTTCGTTCTTGGTCTCATTTGCCCTCTATGATATTTTAAAAACAAATCAAATACTTATAAGGCCCGTGCCGTTGTACATGAACTGAGCACACTTAAAGATCTGCAGATATTAAATAAGTGCTCCATTGCCATATGATCTTACTTACCTGCAGGAAACTGTAACTTCAATCTTAGTTGCGGGTACGCTGGAGCGGAGCGGATCAAAGTCTCCAATAGACGCCATAATAATTCCTTTCCGAATGAATTTCAAGTTCTGATAACTACTGTATTTTATTACAAATAATGTATTCGTGTTCAGAAATAAAATGAAGTCTATTCGGAGGAATGGTCAGATAGGTACATGTGAGCAAGGCGGGCAGCTCCTCGTATTTCAGATTTCGTTCCTGATCCTCGAGCGCTTCGCTCCGGCGAACTGACAGACGAGTCAAACCGCGCTGCCCAAAGCTACCGCCAGGTGGAGCCAGAGTCTCGACTGTCGCCGACGCGGAGGACAGAACAGCCCGAAATCGAACCGCGTCTTAAAAGTTCATCCCGAAGACGTTCAAATGTAATGAAGACAAAAAAGAACAGCATAGAAGGGTATGAAGGTACGCTGATCTGAAAATGAAGGACGGAACAGACGTATTTTCATATCATTATATTCGTATTTTATTTCAACTTCCAATCTACCACCTACCTTTCTCCTTCAACTACTTTATCCCTGATAAAAGTTAAACAAAATGCCAAATGAGAACCCATAAAAATTAATTTCAACATACAAACAGAAAATAAACGTGACATTCCTATTGTACAGAACATAAATGTAAGGATACAGAATGTGATATGGTTTTAAGTAAGACAAACACAGTATGTGCAATTGTCCCCAGATATTACATTGTAATGCTTATTTTAAATAGAATTTATAGATTTTAAGGGATATTTAGTGTGATGTTTCATACAGTTTACAGAGTATGATTCTGTATATCATCTTACTGTCTAATAATGTCTAGGGTTAATGGCAACTTTACAATCCTTTCCTTCTATATCCGGACTCCTAGATACTTTAATAAATTTTTTAATCACGGAAGGACAGTTAAGACTTAACAGAACCAAGGGGGGGGGGGGCAAACCTCCTTTGCCCTGCCATCTCAAAGAAATAAGGGGGGGTAGAATTGAGACTGAGCCAATCCGGATGCAGAATAATATGGAGACAGTCCATCAGGGAGGTAACCAGACCGGGGCGAGCTGGAGCTGGGAACCACAGATGCATGTGAAGAAAAAAAAAACCACAGAGTTATTATGAGAAAAAACGTGCCAGACAGAGACGGACCAGAGGCAGATGTCAGCTGCATGACTGAGTTCTCACACCCCAGCTGGCAGCTGATGGTCGATACCCAAGGCCAGTGATATCGGATATAAATTGTCATGCAGCCACAGGTGGATTTATAGTGACAACTGTTGCATACAGGAGCAACTGCTATATTGGCTACTAGTAATATGAAATATTTAGTTTTTTTGGGGTTTGATTTATGTTTTTTTTTCCCTGGGGGGGGGGGGGGTGCGGGGGAGGAGGCTAGGAGTGCAAGTAAAAGTTATGAACACTGTTGCGATTGAGAGAATTGAAATCCATCCCTCGCCACACAAGGTTGGGGTAGGGGGGCAGCCAGGCCCCCATCATCTGGCCACTGACCTTTCCAGGCAAGCAATGCCCAGAGAGCGAGGCTGTCTGACACCCCCCCCCCCCCCCCCCCCCCCCGCAGCCCATGTCACCAGAATGAGGAACTTTCTGAAGGTAATGAGAACAAAATCCAGATACAGTACCAGTCCCCCCCCCCACTGCCCTCTGGCCCCAGTGCAGAGTCCAGCAAACATTTAATCAGAGAAAAGACCACTTCAGCCATGTCCCAAAGTGGACACGGTAGCGATTCAGGCATCTGGGAAAAAAAATGTTTTAAATACTTTTTGTTGCCTTAAACTAATTAAAACCATTTAAAAAAAAATCAGATTACAATATGTATAAATGTCCTAATTACATTGTAATTCATCAGCATGTTTTTTGTATTTATTTCATTAGTCTCTTTTGGAGAATCACCTTAAGGATTATCCAGTATCCAGTCCTATTTGCAACCGCATTTATATCAAAATCACAGATCATTAATCAGTGTGCGTGTATGTTTACTCCTAACTGAGCAAATTAAAATGATGTGTGACAGTCACCTTCCAGTGAGCACTTAATACTGCGTAAGCTGTTGTGGGAAACTTTTCCACTCTGTATGGCCTAATTAATCTTTTTTTTTCAGCTAAAGGGAAAATATGAGCTACTGAAAGAGCATAAAAAAGTAATATCGCTAAATTTAAGTACTAAATTTAAGCCTTTGAACCAACCCACCCTCCCAGATTGTTTAAATTCCCCAGGAAGACGACAAAATCGGAAAGAAGGGGGAAAGTGCAGTGTTTAAATTTCGCTCGCAGAAGCCGACGCAGGTTTGAGCCGCTTCAAACGGGACCCAGAACTTCAACTGCACTGGCCTGCGGAGCCGTCCGGTTCTGTGGGGCGTTTCCGCTCACAGGGGAAAAAAGGAAAAGAAAAAAAAAAAAAACATCAATAGTATGAATAAAAAAAAAAAAAAAAATTATCTATCTGAGGACCGACAACCAAGCTCGGTGCTTAAAAAAATAAAAAAAATTAAAAGGGAAGGGGGGGGTGCTTCTCCTGGATGCTTGGCACTTGTCACCGAGTCCGTCAGCGAAAGGGAAGCGGGCTGAGGTTCCCAGCGATGACGAGGCCACCACACCGCGGCCCTCCGACACACCGGGAGAGCAGGCGCCAGGCGCTGCCCGGGAGAGTTTCTGCCGGCGGGAAACGGTCAGACGATGGCGTTGGTGCCGCGCAGACCCACGCCGCGGGCAAACTGCTCGAGCAGCCCGGAGATTGCGGCAGAGGGGCTGGGGGCAACCGACTTGAGCCCCACCGTGGAGCTGTATGCCGCCAGGAACATCTCCCGCACGGCCTCCAAGCGAGCCTGCCGCTCAGGCGGAGAGGGGCACCTGGGGGGGGGGACAAGACCACCATCAGCAGACAACAGAAACAGCGTCTCTCCGTACGTCAGTGTGTGCGAATGGTAGGCAGGTTCACAGTCAGGAGACGGACCCATGTCAGGTCTCCATAACGGCTTATGAAGATGAATCGACTTCCTGTTTCAGTCACATTATTATCGCCCATGAAAGTCGACGTGCAGACGCCTCCTGGCAGCAGACTGACTGGTGAGGTTCCGCACCTCGGCCCCTGCAGGGCTGTACTGACCTCATGCTAACTCTGCCGGCACAGAAACTTCCGTGCAGCTGGTACCTCCACCAAGGCATGGTTCTGCCGCCGATAGCTGACTCTCAAAAGCACAGGGCGAATATCGCTAATTGCCTTGTGACCTCAGTGCTGTTTCCGATGGGCTCACGTCCACATTAAGAACACAATTACAGACAGTCCTACCAATGAGGTGTCAGCCTTTCAAGACAAAATTAAAAATGGATGATAAAAAGGCTTTGATGGCCCTGATGTCCAATTAGAAGTTAAACACCCCCCCCCCACATCACTGTTATATCAGTCAGAATCTGAGCCGGGCCTTAGGTCTCCATGCTGGATCCAGAGGCCAGGAGGGGGGGGTGGGCGCAAAAGGGCAGGAGAAAATGAGATATTTATAAAATGAGAAGTAGGGACAGGAAGTCTGCTAGTGCTACATAAAAGGAACATAACAGACGACGAAACAATTAAAATGACATTTAACAAGACAAAACTGCTGTTTTACAATCAGTCAGCTGTCGCAGACAGAAATTAATCTGGAAAAACAATCATGCAAAATGAATACGAGGAAATATAGCCCCCACCCCTCCACCACTGAATTTTGACACGCAAGAGACTGTGCCGCAAAGCACAAGGACTGCAAAGACCATCAGGAGCCCAGAACGAGAGCAGCAGTTCCTCCCACCGCCGCGTACAGCGCTAAGCTCACAGCGCTAAGCTCACAGCGCTAAGCTCACAGGATGCACACAGGGCAATCTTCACCAGACACGTCACTCTCAGCAGTACCAGATTCATTCCTGACGCCAACTCAGTGGCACTTGGGACACAGAGTGCGAGAGGCAGGCCTTGGGCTGCACGGGACACGCCGCCCGCTGGGCTAACATTCCTCTGTGTGTTATATGTACCTACGGTCTCTACTGCAGCCCCGCCCAGCCCCTCCCAGCCCCACCGGGACTCACATCCGGCCATTGGGTCCCTCATCCTGAAAGCTGAAGGGGAGGGGAGACTCTGTGGGGTGGGGGGCGTTCTGGTCGTGGATACTTCCGCAGCCAGACACAATTTGCCAGCTCCCGTAATCGGTGGAGATCGAGGAACCGGAGCGGGCATACTCCCCCACTGATCTGCAGGGCGAGAGAGAGAGGGAGGGAGAATGGCGGGGGTGGGGGGGGGGAGCACAGACACGCAGGGGGTCAGGGGGAGGGGGCAGGGGTAGGGAAGGCCACGGGGTCAAAGCCAGGGCTAAGGAGGGGCTGCCGTGTTCAGCGTGTTGATATGTGTGTTTGTGTCTTTGCATGTGTGTCTGTGGCAGACGGTCAATGATCTCGGGGCAGAACTAACGGGGCTGGAGTCACTGACCAGCTCACTGACTGTCCACATCAGATCCATAATATTACACACAGGGAGGATGATGGGAAGGTTGTGTTCGTTCTCTTGAATTTTGTTAGTTTAGCACAGTTTCAATACAACCATTTCATGAAGTTTTGCTTTTGACCTATAAACCTATTTTGTCAATGAGTGTTAGGATTATTCTGGGTCTACATGCACTCTTTAGCATAATTTCTTTTTAAGTCAAACTCACTACATGATCGGTAGGGATCTCCTACACTCCAAAACAGGCGCGGGTGCGGCCCCGCCCCACAACCACAGGAAAAGCATCCCTACAGGCCACCTCGGAAATTATAGTCCAAGCATGAGCACGGTCACCCAGAAGAGAAAAGAGTGGAGGAAGTGGAGCCCTGTTATGCGAGGCGGAGATCCCAGCGCTCTACCAGCCCCACTGAGCTCGCCGGTTATGCGAGGCGGAGATCCCAGCGCTCTACCAGCCCCACTGAGCTCGCCGGTTATGCGAGGCGGAGATCCCAGCGCTCTACCAGCCCCACTGAGCTCGCCGGTTATGCGAGGCGGAGATCCCAGCGCTCTACCAGCCCCACTGAGCTCGCCGGTTATGCGAGGCGGAGATCCCAGCGCTCTACCAGCCCCACTGAGCTCGCCGGTTATGCGAGGCGGAGATCCCAGCGCTCTACCAGCCCCACTGAGCTCGCCGGTTATGCGAGGCGGAGATCCCAGCGCTCTACCAGCCCCACTGAGCTCGCCGGTTATGCGAGGCAGAGATCCCAGCGCTCTACCAGCCCCACTGAGCTCGCCGGTTATGCGAGGCGGAGATCCCACCGCTCTACCAGCCCCACTGAGCTCGCCGGTTATGCGAGGCGGAGATCCCAGCGCTCTACCAGCCCCACCGCAGGAAGATCGAGCACCAGCCTCCGGCAGCCTAACGCCCACACCTGCTGCGCACCGCTGATGGTCCAAACAGCCCTTGTCAGAACTCGCCAGCAGAGTCCCGAGACCTTGGTGCCAATAGCACTCAGCAGGCCTTTTTCATACCACCTACCTCCCGTTCACCCTTCCGAAACTCTGAGTACAGCCACAGCGAGGCCACCGGGCCACCCAGCTAGAGTCAGGTAAGCTGCCACACACGCAACAACTCAACGGGAAGGTCGACATCTTACCTGCGGCCTGGCACGGCCAGGGGGCTGCTCCCGGCCCGTGGAAAGCCCTGCTCGGACTGGTTGGAAGACGAGGAGCTGGAGGACTTTCCGTCGGTGACGGGATGCAGCAGCCTCTCATCCAGGGCGATGGGCTTGTTCCACAGGACCGTCTGAGGAGAGGACGTCCTGCCCTTTCTCCTGTGAGCACAAAGGAGCCGGCATGCAGGCGTGCGATTACTCAGCCGCTACGTTCGCCTCAGCGGATAAGGACACAACGGCCACCAATGGAAGGTTGCCGGTTCAAGTGACTTCAACACTGAGCCCCTGGGCAAGGCCCTTAACCTTTAAAAGATGGTTAATCTTTTCTCAAGGTCCAACAGCAAAGACCCTTTGCCACCTGTGAGTCTTTACAGCTTCAGCATAATACATAAAAACAAACGAACTAAGTCAGGCGTCATAAACCCTTATTTCCTTTTTTCCTGCCGACACGGAAGCTCACCAGGGCATCGGCGCCAGGGGTCCACTGGAGAATGGGTCGGACACCTCGGCGGTACCGCCGGAAGCGGCAGCGGCCACAGAGTCCTCCGTGATGAGGGAGAAGCCGCTGCTGAGGCTAGTTAGGCTGCCCCGGTCCCGGGACTCTGAAAGCAGAGACAAACCGACGGGGCTCCATCAGCTGCATGAGGAGGAACTTAGCATCAATAAAAACACGGGAACCACCGAGTCTGAACTGTCAAGAGAAACAAAGGAGACAAGGCAGAGGTACACCCTGCATGGGAAGACGCCCTTAGTAATTTGTGGCTCTGCAGTAAGGTCTTTAACAGCAAAAACTGTTCCAGAGGCGTAGGAAAAGTGGCAGACACTGTGCTGCAATCGGTGTTGGGGAAGGTGCTCACAAAAGTAATCGATTACAGATAGGGGAGGGAAGCTCGGGTCCAGAGAGTACAAATCCAGACCGAGGTTTTATTTCAACCAACCAGCTGATTGCTTTGGCTCTGTGATTCTTTAACCTCAAACCCCGGTCTGGATTTGTACTTTCTGGACCTGAACTTTTCACCTCTGTCTGTAATCGATTACTTTTCTGAGTAACTTCCCCAACACTGGCTCTAACCTCAGGCTCTACTCTCAGCAATATATGCGTGTCCCAAAGACGGACAAGATGGGACATGAGGAATGTGCCTGTGCTTGTACGATGGCAAGTATCATAATTATTTCTGTTTACAGACAGCCAATAACACTTCATACTGCCCCAGGGACATCACACCCCCGGCTGCCTGTAGGCATGACTGAGGACCACACTGAAACACGTGCCTACCGCAGCGTGAGGGCAAGGCAACTTTTCCACTGGGAAAACCATTAAAAACATACTGCAGACTGAAGACAGGAAAGGGGTAAACTTACTCATCTGACAGAGGTCATCCACAGTGAACTCCATGTCTTTAAACTGGGAGTTCTTCCTCCTGGGAGGGGAAGTGCTGTGTGTTAACATCAAGCAATGAACCGAACTGTTTCAGGGACTTTTTATACACAGACTGCAGTGAGGTCGTCTAGACGCTTCTATCGTTTGTTGCAGGCACGGCCTAAATTTAATATCCAAGGCGAACAACCAGCTACTACCCGTTTATCATACCTGGACCCTCAGAAAACACTCACCTCTGCTTCTTCACAGCTGAAAACTTCTCTGAGACAATGTGCTTCAAAAAATTGAAGCAAAAAAAGAATATCTGCCGGGACACAGAGAGGGAAATCAAATCAATTTACAAAGGACCAACTATGTGAAATACTGCCCCCTAGTTTTCCGCAATTAAAGTGGAAATTGTGTCTGCTGAAATTCACAGTGGTGCAAGAATTGCAACGGCTGCAGACGCTGGTATCTTTCACAAATCCTGCGTTTATTTCATCATTTAAAGGAGCGAGAAACAGGCACACAGAGATGCATGCACACACATGCCGGCCAGTTACCTCCTCTCCTTTACCGAGTCGATCTGGCAACATGTGTCTGCAGGACCAGAAACAGGGTTCAGATGTTAATCACAAATGCATCAAAAAAGGAACAAAAAAAACAGGCATGCAGGGATTTTATTTAACAATGCAGTAGCTAATTCAGCAAGGTTACATTATTTTTCTAATAACGAAAATAACTCCTGAAAAGCCAAGACATTTCAATCAAAAACAAAACACAGCCATCTAAACAATACAAGCGTTGGTCTTCGCAAATGAAACTTCTCTCAGAATGCAGCCCAACCCCAGACAATTCAATACAGAGCAGAAACTTGATTATATACAATCTCTAGGGACACTCGTTTCAGGCTTTCACAATAACTCATATATAATAGATTAATTAGCCAGTGGCTACATAAAGCCACACAACAAATAAACAAACATGGGCTTGCTGGAAGAACCGCAACGCTTGCCTGTTTATTTTCTGCATGGCATGCAACTACATCGCATTTATTTATCAGATGCGTCATCCAAAGCGAAGCGTAACTGAGAAAGCAGAATCAGTCAGTCTCTGGAGCCAAAGGGGTTAAAGACCTTGCTCAAGAGCCTGAGAGTGACAACACTCTGGCAGCCAGGGGATCTGATCTGGAGTCCTGATCCACAGAGCATCATACAACCACTATAAAATGAAAAGTAACCTAAATTTAGACTAGAACTGCCTTTAACATTTAGGGCAGGGGTCTCCAACTCCGGTCCTGGAGGGCTACCGTCCAGTAGGTTTTCTATCCTACCTGGCGCTTGATGAGCCACACCGGTTCTCAGGTAAATACCAGGAACAGGTGTGGCTCATCAGAAGCCAAGTGGGACAGAAGACCTACTGGATAGCAGCTCTCCAGGACCGGAGTTGGAGATCAGGCCCTGATTTAGGATCAGACCTAAACTAAAAGATAAGAAGAAAGAGGCGAACTTCTACTATTAACGATGAAAACTTCCGTAACTTGGATGTGTGATCAGCAGTAGCTTTAAGCATCTACTTTAGCCTAAAAGACGACGTTTCAGGGGTCTCCACATGGTAGAATGACAACAGGTTTCTATCTAAACTCAAGAAGTACGAATTCTGGTTAAAGTTTCACTCCTTTTGTTCTGGGTCAGAGTTCCTGCCAAAGGTCACCAGTGTTCCTGAAGAGGATGTGAGAACACGTACAGAGCCACACTTGCCTATATGGATGTTTTACTCAGAACTGCTTATCATTAATGCAGAACCAGAACACAAAAGGTCATGAAACGCCATCAGAGAGGCACACCACTAAAACCGGGCCAAACGTCAAGTGAGTGGTTTCGCTTCCGGACCAGCGGCAGAGATGGAGCTGAATAAAGCAAGTAACCTGTGCAGGCGGTTACAAGGAGTCAGTGACAAATTAATCACATTCCAATTTATCCCCAGGAATGGGCATCGTGTGTGTATGGGGGGGGGGGGGGGGGGGAATTAAGCCAAATCCCCTGGACCTGTTCCCAGAAGCTGGTTTGAAATGAAATAAAAAAAACTCTAGTATCTGCTCACATTTTTTTCAGCCTGGACTAAATGCATAATGGACAGAATGATTAGGTGAAACCCCCAGGGAAGCCCTTTTGCTCCCGTTACAATATCGAAGAGCACATTCGCCACTTTGAGTGCCTTAAGATAATCAAAACATGACACAAGAGGAAAGCCGGCTCCTCACCCAAAGAGGAACCAGTCATAGGCGGTGGTCAGATACAGGATCTCAGCTGGCTCCAGGCTGGCATGTATCAAGCCGTCCTACAAAATAAAACTGATGAAAAATACACAACAAGAAGAAGCTTGCGTCTTGCTCTCCGCTCACCACTTAGCTTCTGAACGTGGTATTCCAGGGAGGGTGGGCCGAGGTTAGAAACACACGTCACTGAGCACCAGGTTAGAAATGCCCTTCTGTAAGATGCTCACGGAATTTGAAAAAGAGCTGGGCAATAGATTGGGTGATGGGCACACTTGTGTGTAGAAACTCAACCCCAATGAAGTGAAATTCACTTCAAGGCAATTTACCTCAGATTGGGATAGGGGAAGGAATTAAAGATTCAAAAATACATCCAATGGAGAACTTACTGCCCATAGGGAGAGTCTTAAGAGGGACACAAAGAGAGGTGTCCGGTCCCAGCCTGATATACAGTGCACCAGGAGGCCACTGTCATCTGCAGGTGAAGGGGTGACACAGGAGTTGAGATGGATTTGACACGGCACCACAGACCTCACCGAAATAAGACACGTCAACTGCCTTTGGGACCACTGCTCTCGCGGAGGGGTTTATACGACGGGCAAATGACTCGTTTCCCAGGAGGCCGTGGGGCTGCTCACCATCACTGTTGATTATGTGAATAAGCAGCTGCAGGTAGTTCTGTGTCTGCTGGACCAGGTCCCAAGACTGGGGGAGGAGGACAGCAGAATAGAAATTGAATGGCTGAAGTCACGTAGTAAATCACCTTTAGGAATCGTGTCATATGACATCATACAAGGGGCACCCAATGCAACATTCTGGCACAAAGAAACCAAACCGAGGGTCTTTCTCAATATGCGTGCTTGACCTCACTTGTGTTCTCATGTATCCGTTTTACATCATCTTCCATTGCAAAAGACCAGTTCAGATACTAAGAACAGAAGTACAGATGAAGAAAAAAAAGTCCCCAGATGTCGTTCCTGCCCTGGCCCAAATATCAACGACACATCGGTTGCTGTAGAGTAGGTGGGAACCTCCCAGTGCCTACCTGATATTCGCCCCAGTCTATGTTCAAGTTCCTGGTGAAGGTAGCAGGGATTGTCAAGGGAGCGTCTACAAAGTCCTTAAGTTTGAGTGCAAAGAGGATAAGATCAGTCAAAACAAACAGACTAGGAAGAGAAGGGGGCTCCTCTAAGCTTAATACACTCTAAGCTTATAACATAAAACAATATTATTTAGCCAATTCGAAATCACCAAAATGTCTCCCGGTAGCTGTAGCTGTATAATAATACAAGAGGACGCCATACCTGGTTCCAGTTAAAGACCAGCCCATCTGCGGTATAATCCCTGTCTTTGTATTCCTTGAAAAATTCACAGCCTGCAAAGTAGAAGGCAGAAGCTCTAATGAAAAGAGGCACATGCTGAGGCGGCAGTGGAGCCAAGCGGACGGCGTAACGTCGTCACCTGGGTAAGGCACAGATATCAGGGTGAAGTCTGCGTAGCGCTGGGCTTTGTCCACCTTCTCGGAGGAGGTGACACTGGGGAAGAGGAAGAGCGTGAGATCAAAATGAGGAGGAGGGAAACGGCAGGATCGGAGTCAAAGGGAGGGGTGGGGGAGAGTGGGGGCCACACTGTCCGGGGGGGCAGAGAGCAGGCTTGGGTGATACTTGGTTTACCATACCGTCATACCTTAGAGTTTCCACCCCAATATGTGATATGTGACAATATTAAAAAAAACATTAAAAAACGTAAATCATGTGCACTGCTGAAATCTCTGGAATCAGAAAGAGCCTAAGCAGGCCCATCAGTGTGGAAGAGTGCTAAGGAATCAGGGAGACCAGCTGTTTTTGGATCCCCATTCGTTTAGTGACACCACTGTCGGCGCCCGATCCGTTGTGACGCGCGCACTAGCTGCCCCATACGCCCCGCATGCTCATGGTGCGTTTGTGCATGTGACATTAACCTACACATATGTGCCATTCTTTTTTTCCAAAACCTTAAGTGAGACCCCAGCTAACACTGTGCACTACAGTACATTGCCTCAATACGGCATCTCCGTATCGATTTCACAAAGGACTGTTTTGAAAATAATACCTTTGGGATTTCTAAATACCAAGGTATACAGTGATACTGTCATACCGGCCAAGCCTCGTAGAGAGGATAGAGGCCTTACATTAAGCAGGTGGGAGAAGAGAACAGGATTAAGGGTTAAAACTGGAGGGAAGCAACAGGATTACGATAAGGGGGGGGGGGGAGAGGGGAGTGAGATTAGAGGAAAGGCTGATCTATACTTCTGCATCAGGCCTACACTGCCAAACTTTGGTGATGCATAGTTTTGGATGTTGCATTTATCGATTTCCCATCCTGCTATATATCCAACTGCTGAAACTGAAACCAAAAAAAAAAAAATAAAAAAACATCTAATATTTAATGTATTCATTTATCGAGGTCTGGTTATATTTGTGCTTCTCCAAACTTCCTGTAGATAAATCTGGAAAAACCATGAGCCACTACAAAGTCACTTTTTACACGTTTTCCCTTCTAAATTTAGTGTCAATACTACTTCCTTGTGAAGTATGATAAAATTTTACGGAGGCAAGTGGCATAGACATTTTGCTACAATGCCTGGGGTGAGTTATTTAATGCTACATATAAACAGCGCTTGAGTTTCAGTAAGTGCACCTGAGATGTACGCTTTCTCCACTCTTAAACAAAAACAACAGGCAGTCACATTTCTGGGAAGGTGTGCGTCAGGCTGTAGCGTGAGGCTCGCCATGCTCGCGATGTCGAGTCGAAGCAGAAGTATATATCAGCCTTGAGGAGGAGGGGAGAGAGGAGCCCGGATGCAGGAAGAGGGACCCGGAAACGCATCACTTACTTCAGGCCAAACTTGACCTTCTTGTTCTCCACCATGAGGTCGCAGATGTAGCGCACTGAGAGGTAGCGAAGGAGCTTGATGTCCAGGCCCCGCACTTTATCGAAGAGCTGCGACTCGCCGTTCCTGGGGCGCACCAGATCACGCCATGTCACGCCATGTCACGCGTGTGAAATCGCACTGACGCGCGACGGCACGGCGAAGGCCTGCCGACTGTCACGGGGCCACGGGGCCGAGCGCGCTGTCGGTTTACAGAGATGACACTGCGACACGACTGTAATCGGCTCCAGCATTGTGTCTGCACAACATTATCTACGTATGACCTAAATGTTCATTTGCACAATTCCGCAAAACAATTATCATTTATAAATCTACCATTTGAGTTAAATATTTTACAGAATCATCTCACCGCACTGCACTGTCATCCTCCGGTACCTCCTCTGGCTCCCCCAAAGTGTCATCAGAGCCCCCTGGAAAAAAGAGAGAGAGATGCAGCACCTTGGCAAGTGGAACACAACAGGCCTGCCATTCCACTCCCCCCGGATGTGGGTCTAGAAATCATACAATATAGTCCTCTTTCTACACAGATTACCAGTTCCATATCTTTATACATAAGCTCCTCTACTTACGAATGAGTTACGTTCCGAGCGGCCGTTCGTAACTTGAAATGTTCGCAAGTCGTTATTCAACATCGTTGTAAGGGTATACGGAAATACAAAGAACAAGGATGCTGGGAGTTTGTACGCTACGCTGCTGTGCGGCGGGAGTAGCGGCCAGAAGTCGCACTAGACGGAATTGGCACGCAGAAAAAAAAATGTTACAGGCAGGAAACGGGAGTCCAAGGACCAGAGTTCGGACTTTTAGTCTGCTTTTTTAGTATGTCTGAAAGTTCGTAAGTTGAAAGTTCGTAAGTAGAGGAGCATCTGTATTATTTTATATATGTGTTTAGTCTACTGTGTTTACATTAAATAAAAGCCAGTAACCTAGTACTCTGTGTTGTACATGTACAACAGTTGTACCATCAGCCAGACTGAATGACAAATTTGAGATCAAGACCACCCAATCTGGAATCAAGACCCACAAATCTTTATATAAAAAAACAGGAGGTTGAGTGAAGCAGGAGGACATTACAAGGATTAAATTACTCATTCTCAGTCTCTTGTTTTACATTTCATTCCAAATTTTAAAGATAAAACACGAAGCATCACCCTGTGCCTGGCAAGGAAGACAAATGTTACTGGCCAAAACCCTCTTTTATCTAAATTCTCAGCATCTGGTGGACACGAGTAGGTCGCAGCGTGCCAAGCGAACGACGCTGCATGGAGCAGCGAGGACGCGGCTGAGGGGGAAGGTGCCACGCCGGCCGCCTCCCGTCCGTCTGCCTGGACTCAATCTGCAGGCAGCCATTATTAATTTTTAAGACGTAATGTATTAGATGGGAGAAAACCATTAAACAATTCATGTTATGTACAGCAAAGAAGCCAAACAGATCATTACAGTCACATATGCGTAAAACAAACAACAGCCATTTACTAAAGAAGACTATTACATAAATAGCTACATTTGTACATTAACCAATACCAACAATGCTACTCACGTCTTACGACAATATAACTTTCTAGTATTTTTCACGAATTAAAATCTGTTTTATCCCAGTGTTTTCTTTTTAAACTATAACAGAAAGCTGACATGCAGATATACAGACGGCCAAACCGGCGGCAGCCTCAGACAGCACTGCCCCAGACTGATCATCTGTCAGAAGCCATCAGAGAAACTTTGTTGCTAGGATACACATTCAAGAATAAGCGTTTTCCCCGAAAGCTCCTGTGGAGCAGGCTCTGTGGTCGAGGTCATTTGAAAAGGAGTCATTTATCCTTGATTGACTACAATTAATGGTGATTTACAACTTTACTAAACAGAATGCATTTTGTGATTCTATTGTACATTTGTAAATAACCAACTGTAAGAATGCGAAATAGGCTGTTAAAATCTGATTTTCATACACTAGCAGTCAGAAAAACCATAAAGCACCACTGAATGTGATTTAAAGAAACAGAGTACGGAATTCAGGGGAAAAGTCCAAAGTTTTTCAGTCTGAATGAGAACAAGGTCTCTGTTCTGAACTATATTAATAAAATATTATTAATAAATGAATCAAACAAACTGACAATGTCTTACCGACTTCCAAGCTTGAATCATTTGCAAACTATTCAGTACATTTACCAAACAGGAAATTACCTCAAGTTGTCTTTTTTATTTTAATGCCCAACCACCACTCCCTCTTCGGAGGACAACTTTATTTTTCATTAGCTGAACAACAGATCAGTGCATGTGTGAGTGAATGGTGTGTGAGTGCCCCCTGCGATGGGCTGGCCCCCCATCCTGGGTTGTTCCCTGCCTCGTGCCCATTGCTTCCGGGATAGGCTCCGGACCCCCCGCGACCCAGTAGGATAAGCGGTTTGGAAAATGAATGGATGAATGGATGGATGGATGGATGGATGGATGGACAACAGATCAATACATTAAGTGAAATCACTCCAAACCAACCAACCCATGCCTACCCCTTGTCCATCCCCCAAGTGTTAAAGTACAATTAGAAAAATATATTAAATTATCTGAATATCACCTGTGCTTAAAATCATTATTCGAAAGTATATAGCATCACCAGATGAGCAACTGATATTTATGCAACAATAATCAAATTTACACTGAAGAGGTAGTCCAGAATATAGAGCAATTTTATACAATCCACCACTAGAGGTCTCTGTTGTGTCCTAGTTTTATAAAAAACAAAGGACATCCTCTTTATAATCGAAGTCTATTTAATGACATAACTTCTGTCCAAAAAATTTAAGTTGTTCATAAACGAATCACTGAAATGTTTACAATTTCCCTCTCATATTTAATGTTTGTTCTCATTTCAGTGTCTAGCATGTTCTCTCAAACACACCTTAAGTTTAGTCACCTTTAATTGGTGTAAAGATACTCAGGCACAGAGGAAAGGGTGAGGCATAACCGGTCAGCTACAGACTGTGAGAATAAAAGATGGTGCTTCGGACTGGCCACCAACTTGGCTATAATAATGGGTTAACTTAATGGCCAAGTGTTTGTTCCTGGAAGTCCAACATTAGCATGTAATTATGCTCACCTGAGAAAATGTAGTTATAGCCAGTCCGACCATACAACTCCCCCCAGCCAGCCAGAGTGGAGGAGCGGCAGATGTGCTAGAAAGAGAGGAACCAAACGGTCTGAGTAAGATTGCAATAAAAGCAAGGCGTCATTGGTCCTATCAAGAGTAAATAGTGTGATGAGTATATTTCTTTTATTAACATGAAATACGACATCATAGGAGAACACATATAAAATTCCAATGTACAGTATGAACTTATCTGTAGCCTTGTGAAATACATGTATTTCAGAAGCAGGGCAGTAAATTAAATCATGAAAAATTCAACTAATTTAAATGAATGAAACACAGAATCACATCTGCCTGCACAGTTCCCATGTAATGCGCAAAGCATGTTAGATGCGTCTCGCAGGGGGGAGTCGCAATATGTAGAGTTTAACTTGTAAAATTATCTTACTCAAACAGTGAGTTATGACCCAAACAAAAAAAAAAAACTTGAATCGTGTACAGTTGATTTCGGGAGCTTTTCACATTGTGCTAGGGACGCTCTTAACATTTACAGACTGGAAAAAGCCATTTCTTCAAAGATTAGCATAATAGTAGAATCTGTAAAAGCTTTCAGCTCAGTGTTATGCATAATACGCAGATATGGAAACATTGAAAGTTACCTGAAAATGTCCGTAAATATGGTAATATATTCATTTAAAAAAAACTTTTAGAAATGCCTAAAAACAACATTGTCGTTAACAATAATAGTTGCTTGCTTATAATTGCTGATGAATCAGATTGGGGGGGCGGGAGGGAATGTCACTTGGCTATTTTTGCTAAAGCTGCGTCTGAGTCAGAGAGACGTGGAACATTTCCATACTGAATTACCGCAGGTGTGGTCAAGGGCCAGTACCACGCATCAGTACCCAAGGAGGACATCTGAGAGACATGAGAACCTCTCCCCTCCCCCCAGGGTCAACCTTCTTAGCTTTTAACCAGAACGCTACCTTACAGCTGACCTTTGGTTTGGTGGAAACCCCCCCCCCATCTAAAAGTCTTGTACCATTTGAAAACAGAATTGGTGTGTATAAAAAAGGGTGAAGGTCACATGGGCCAGCTCACCTTGCCGTTGTAGAGGATGACAGGGCAGACAAACCTTCCCCGACAGCGGGCCAGCTTGCTGCGGTTCACCAGGTCCTGCAGTTTGCTGATCTGCACCGTGCTCTCAAACCTGCCAAGAGCAGCACAGAGGACACGTACGCAACTTAAACCCGTGATGACTTTCCTGTTTGCCTCAAAACACTAAACATCTTAGTGACCAAAACAGCCCAATGGCTAATCATACTTCCATATTTGACTTACAGGACACATTAAAAATATATAAGAAAAATTAAAAATTTAAATATCCAAGCAAAACTGAAGAGCAGTTAACACATGTGACACACTGACTTCCTAAGACTCCTCTGTTGTCATTGGCTACATTCCCACCGCTACATAAAAATTACTCGTAATTTAAAAAACTTATTGCTCCCGCTCATAACCCAAATGTCTTTTGTGAGCTCAGAAGTGCCTAGTCCAGACACCGCATATAAAAACTTGCATTGCCAGCTCTCACACATCTGCAGTGACACTCACGCTTTCAGACTCCCTTCTTACAGCAAATCCATCATTTTTTTTCCATTATAAACCTAAAATTAGCTACAACGAAAGCGTTGGGGTAGTTTGCAAACCCTACAGACCATTTACACGGTAATAAACTGTAACATGGGTGTGAAGGATTGTCTGGAATTGAAAATCTCACGACAGCCAGCTGAGCAGACTAGGCAGCCCTGCATTGCTCCACCTGATGTAAAATTTCTGCTGCCAGGATGCTGCCGTCAGATATCGATCGGTAGGCTCCTGTGGCAGAGGCGCACCTACCTCTCCTTAGTCTGCTCCGCACTCTCGTACTCCAGGAAGACGATCTGCCGGGGGTAGTGGCCGCAGACCTCCCCGTTCACGTTCTGGATCACGCTGTACCTGTAGTCCCTTCCAAAGAGCTCCAAGCACCGCTTCTCAATCCGCTCCACCTGACCGTAACAGTCAAAAGCATTACACTTAATGGGAAAAAACACACTAACGCTGTCCATCTCCACCTGTACGGATATGACAGCTGGACTACATAAGTCGCACACAGCCCATTAAGTGCTGTAATGCTGCATCGTATGAAAGTATTATAATCGATTAATGCGAGGTAGTTAGAATATTCTAACAAAATTAATCGATCGTCACATTAAATGAATTAGATGGATCGACAGTCAGTGGATGAACGGACTGCGGATTAAATGTCATCGGCGCTCGGAGCCACGCCGGGGCTGTGAGATGCTCTCACCCTGGGACTGACTTCTTTCGCCCGGTATTGCGTTTTCGAGAACAAGTCGATCAAGTCGGCGATCTCGTCGCCCTTCCTGCCAGAGATCCCAGCGAGCGACGTGCTGGGAGACCCGGCCATGGCCGCGGCCTCTAGACGGACGCGTCCCCTCTCAAACACCGCAGCTCCCTGGGGTCGGGACGACCGTCCAGGCCATCCCTTCCCGGTCAGTTTCTTCCTGACCGCCCGCTTGAAGGGGCCGGAGCCGGGTATCCGTCCTGAATTCAGGGCACCAGAGAGTTCAACCCCACTCCGAAGTGATATCGAGCTAGCAGAGCCGCCAGCTAACAGAGACGCCTTTTAATCACTTCCAAGGAAAAGTTACCAAACGTCACTCAACGGCCCCCCTTCCAAAGTCTTCAGCATAGTATATTTAGGATATTCCGGTTAAAAATAACAATGCTGAGTGGCTGACGAACAGGTTAATCCGGCGGTCGAAGCAGGGTGAAGACGTCCCCGGTTCTACACCGAAGCGGCTCAGGAAACGCCGAGGATTGGCGGCCCAGTCACGCTTTCCATTGGAATCGACCAGGACTTCTCACTCCTTAAAACGGCTGGACCCTATTATGTCATCCACAGATTCAAAAGCCCAGAGAAACAAACCGCTAGAAACATCTTTATGTTTAATTTTTATCATCAGTATTCTGCAGTTCCGGGAATGTCTTATTGCTCTAGCTGAAGACAGCGAACAAGTGGTAAACAGGAAGTTATCGGGAGCATTTGACGGCCCAAGATGTCCTCCTCATGTGACACACTGCTGCCAAAACACAGCGCTTACACTCACCGCACAGATTTCCTCAGCCTTTCCGGTTTTTCATTAACCAGCACTAATTTGTACTTTACGTTTGAGTTAAAATATAATAAATAAATGCAATAATTGTCTTTGAGTATAAAGCCATTTTAAAGCACTTCTGCATTACAGTCCGGGTAATGCCACGTGGTAGAGGTACTTCGTAAATATTCAGTGTTATTCAGTAGTTATGTAGACAGCAACCCTATATTCAAATGCTGGCTTCAAAACAAGCAAAGAAAACTTCTCCGGAAGGTCCTGTGTTTTCAGCTATCAACCTCTGTTTGCAAATGTGCTTAAAAACCAATCAGTAATGATTTAATACTTATTTAGCATGAAATCTGTGATTAGAAATTCACAATGATTAAACTGTGTGAACTCTGCCTGTGACCTTTGGCACAAATATTCCGCCATTCCACAAAATTTCTACTTGCGTTGATGACGTCAAAAAGCTTGTCAGTTTATGGGAAAACAGACAATCGTATTATAATAGTAAATATTTGTGCTGTGTGCAGTAAGCACAAGTTGAATGGTGGTAGTGGTGAATAAAAAGGAGTTGGGCTTCAATATTCCTATATTTTGTTTATTATTATTTCACTTACTTATTCCAATTACTTCTGGTAAGCCAACCCTTTAAAAATGCTGCGTACTTTAAAACAGACTTGTCAGTATTACGGTGGCAAGATTCCTGTCCAACTAAACATGCACCATACAGCAGTTAAAAAGTAAATATATGAGACAGAGTATATATATCCTTTGTATCTATGTAAGTTAAAGGCTAAGAGATACTGAAGTCTTAAAACGAAGTACAGTAGATGGAAACGTAAATGAGATTACCACAGAAGGCTGGAGATGTAACTGGCGGCTTTTTTTATTATTATATTAAGGTTAATCAATATTAGCATCCATTTGTGAAAACCCATGGAAGTGTGACATAATACCTTTCCAGACATTTCTCTCAGTGCAGACACTGAGGTCAATACCAGCCTAGCTAATGGAATAGCTCCATTAACCTTGAGTCCAAATGGAAATGCTGAGCTATGACTGCTTGCTTAGGGTCTCAGCACCCAGACCCAAACCTCGTCTCAGATCCAACACACACACAGCCCTATATGTCCGGCACTCCCCAAAAGTCCTGAGATATTCAATGGTCTAAAAATCTACTCTTTGAAAGTTTTTTTCCTTTTGCTTTTGATTTTTTGGCCCTCATTCCTGTCCTGTTATCTTCATCATCTCTGGAGTTGAATTGCTGTTCTACATTAGTGTTTTAAATGCAGTTGTGCGCCGTATCACGCTGACCCTAACTGGATGAGCAGTTAATGCAAATGGAGGAATCAACACGCAGATATAAAGACTGAAATAAGCAAAAGAAGCGTCTTGCTAGGGTATCGGCTGGTGATGATGGTCCGCAGTGTAAGTACCTTAAGCAATTTTTGCTTGTGCTTTTGCATGAATATTATTAAACTGATTGTGGTTTGTTTATTGGCTTTACGGTGAGACAATAAATGTTAAACAAAGTGATGTCACTTGCTTTGTTTTCTGCACTTCCTTATACAGGCTCTGTTCTACATGTCTTCTGTACTGGTTATGGAAGATGGATGGAAGGAAAATGTAATTTGCATTAATCAACCAATCCCCTAGTATGATATCTGTACATATGCTTTATATAGTTTTAATATCTTATTTGGAGTTATTATTAGTATAGATAGTATAGCTTGAATTTGTGGTTTGTGAACTGAGAACCATTTATCACTAAAGGTACTCAGCCTGTACTCATAAACAGCCTTATCAGTTTGCTTATCCATTCGATGTGGCTCAAAACGTTGTGTTGTACTGATTAAGTATGCTGCTCCTCTGATACCAGCCAGGTCATCTGTCTAGATTACAGGTGTCCGAAACAATGTGGTAGCATTGCAAACCTTAGCTGTGTCCTTTTGTCATTGAACTTCAGGAGAAATCACTTGCTGCCTTTGTTTTCCTGTATTTTATGTAGACTGGGGTGCGTAAAGACAAAAAGGTTTTATAGGATGTTGAAATTTTTAAATTGTATTTTTTTTGGAGCCAAAATGGCACCATCAGCATGGCATCAATCCATCCATCCATCCATCCATCCATCCATCTCCAAACCAGTTATCCTGTACAGGGTCTTTGAGGATCTGCCCTAGGGAGCACAGGGCACAAGGTGTCGCACTTTAATAACTGCATTCTGGGTAACTGCAAATTTTTGGAAACTAGAAAACCCTTTGTGACATCAGAACATGCAAATTACACACACACACACACACACACACACACACAGCAGGGGTGCGTTTCAAACTCCAACCCCTGGAGGAGTGACATAACAGCTCTACCCCCTGAGTCTCTCTGCCAACTATGATATTGGTTTATAATAAGGTGAACATGAATTCAGCGACATGGTCTAACATGCTCTGTAATAGCTTCCCCCTACATTGCCTACTATTCGGCATTGGCAGGTGCATGTCACGGATAAATATTACTATGTACATTTATCAATACTTTAGTTTAATTCGGAAATCCAAAGTGTCAACATTATCATCACATATACTGTGTGCATTCTGTAACGTACCTTTAAAACACTGGTACTGTTTTGAGTTATTAGAAATTTAACGCATTGCATCAGAATATCCTTTACTTTGTATTCACACATATGTGCATCCGAGAGAAAAATAAAGTCCCTAACTTAATTTATGATCGCAATGCCAACCAGATAATATGATTTATAATATTTTTTTTACAGTGAGTCACAATACTCTTGTGTCCTGATCCTCGATATCTGATATATTTACTGTAATTCTTTTGTTTATATGATTGTAATTTGAGGTGAGGGAAAACAGAAAAGGAAAATGTCAATAGTATGGTAAGTCGATACAGAAATTCAGGTTCAATGAGCTGTGTTTTATATGAGTATTGCGACGTACTGTAAAAGGAGTAAGAGAGATACGGTGCTATAAAAAAAATCCTGCAATATCCAATGCGTGTACGCGCCATCATCGACACTGCTCGAGGAGGGCAGAAGCGCAGGGGAGGGAACCGGATAGAGCGAGTGAGGACCGAAAAATATAACCATGGATTCGGAGCCTCGGTCGCAACACCAGGCACAGCATCTGCATCTGTATTTCTACTGATCCATCGAAGGGACTCGCTTATATGCACGATAAAAAAGGATATATCCTGCGTTTGGAGAGGATTTTGGCGGCAAGGATCTCACGAATGATCCCACTGTGGGCTCCATCTCCGTCTGCTCGCCGAAGATTCATCAACGATCCCCGGCAGCGCTTACTGTCCGTCACCGCCAGCGTCGGTTCTGATGGGACGCAAAGCATGTAGATTATATCTGCACATTAGGCTTAATAGGAAAAAAAAGCTCTGGTCGGTTTTATCGTGAAATGCATCTTTTATTTGCAATGTGTGCTGTGTGCCAAGTCGGCGGATTGTATGCCTTTTGAAAGGAGGAGGGGAATCGTAAAGGGATTTTACTCATCGCTGTTGAATCACTTTCCGTGTTTATATATATATATATATATAATTATTTTAACTATTTAGGTATAACACTATCAGTCGTGGCGGAATTACTAGATTTAATTATCCGTCTTAAAAAAAATCTCTGCACTGACCTTCACGTTATTAGGGAAACATCTGGGTATTTTAACCTATTTTAAGGCACCCTGTTATCTCACGCGCGTTCTCGTGAGCTCATTGGTAAAGATATAGGGGCAATAAAGAGGAGAACGCCGGGAAATATATAGGGGAATTTAAGGGAAAAATGCTGCCATCGCAAGAAGCCTCCAAGATCTACCATGACAACTACATGCGAAACTCCAGGGCCATCGGAGTACTCTGGGCGATATTCACGATCTGTTTCGCCATCATAAATGTGGTGGTATTTATTCAGCCCTACTGGATCGGGGACAGTGTAAATACCCCACACGCCGGCTACTTCGGCTTGTTCCATTACTGCGTGGGCAACGGCAATTCCAACCGGGAGCTCACCTGCCACGGCACCTTCTCCGACTTCAGCTCGATCCCCTCCGGCGCTTTCAAAGCGGCCGCCTTCTTCGTGCTGCTGTCCATGGTGCTCATCTTGGGCTGCATCGCTTGCTTCGCCCTGTTCTTCTTCTGCAACACCGCCACCGTCTATAAGACGTGCGCCTGGATGCAGCTGCTGTGCGGTAAGCGGGCATCGCAGATAACGCCGTTATCGCCTTTACTGCCCCTGCGCTCCTTTCGCCCGTTTCAGACGCGACCGATATTCAGCCATTCGTCCACTTTACGGGTGAGCAGGCATCTGCTCCATATGTGCTGGGACAGCTTCCAGCCTCGAACCTTAAATCTGCGCATCATCACGTATTTAAGGGGGAAAAATATCTATATAAACATACTTCAGCGGTCCAAGCACCACATTACGATTTGTGCGGTTTATTGTGGGTGGAATTCATGAGACAGAGCAGCGTCTCGTGGTTTATTTGGTAAAACCTTGAATTTTGTATCATGGTGTTTTTTTTTTTTTTTTACAATTAAACATCTGATGTATTTTAAACAGTATATATGTGGTGCAATCTCTCCATCTTGTCGCAGCATTTAATACAAAAAAACCTACAGAACGCAGTGTCATTAGAGTTTTGTCGTGAAAAACATTACTAAATCTTTTTAAGATAAACTAATTAATTGACAAGCGAAAAATACAATGACGTGTTATCTCCGGCGTTTTCTGCAGCATTCCTCGCCAATACTATCCAGCCTGCGTTAAATGAGCAGGATTTACGCCGAAAACCGGCGCTTGGTCACTGATCACAGGAACAATCCCCATCGCCTAAAACCTCTCCATTTATTAAATCTTGTTTGGGAATAAAAATGGGCATTTCAAAGCTAAGTGGGGTCTCCACTGCTTACCTCTGGCCTGCTGTATAAGGGAAGTTATATTATCAGATAACAATGAAATTAAACTCAGTATCTGGAAAACTGAACGTGAACAATTGGAAGATGCGACAAATAATTTTCACCAAATTTAAATTTAATTTAAGAAGGTAGTAACCTGGGCTGAGCCCGAATTTGAGGGGTTTCACGGTAGCATGGAGAGTGATCGGTGCGAGACCCCGGCGCGCGGAGCGTGCGGCGCGCGGAGCGCCTGCATTCCCACCTACATGCGCTCTGAAATCGTGCATACATCGCTTATTAGCAATCGTGCATGAGAATAACCACGACTGTTACCTTTATAGCAAACCATTTAATCACCCTTCAACGATGTAATAATTGTGGCACATGTTATTTCATGCTGTAGTTTAATATATTAAATTAATACTTAGAATGGTGTCGCTCGACCCAATGCAAGTAATCCCGAGAGACTACGGTCGGTATATTTTTACGTGTGTAAGCATTTTATGCTCGTTTGAGTTAAATACACTGCCATCTATTATGCCTGCTCGTACATACATAGTATTTTTGTGACTAAATTATACATGCACTGTGGTGTTTTAACCTTGGTCTTGTGAGAGAGGTGAAACTATGACAAGGTGACGCGATCTAATCCGCTAACACGTCAAAATGTGATGGCGGGAATCCTACATTACGATGAACTTTTAGTAACTTTTCATGAATGAAGACAGCCGTGATATCATTAGACAGAGCACTGCTGCTGGACACCTCTGTAGAAATGTCTGTGGAAACACATCTGAGTTCATCTTAGTCGGATGTGATGTTCTTCCATAGAGCCAAGATCTAAAACTGCTATTGGAACTGGGCCAATGTTCCGGGGTACGTCTGTACGCTGCACTCCTCATATGTCCAGATTTCTGATTGCACGAGTTTCCAATTAAGTAGATGAGGTGCAAATTAATTGGGCTTAAATAAACATTCTCCACTGCCAGTTAATTCAGGTGAGACTTTACTCAGAAGGACAGCAAAGCTAGGGAGGATTCTGCACCTGTTCTTGACAGACAATGGCAATCTGTAATCTATGCTTTTTTGCTGTTGGGAAATGAAAGCACAGGGTGCATCTCAGAATGAAAATAAGTAGTTAAAATAGAATTCTTGTAGATTCCCTGTCAGCCTCACAGCTTCATATGGAGAGTAATCAGGGTCGGAAAATGCTGAAACAGAAAATGTCAAAAGAGTAACTAGTAAGAGTTGATGGCAAACACCAGTTAGAGCCACATGAGAGATCGGCATTGTTGCATCCTGGGATTTATCGACTCTATAGGCCAATAAAGGGCATCTTTGCTGTTCCATCCCCTCCCTGATATGTTTGAACAGGCAGGGCTGTTGCTTCACTAACCTCCTCCCTCATAAGATAGAAAGATGAAGTAAGTCTGCATACATAGATTTTTCATAACTGCTTATACCTAGTGCAGTTTTACTGAACAGGTAGCCTATGCCAGGAAGTACACGGTATGAGGTCATTCTTGACAGGATCCCAGTCCATTGCAGGGCAACTCACAATCACATAACCATGTATATTTGGAAAGCAGAGTAAAAGGAAAGTCCTATTGAGGGAGAATACTTAATCTCCACACTCAGGGCCAGGGCAAATGTAAAAGTAATACCTGGGATGGATGGATGGATGGATGGATGGATGGACAGATGGATTGATTCACGGATGGATGGATGGATGGATGAATGGATGGACGGACATATGGATGGATGGATGGGTGAATGAATGGATGGATGGACGGACATATGGATGGATGGGTGAATGAATGGATGGATGGACGGACATATGGATGGATGAGTGAATGAATGGATGGATGGAGAAATCACAAACATAACCAAGACCATTCAACCCCTTAGGAAACAGGCAGCTGCCTGGGCCACCATCTTCGGGGCTGAAGAGAGCATTTCTGGACTATAAGAATGAAGCTGCAATGACTGTATGTTTTGCAGGGGATGGATGCTTAAATTTCACAACTTGATTTCTGTCCTACAGATTTTGAGTCTCGTAACTTTTATGTGTAAATGGTGTTTTTAAACAGTATCATAAATCTGTGAGTAGCAGTGGCCATTCCCGGCCACAAGCCCCGAAACCTTCACATAAACCGTGTTATTTCAGTGCCACACAAGCACTTTAAATGCATAATGTTCAGTAAATGTTTTCTTTTCTTTTTCCCCTGAATATTATTTTTGAAAATCGCCGTTAGAGAAAGGCTAGCACCGGGGACCCTGCTGCCTCGGTCAGTCTCCTGCCCTTTTCCTACATGCCCACGAAGCTTATTGAGTTTCTCTCCTCAGCTGCCGAAAAGGTCGGGTCCGAGAGTCTGACATTCTGTGCCACAGTTTTGGCCCATTTCCCCAAAATGTGGATTATACTCCTCCACCTTTCAGCAGGGAGATTTTCTCTCATTGTTTATGAAATAACTTTGTGAACTTATCTGTGTGTGAACAATCCAAATTATTTACTTCATCTTCATTTACCTTATGGACCAACTATTTTTGAATTCTTTATTTGCTAATTGCTGAAGTGTGAATGAACATTCCGATGTCAGTGCTGTGCGGCTTAGCACATTAGGATGCTGGGGCTGTGGTCACCAGAAGGTCATCAGGTCAAATCCCAGCCCAAGGCCCTTAACCCCCAACTACTCCAGGGATTTGCTGACCCCGGTATCACAAAAATGTGTGTTGCTTTGTATAAAAGTTTTCACTAAATAGATGTAACCCATCCTAAATAGGTGTAATCCATCCATTTTCTGCAAACGCTTGTCCTATTCAGGGTTTTTGGGCCTGGAATCCTGGAGATCGTGGGTGCAAGGCAGGGAACAACCCAGGATGGGGCACCAAACCATCGCAGGGCTGATGTCTATAATGCTTTCCCTTCTAAACAAATGTACAACAAATGTACAAAGTCAGACCTTGAGCCCCTTGAAATACTTAAGCAGTTTAACCTGCAGAGTAGAAAATCCTTATTAAGTAATTTTTTGGACTGATAATTTCATTGTAATAACAAGAACCACGTTGAACATAGACTAGCTACATGATACCATTGCTGTCTCACTGTATGGCCACCCTGTATCAGAAAGAACTGATGGCAAAAAGGCTGGAAACGTCCAGTGGTTTATCGAAACACCCAAAAAACCCAAAACTCCACACGGGTCACAGATACAAGCAGGTTAATGAGGGCTGAACATCTTTAGCCAAGAACAAAGGGCTTTTATTTTTTTCTGCGATTTGGTTTAGACCTTCAAAGTCCTGCCAGAGATTGACCAGCTCAGCATATACTGCTGCTTCAAACATTGTGGAGATGCCCCTGGGGTCTGGGAATGGAGATGAATGCAAAGGTGTCTGATGTGCGTTGACTGCTGTGTCCTGTTCCCTGTGTGGAGGGGTTGCTGGTTGGGTGGGGCGAGGCGTGCAGCTCTGCGGGAGAAACTGCTAAACCTGAAGGGGTTTGGCACTATTCAGAAGGGAAAAAATATAGCCTTCAACAAAATATGAATGTTGATGTTTTCCCGTTTTTATAGGTTAGTACAGAAAACAGATGCTGGCATGATTGTCAAATGAAGAACAAGGCAAAACTGGAGCAGGAGCAACTGTGATTTTCTGTGATGTCTAACTGGGTGGTGTTGTGGTGCAGTGCTTAGCACTGCCGCTTCACAGTCCCACGAAGAGGGTTCGAGTCTCCAGCAGGGCTTTGTGTTTGTGGAGTTTACATGTTCTTCCCATGTCGTCGTGGGGTTTCCTGCAAGTACTCTGATCTTCCTCCAACAGTCCAGAAACATGCTGAGGCTAATTTTAGTTACCAAATTGCCTAGAGGCGTGCATGTGTGAGTGACTGAATGGTGAGTGAATGTGCCCTGCGATGGGTTGATACCCCACCCTGGGTTATTTGTGCCTGTAGCCTTCGGGATAGGCTCCGGACCCCCCTGCCACCCTGAATAGGCCAAGCAGCTACAGGAAATGGATTGATGGATGTAACGTTAACATACCTGAAGAAGAATGACTGTGTTTTTTGTTGTGTTAGTTTTCTATCGTATCCATCATCAAATACTTCAAATAGAAGTACTGCCCCTTTTCCACTGAATCCATCTACAGTCTTTACTTTGCTTGTAGGGATTCATGCAAAACACACATATGTGCAGACACCAGAACACTAACTTATACAGAAGGAATCATTCCATAACACCATACTGGGAGGGCGCATGCCAGAATGCCACCCAACGCGTTCGCTGTGCTGTCTGGGCTCACTGCATGTCTGTTTTCTTGTCAGTGCTGCTATAGTATTGAGTCCAGTCAGCAGTGAACACATCAACAGCGAATAAAAGCCGCTCACAGAAGGTCTCCGTATAAGGATTCACTGCCCATTTTAAAAATGCTAAATTGCAGCTTTGATAGTGAGTAACTGAGAGCGGCTGGGAATATGCAGATGAGAAGATGCATCCTCGGAAGGAAAAGCGGGAAATGCTGAAATGGGAATGATGGCAATGGTAGGGCCTCCATCGGGATTTAACCCAAATCTGTTCTTTTGCGGGTAAATAAGGTAAATAAAAGCCAACGAAGAGCAGGCTGTCATTGTTTCCAATGGCGCTGGACTTAATTTCAGGACTTCTGTTCCAGGGATGTGTAGGTGAGGGCTCATCGTTGGTAGCTCCGTGACTCACGAATCCCCCGCTGTTTCTGTCTGTGTGCATGGGGAGGGGAGGGAGGTACAGAGGCACAATAACTGGCATCTAACTGAGTTATATATTACAAATGTGTTAACAGGTAAGATAGATGATGAGTGAGATTATCAGTTAGGCAATGAGTGCTGGTTCTCCACAACTGTGGGCTGTGTCCTTGTGTTCATTGCAACACCTGGTCAATTCCTAAAATTGGTATGTTACATAAAGAGTTAGGTGAATGTTTAGGTGCCAGAGCTTGCCCTTGCTCTAAATCCGTCGGAACAGAGAGTTACTTCTTTCCCAATCTCTCCCAGGCTCCCTCTTCTCTTCCTCTGCATATCCAGTTTATTCATTTTCTTGTTTCAGAAATTAACATTTTCAGCTGTGAAAGAAATGCCCTTTCATCCCTCCTCATTACGCGAACAACTAGAATGTCTGAGGCGAGGAAAGGCGTTTCTGCTGCAAGTCACTTGCAGAGCAGTGTGACAGCAGCCAGAAGTGCAGCCAGAAGTGCAGCCAGAAGTGCAGCCAGACAGCAATGCAGGTCGATGCAGGGATGCAGCCTCGAAGTTATCGGACGGCACTGTGAGGCTTTTAGTCTGTTCTACAAGATCTACAATAGTGTTTAAGTTCTTTTATGGTCTGATACAAAGGGGGGGGAACATGCAGTAAAGGTGAGGTGAAGTGAATGAATGAGCTTATCATGTGACTTTGCTTCAGATGTCCACCCCACTTTCCCCAGTTACAAGCACATTGGCCACTTTGGCTGTCATGTTCCCCCCAATATCCAATCAGATGCCATGCGGGGCTCCACACAATCATAGGCTGCTCCCACACCAAATCTGCTATAGCTGATGCCCATGTGGGCACGGCGTGCCACCCTGCGCCACGCGGAGTCGCACAGCACAGAGGAAAAGCTTAATCCGTTATCCAGTGTGCAGGCGAAAATGAAACCGAAAACCATCCCTCTGGTTAGAGGAGTGAGACTGATCTTCCTACCCTAGGAAATGTTGTGTTTTTGTGCAGTCGGTGGCGTGAGCGCTGGGTTTTCCCTCCGATGATAAATGACCCGTACCGGCGTTATTACGGCACAGTGGGGCAGGTGGGAGCCGTCGGTGCCCTGACCACGGAGAGGGAGCCGTCTAATGGGATTGGACGGCGGCCTAAAGCTCTCGGCCGGGGTGGCGATGATGGTTTAATCAGCTCGCGCGCCCCGCGCTGAGGCGACACCGTGTGCCAGGCGACAGCACGGCCCGGCAGACGCTCCCAGTCAGGGGAGGAAGAGAGACAGCTGCTCTCCTCCAGAGCACGGGCCAGCTCCTAAACACTCACTTGCGGGGAGGCGCTGTCTGCCGGCTAGCCTGCTCCTCAGCGCCTGTCCCTGCCGTCTGCCCGCCTTCCGCTGCCCCCCCCCCGCCCACGGCCCACTGAGGGCTGGGACTCGTCATGAGCATCCAGATCTCTCCCCGGGGAAAGAGGAAGGCGTGTTCAGGAGAGCAGGGAACAGCCTTTTCTGAAAGCGGTACCGAGTTGCAGTACAGCGGCGTGCAATCGGACACAACGCTCAAACATGCGACAGTTGCATGCTCGCTATAATTGTGTAGCCTGCAGTGTAATAAGAGGCAGACATTTCCTGTTTACAGTGGACGCCTCAGTCCTCCTGGTTACGTTCCCTCTGTCTGCTCTGCAGTCCGTCAGGTGTCACTGTGTTCATCACCTATGTTGTCATAAAGACATTTCTGCCCTTTGTCTCTTCTCTACCTCCGACCCTCGCCAATGACAGCGTGACAGGAAAAGGACTGTTTTCCTCTGTTCTCCAGATAATCTGGGGCCTATCTGATTGCAGTTGAGGTGAGCTCTCTCTGGAGTGACATCACTGTGCTGCAGTGAGTGATTGGGGCGAGAGAGGGAGTCCAGTGGGGGACTTGGGTAGTTTTCATATGGCCCATCTTGCTCTCCGCGTGAAACATAGACACACATGTATATATGGGTCAGACCAGTTCTGGGGTCAGAGTACAGCTTCAGCCAGCATCCGGAATCACCAGAGCAGTTGGGATTAAGGGCCTTGCTCAGGAGACCAGCAATGATATAATTACTCAAACCCACAGTTTTATAGAACAGGCACAGATCACCGACTCACCGACTCACACACCAGCCAGCACAGAGCCGTCAGAAACACTCTTAAAATCATCCAGGAGAACCGTGCCATACCTACAGTACAGCAGAAACGAAAAATCGAGGTTTAGTTGTAAACAAGAGCAAATGAAATGACCCTCATACAAAGACAGCAAGAGAAGCTGCCAGAAAGAGTAATATCAGATGTAGAGTGTTCTTCCGAGAGCGACCCGGAGTGACCTACAACATTTACAGACACATAATTTAGGAGGGGGAGGGGCAAGGTCACCCTGAACCAGCGTGTCACTAAAATCAGATTTTTTAATTGCCTCTTTTGTATTCTTCTTAACTAATGCTTATATTGACAACAGCATTTTACATCTAGTTACTGAGGCAATTCAAGAATTTTGTTCAAGAATGGATCAGATGAGCCCATTTTAGTTAAGAGACATGCGTCCCTTGTCCTTAAGTGCTGTGTCTCCTCGTGTACCTCTGAGCCCTCTGATGAGGGAGCACACTAAGCGATGGGTGAACATGCGCTACACGCACCAATGTACAGTCCAACCTTCACTAAACACTTGAGTGTATCTGAGTGCCAGGATCCTACGCACTCTGTGGACGGCGGTCGCACGTCCTCTCTGAATGCAGATCAGACTTCCTTAAGCCAAAACAGAAAACGCTGGAGAATGTTAATGGGAGATCTATCGATATGTGGATATAGATACAGGCCTCGTTAAGGGGAGTCAGGGCAGAGAGAAGGAAAAGCAGGCAGGACAGGCGACAGAGAGCGTCGATGCCGCTGCAGACATCCGACATTATTCCAGGGCCAGGTTGCCCCTAACAACCAGCTGGCAACAGATGAAAGGGGTGCCCTTTTGTACCGGCCTGCCCTTTCAGCGCACTGGGACGAGACCTCGACATCGATTCCCCGTGTCCTTATGAAGATTAATTTTCATATCTGTTTTTTGTCTTTTTGTTTTACGACCATTTGCCGCGTCGTGGCGAGACGGGGAATGAAACTACCGATATAAATGGTGGACGGGAGAGTAGTATGAAGAAGCGGCGATGGCCGTAAAATCCATGCGAGGTTCTATGACCGTCAAATCATATAGCAAATTAGGGTTCACTCATGCAGATCCCATTTAGCAGTGAAGAAAATCCTCTTAATGTTTGCTTTGCAGGGGCAGTTTTTTTATGAATGGGAATTTTGGTCGAGATTAGCTTCACCCCATGATCATATTTTAGGTTAACTGGTGAGCCAGACTGTTGCTGGTTTGCATCCCTGGAAGGATCATCTTTGGCATTAGTGTGTGTGAACAGGGTGGCAGACATCATCATTTGTGGCTTGTCAGTCTGAACTCCGTCCCCCTCCATGTGACGTGTCTGTGGCGTTACTAAACTCTTTAGGTTTATCGTTACCAAAATTTTACTTTGCACCACAGAAAGAGCAACTGAGTCGGTTTGATTGAGACACAGTAAATTGTACTTTCTTTGGTTCTGAAGTTGCCTTCCATCACCTGACCCGCTACATCAGGCCTGATCGATGGGGGGGCCGTAGCCAAGATTCACCCTGTCAGCACAGGCCATTGTTTAATGATTATTTTCATTAAAATACAAACAGTAAAAGACTTTTATAGTAGATTTATTGAGATGCTTCCCCCCTGTTTTGAAAGCACATGCAAGAATCCATAGAATCGGTGCATTTTTCATGTTTAATTCAACTTATATATTTATTATTAATCCAAAGAAAAAATCGGTACAAAAAAAATCCGTTCCTTTCCATAGATTTGAACATAAAAGTGGAATTTTACTTTGATGATCGGCAGGGCCAGAAAAAGCAGCTCTGTGGGCCAGATATATGCCCTGTGGCAGTTACACAGCAACACCGCTGATCTCCACCTCCATTCCCAAACTCTGTCCTCCTCCACTTTTTGTCTCCACCTTTTTGTCTCCAAGTGTCCCTCCCTGCCAATTAAATCACACTCTTAGTTGTGCATCGATCAATACTTGCTTTTGCTTAAAACCCAACACCCCCCCCCCCCAAAAAAAAAGCCTAAATTCTGACTTACCCCAAAGATGTGCTTCTCTGGCTAATGTACTTTCCGTGTTATTTAGTGTCATTTCAGGGCTGCATTGCATTGAACTGTCATTATTATCACCTGCCACAGTTTAATCTGAGTTAGCGACCCGTACTGCAGTCCCCACTCAGCCACTAAGAAGCCCATTGTTAGCGCAATACTGTCATTCGAAAGCTCAAATCAATAGTTTCTTGTTAATTTTTAAGAGTAAATTAAATTTGACAGAGGTACATTTCCCAACCTCCTGTTGGTTAAGCAGAAAAATCAATGAATTTGATTAAGGTGAACATTCCACTGATAAAGATATGCACTAGTGTGGCTCTTGTGTCATTGCTTGTGTTTTATCAAGCATTAGTATAACTCACGCTTAATTTAATTTTGTAACTTCAAAGAGCACTGGTTCTCATAGAGGAAAGGCCAGATTTCCTGGACTCTCAGACAGTTGTTACTACTGAAATATTTTTTTGTGGTAGAAAAGTTTGTGCTTATTTTATATGTTTGCAGCACAGAAATTATTGTATGAGTTCTCATACTATATGTAATAGTCAGCAGTGTCCCATTTTGGGTAGTCCTGTGGCCTCACACCTGGACGTTGTGGCTTCGAATCCCACCTCCAGCCCTGCATGTGGGTCTTGCATGTTCTTCCTGTGCTTGTAAGGGTTTGTTGTGGGCTCTGATTCCACACAGTTTCGGCCAAATAATGAACTAAGTAATGAAGTATTACAGTATTTTCTACTGAGAGTCATGAGTGTCACGGGAGATCGCGGGCAGAGCGGCGATCGTGCGGGCAAGCGGGGAATCAGGAAGCAAGCAGGCAGGATTCGGGGCAAACGGGGATTTATTAACAGGAATCGGGGAAGGAGACATCAGACACTGACTAACATCAATGACGGACAAAGGACTCGGGTAAGACACGGACTGAAATACACAGGACTGAGCAAATGAACTAGATACAGCTGGGTACAATCGGGAGAAAACACGTGGGTAATCAGGGGGCGTGGCACACAGGAGGAGCCGACGAGCAGGGCATGACAATGAGGCTTATACTGTTGATTTTATATGTGTATATACTATATCTAAAAACCGTTACTTTACTGTCAAATTCAAATGATGCAAAATAGTTGGGATCGAGTCAGCTGTGTTGCATTGGAATGTTTGGCAAGCTTTGTGAACGCATTATAATGTGTTATGAATGTGTTTATTGATTGTTATAAACATGGCATTCATAGTGTTACCAAAATAGGCTTGTCATATACACATTTTTAAAATATAAATATAAAAGTAGCTTCTTGCAATATAAACCTTTGTGGTAAATACATTACATTGTAGCTTTACACCAGGGGTGGCCAGTCTTACCCAGAAAGGGCCGCTGTGTTTGCTGGTTTTTGCAGCAACTCCCAAATTAGATTACTAGTTAGAGGACTGATTGGCTGAAGATCCCTCACACCTGGGTTTTGAACAGCCGACCTAAAGGTTACCCCAAAAACCTGCACACACACTGGCGCTCTGCAGATAAGATTGGCCACCTCTGCTCTGTACTAAATAAACCATTAGTGACTTTATGAAATGCCAAATAAAATATCTTTTCATTGATCTATGCATTGACTTAATGGCTGAGTGCCTGCTGCTTTACATTTCACTGTGTAATACACTCTGCTGACGTTCATGCTGTTCAGTAACAAAGAAATGGGCTCATAGCAGACGCTTTGGCTGGGGTGTGATCCAGGTCCCCTGGGGGGTGTTACCGCCCAGCCTGGCCCTGCAGTACCGCTTGGACAGGTCCATTGGACGGGTCTGCTATCCATTGCCACGGCTTTCGAAGAAGTGCTGTTAATGACAAGGGAACGGCCAACTACAAATGTGTTTGTGGTTTAAGACATAAACCCTCCTAATGTTATTGATCTGCCACTTAAAGTGATTGCATAGAGTAATTTGTAATAAAGGTCTGTGGTTGGAAGGGTCCCAGACTGATACAGGGGAGAAAAATGCACAAAGACATGCAGGAAATGGTCCAGAGTGCAGGAGCACGTTCCGTATGTGTTATACTGGAAGATCTGATGTGGGAATGTGAGAACTGCAGAGCCGACAGGTCGGTGTTTCAGGGAAGCTGGGAGCCGACCGTACAGATGGGAAAGGGGAAGGTTTATGAGTTTGCTGTTCTCAATTAGCAACTCATTAAAAGTAATTTGATTTTATCTTATAAGTAGCTAAGCCGCAGCAAAAATGGACTGAAATTATGGAGTGGAGAGCTCACTTTTTCCAGCCCCAGGGAAGAGTCGCCGCCCTGCTGTTCAGGTTTATCACACCCTGGGCCAGGATGCAGATGAGGGGAGTCATAGATGAACCGGCATTAAATAATACAATGTGGTGAACACAGTGCCCCCTCAGTGCCCCCTCAGTGCCCCCCCAGCGCCCCCTCAGTGCCCCCTCAGTGCCCCCTCAGTGCCCCCCCAGCGCCCCCTCAGTGCCCCCTCAGTGCCCCCTCAGCGCCCCCTCAGTGCCCCCTCAGCGCCCCCTCAGCACCCCCTCAGTGCCCCCTCAGCGCCCCCTCAGTGCCCCCTCAGCGCCCCCTCAGCACCCCCTCAGTGCCCCCTCAGCACCCCCTCAGTGCCCCCTCAGCGCCCCCTCAGCACCCCCTCAGTGCCCCCTCAGCACCCCCTCAGTGCCCCCTCAGCACCCCCTCAGTGCCCCCCCAGCGCCCCCTCAGTGCCCCCTCAGTGCCCCCTCAGCGCCCCCTCAGTGCCCCCTCAGCGCCCCCTCAGCACCCCCTCAGTGCCCCCCCAGCGCCCCCTCAGTGCCCCCTCAGTGCCCCCTCAGCGCCCCCTCAGTGCCCCCTCAGCACCCCCTCAGCGCCCCCTCAGTGCCCCCTCAGTGCCCCCTCAGCGCCCCCTCAGTGCCCCCTCAGCGCCCCCTCAGCGCCACCTCAGCACCACCTCAGCCCTCCGCTGTCTGCCATGTGTTTTCATTATATTTTTGTGGAGGGGAGCTCAGTTTGTAGATGATCCCATTCGTGTCCCCCCTCCCCTCCCCTCCCCTCCCCCCACCGCTACGCTCTTTGCCTCACCTTGTACTGCACATAAACAGGCCGCCGGAGGTTCAGCATGCTGTCTGAGCACCATGTGTTAATCAAACACCGTGAAGGTATATGCTGTCTAAAAATAAAGCAGTGAGAATAATTATGAGCATAAAATGTCTCACTTGTAAACAAAGGACTTGATTACAAAGGGATACAAATAGTATGTATAGCACCATTATTATGTGATACCCATCCATCTATCCATCTATTATGTTTTACATCCAGTACATATTCAGCTCAATTTCAATAAAAATTTATTTGTATGGTGCTTTTTTTTTTTTTTTACTTTTTTTAAGAAAATAAACAATACGCAAATATAACAGAAAAGACAGTTGGTCATTATATATACATTCAAAAGTCAATGATTTATACAATGACAGGTAATAATAATGACAAGTAATGACAATGACAGGTAATGACAATGACGGGTAATGACAATGACAGGTAATGACAATGACGGGTCATTTGTATGCCGCTTTTTCACAACATTACATTGTCTCAAAGCGCTTTACATTATTCCTGCTGAAAGCCCCCAGTGAGCAAAGCCAGAGGTGACAGTGGCAAGGAAAAACTCCCTAGAAGGAAGAAACCTTGGGAGGAACCAGACTCAAAGGGGGAGTCCATCCTCCAGGGGGCCGTAGAGGGAGTCAAATGAACAAGATGGCAAAGACCTAATTCCCATTTTTTTTTTAATTTGGGTGTAAATGCAGAGGGCAGGTGACGGCAGGCAGCAGGGCAGGCAGGAAGGACTTCACAGGTAGTAGGAGCATCACAGGCAGCAAGGCAGGCAGCCAGAAGGTTGTCACAGGTAATAGGAGCTTCACAGGCAGCAGGGCAGGCAGCCAGAAGGTTGTCACAGGTAATAGGAGCTTCACAGGCAGCAGGGCAGGCAACCAGAAGGTTGTCACAGGTAATAGGAGCTTCACAGGCAGCAGGACACGCAGGAAGGACTTCACAGGTAATAGGAGCTTCACAGGCAGCAAGGCAGGCAGCCAGAAGGTTGTCACAGGTAATAGGAGCTTCACAGGCAGCAGGGCAGGCAGCCAGAAGGTTGTCACAGGTAATAGGAACTTCACAGGCAGCAAGGCAGGCAGCCAGAAGGTTGTCACAGGTAATAGGAGCTTCACAGGCAGCAGGGCAGGCAGCCAGAAGGTTGTCACAGGTAGTAGGAGCTTCACAGGCAGCAGGGCAGGCAGGAAGGACTTCACAGGTAGTAGGAGCTTCACTGGCAGTAGGGCAGGCAGGAAGGACTTCACAGGTAGTAGGAACTCCACAGGCAGCAAGGCAGGCAGCCAGAACATTGTCACAGGTAATAGGAACTTCACAGGCAGCAGGGCAGGCAGGCCAGAAGGTTGTCACAGGTAGTAGGAGCTTCACAGGCAGCAAGGCAGGCCAGAACGTTGTCACAGGTAATAGGAGCTTCACAGGCAGCAAGGCAGGCAGCCCAGAACGTTGTCACATGCCCCAACGACTGACCATGCTGCCCAAACTACACCCTGGCATCTACGTAACATTGGGGTTCCATGCCAAACCCTCACCTTCGACCAATGTGTTTTTATTATTGTTATTACTAATAACGATGATTAACAGCTAAACTGATAATTCAGCTGGTTTCCTTCATTCCATAGGGCCCTGGTACAAAGCAAAGCCAGCAACGTCGATTTTTGCTGATTTTTTCCCCAGGATGCAATGTGTGATTTTTGCAATGTGTTTTTATTTCTGGGGTTCACAGTCCCGCTTGACTTTAGGTTTTGCACTGATTGCTAAACAATTCTGCCTTTAATTGGACCAAAATATACGTTTCTTCAGGAAGGGTCTGGCTTTGACATGGGATTATAAATCACTGACGGAATCATTTGTGTCTGTTTCTCACATATGCTGCCAACAGATAATTAATGCCACTGGAATCCCTATTTCTCAAGGGCACCTAAAGCTGTTGTCAGGAAAACAATCAATACTTTACTACCGCCCCCCCCCCCCCGTCACCCCCAAGACTTTCTTCTCATGAAAAATGCCGGATGGCTTCAGCCTGGACAGAATGGCAGTCCATCACAGTCACACACACTGGACAATTTTGAGCCTGACTGCATGTCCTAGGGCTGCAGGGGGAAGCCTCGCTGGCAGTGGGGAGAACATGCACGCTCACACACAGAGTGGGGATAAGATTTGAGCCCCCAGTCCTGGAGACGTAAAGCAAGATTCCGAATTGCTGGGCCACCGTGACACATTTTATGTAGCTAAAACTGATACATATTTCGTTTTATATGTATATGCAGGTTTATTCTTGGACCAAACTATGGTTTTTTGTTTTTTTTTATAGCTTGTGGGAGATTTGTAAGGAGGTCTTGCATCAAAACCTTAACCCTCCGTTTGTTGGATTCTTTCATCCATCGATGTCTTTTTGTCCCTAGAGATGGTTCAGATCTGACCTTTTGGAAGAGGGTAATATGAGACAAATTCCATCTATGCGTGTTTCATATCTTTTCTATTTTTTTTAAAGAAAACGCCGAAGGTGGAGACATATACATCTAGTGAGAAACAATCTAGACAATCAGCTCGTAAAAACTCCAGAGAGGGAGAGACTCAACAAAAAAAAAAGAATTATTTCTGCATTCAGGAGACTTTTTGGAGATTTTATTAAGATAGCTAAACCTCATTATTGTTTTTGAATACTCTTTAAAATCAAGTAAAATACTTTCTTTTGAAGCATGAAAGATAAAAAACAGCCGAAGTAGAAAATGAAAGGACAAAAGTAAAAAAATATTTTTAAATACCTAAAAACAAAGGGTTTAACAAGCGATGGAAATATTTCCTCCAAAAGTCATTTGTAAATCATGATCTCATATCTATCAGCTCAGATAATATGGCTTTTTATATTTATTTAAAAGGAAGACGAGACTTTTGCTGCAGCTTTGACTGTTTTGGGTCAAGATAGATGGGCAGAAGCTTACAGAGATTAAAAGCTGGCATTTCCACTGTTTAATTAGAGAAAGTTGTCCAGGAAACACAAATGAGGTCACGGGTCTGGTGGTGCGGATTAGAGCTAATTGAGGGTCGTGCCATTTTTCAGGCCAGAGACGAGGGCCTATGATCCTGCTTCTGGGTAAAGAGATTTAAACAGACGGAGGATGCTGGCAGTGGGAGCCAAGTCTTGTATGTAAGCAGCAGAGGGTCTGTGGCTGTCTGCTCATCCAGGTCGCAGCCGTCTTTGAAGTTATCACTGCACTCCTAGAAATGTTCTACTGAGGTTAAAAAAAATGCCTTGCGACTTCAAAGCGTCATGGCTTTCATATGGGACTACCTCTGCCCCATTGATCTCCAACCTGGGGCCAAATATACAGAGCAGGCAGACAAGGTCGGGAAGGGATTTGATGAGCTCTAAGAGAACAAGTCCCGAGGTTATCTCCTTGCTGAGCCGCTCTGTCCTCCACGGGTAAATCAGGCAATCTCTGAGGATCTATCGAAAGGGTTCTTCCTTCGTGTGAAGGGGGAGTTTTTAAAACTTCAACAATCGTCCTGTCTCCACGGACACTGTGTTAGCATGGCTGACATCTTCAAGAACTTTTCCTCATCGAGGCAAAAGAACCAGGAACCGTTTACTGCCCTAACTATGGCTTGTAGCATAACAAGGTGTGAGGTATCATCTCACGAGTCCTCCATGGAGCATTTCCTTCCGTTTTGGAGAATCAGTTGAGATGTCGCCCTTCGTCATCAATCTGGTGCATGAAAAGGGGCCTCCATCTTCAGAAGATGCAGCCTAGTGTTTGAAAAGTGGTTAACGCAGAACCGTACGGTGGATGCTTTGCATGTCATATGCCGAAGATGTCCTTCAGCCCCACTGCAGTGTGGTCTGAGGGAAACTTCTAAACCTTCACATCAAAGTGGGAGATGAGATTCAAATCCAAATAAAGGGCAAAATATATTTAAAAAAAAAAAATCGATGCTTACAAAAGTGGTGTTTTTTGAACTTGTGACCTGAGAGAAATAACACTGAAGTGGGGGGGGGCTGCATGTATATATTCAGACCCCTGAATAAAATATGGGATGTGAAACACCATTTATGGTCATTACAGCAGATCTGTGCAAAGTCTTCACTGTAGCTTGGTGCATTTTTTGCCTATTATTGACTTTCTCAAGGTTCCTTTGGGATCATTATGAAAGTGCCAGAGTCCTAATGATTCAAACCAGGAATTTTTAATGGAAGGGTTTGCATGCATATCCTTGAAGAAAAAAAAAAAGTGTTTTAAATAGATAGATGTACCGGAGCAATACTATCATGAAAATGGAGTCTGAAGATGGCAGTTAATTAGTATGGAATCTGCAATGTCGTGTTGATACTTTTGGGATTCTGAGGTAGGGTTTGTATGGGAAAAGAAATGGAAATTTGGAATGCGTGAGCTGAGGTTGAAGATCCCAGTGGAGCAACTCAGAGCCTGACGCATGTAGCTCAGGTTTCTGATAAGCTCACAGACGTTTCTCTCTCCTAGACTTTCCCATATCATTGCAGTGACGCTAGCTTCCAGGCTTCCAGGTTGGCTCCAGCTGAACGGAGCATCTCGCCAGTGTTAGTTGCTGGGATTTCTGGTGTATGCCATTGTGCGTTGACTGTTTGGGGCTGGCCGGGTGGAGTGTGGAGGGGAACCAGCTGTGTGTTTGTTACTGTGGATAGGAGTTAGCATTCAGAGTGAACCCCGCGTACACAGAGGTGCAGAGCTGGACAAACTCACATATATAAAGAAACACTACAAGCCACCCATCACACTGCAGTCCTGGCAGGGCTTTCGTCAGACACACACAGTCAGGGTTTGGCCGACTTCTTCGTCCATCTCTCTCCTTTTTCTTATCTGCTCCACCTCCCTAATTCTCCTATTTTCAATAATTAATCAATCTTAGCCCCCTCTCACAACCACGATCCTCCCCAGGGGGAGATCAAAGAGACCTACCTCAATATGAAACGCAAGGCCCATTTTTTTTAAGCATGCGATTCTTTTTGTTTTATGTCAGTTGTTTTTTCATTTATGAATAAACTGCATACAGATTTTGCCCTTTATTTGTGGGAAATTAGTAAAATATATTTCAAGTGAGGACATGGCATTAATTTTGCATTTGAAACACAATAATTCTCACATTTATATTGTTATTCTTTTATTTAATAGGTCATTTAAAATATTGCGTCTAGCCTCTATTTAAGTATGTGTACAAACCTTCTGTTTACTATGTATAGTAGCCAAGATTAATACATCGATATAAAAATTCTGCCGATTAGGATACATCGGTAGGCGTTTATTCTCTCCTCTCCGCTTTGTTTTTACAATCTTTCTTCTATCCACTGGACCCTCTAATGCTGTGCTTCCCAATCTAACCCTCGGATACCCGCAGTCGGTTCGTGCTCATGCTCCCTCCGAGCTTCTGTCCAGGCAGTCCACTGTCTGTGGGTCCCCGAGGACCGTATTGGGAACCTCTGCTCTAATGCCTTCCTCAGGACTGAAACCCATTTACAGTCCACTGGGCTGCAGAACAGCAAGGCCTCACATCTACCCCACCTGTGTTCTTTTTGTGAGTCATCTGAAAATCCACAGGAAGGAAAATTGGATCTCAGTCCTTTTCATACCACAATTACCTTGGTGTAAAGATAGACAACTATTGCTATTGTCCTTACGGACTCTTGTTTTATGTTTTGACAGTCATTCTGTTCGCGTCCATCTCTGTATCCCTTTTTCTGTCCAGTGCCCTATGCCCTGGGACGCGGGTATTACAAAGCCATTGTATGTACCCTTCATTATTATTGCTGGCATTTTTACATTCTATAGGAATTGTTACATTATCAGCTTCTTTGAAGGGAGCCTGAGAGTCATTTTCAGTTTTTCCTAATGCATGCATTTCGATTTTTGATTTTTTTTTGTCATGTTTTAATTCCGTTATGGAAAACTTACTGTAAATCATAAACCTGCAAAAAACATACTCGCAGAAAGTGCTACACCGATCGAAATCTGATTGGTCGATTGACGAAAGAGGGCAGTGACAGATTGACGGCTACTGCAGGCAGCAGCACGTCGTGTGACTTGTGTGTGTGATGCATGCAATTCCAGTGGCGTTTCCCTTGATAATTAAAGCAAAACGCGGCAAATTCAAGCCACGACGAGGAAGAGCTCTGGTCCAGTGATACTCCCATCCCATGTATCAGGGTTGCCCATCCCAGCTCCTGGGACCTACCACCCTGCAGAGCGTAGGTGCAGCTGGATCAGCACACCTGATACAGAGAAGCAGGCCCATCGGCCACATTACTGGCTCCAATGCTGAGATGCTACTGAAGGACCTGCCTCTGTGTATCAAGTGTGTTACATTAGAGCTGCAGGTCTCCAAGAGCAGGGTTGGGAAGCTCTGCTGCATATGGTGTCCATGTTCCATTTCATACATTCAGACCTTTCATACCTCACAAAAATACAGACTAATGCTTTTAATGTGATGTGAACTGGGGCGTACGATGAGTTACTTGTGGCTTAGTCCCCATAATTAGCCAGTAATATTCTTCTCCTTGCTGTTCCCCATTTTCAGCTGTGTGCCTTGTCCTGGGATGCATGATCTTCCCGGATGGCTGGGATGCAGAAGTGGTGAGGGATATGTGCGGGCAGGAGACAGGGAAGTACACCCTGGGAAACTGCTCTGTGCGCTGGGCCTACATCCTGGCCATCATCGGCATCCTGGATGCGCTCATTCTGTCCTTTCTGGCCTTTGTCCTCGGCAACCGGCAAAGTGACTTTCTGCAGGACGAAATGAAAGCTGACAACAAAGGTAAGGGAAGCTGTTTCATGCCATCCCATTGGCCTAAAAGCTAATTTTTGTCTTTCAAACGAATAGTCAGGAAAATTTAAGCCCTTCTCATAGTGGCATTAAATGCATTTAGGCAAAGTTCCGATTCGTCTGGCATGTAGCTGGTCTGATGTTGTTATTGACAAGCTGAGCTATGAAGTACTCTTATTAAACTGTTTTTTTTTCTTACATTAAGCTCATCAGTGCCTCGTAAAGTCAGAGGTACTGAGGTAGAGGCCTGAATACCGTGAGCAGAGAGAAGGAGAGAAGCGTTTATTGTCTGGGGGGGATATTTAAAAAAATGCTTCCTTCATACGCACTGATTCTATTGAGGAAGTTTCCATGGTTACATTTCAGCCTCCAGAAGGATCTCCCCAGTGCCTCTGCGCTCTGCAGCCGTGCCTTTACCTGCTCACATCACCTCTGTCTTTTAGTTCTCTTTTGTTGTGTTTGTTAATTCTGATTCATCTGATTTCCGGGGTTGAGGGGTGCCACCAGGGGGGGATATGACATCTCCATCTGCATTTAGCTGAAGATAACTCTGCTTTATTTGACCCCCCCCCCCTTAATCACTGCATTTCCATGTTTGAATTATTAGAACTATTCCCATCTTTCACCAAAACAACTGGCACTGTTACATCTTCCTTTTCAGGAATCGGTTGTGTCCAGTGTTTACTCCATTTTTTGTGTCCACATCTGTGTTTGAAGGACGTTTTTCAATTTAGTACAATCAAAGTCACCCAGAATGTTGTAAACAGAAAGTAGGACTGAAAGCCATTCTTCCTAAAAATAATATTAAAGTTCACTGTGTTCTTCACCAAGTGATCTAGCCCCTTCATTTTCTGTAAGATGGTCTGATGTTACCAAGTGATATTTTTGTTTTGATTGTCTGCCACCGCAACATCGGTAATGATCTTCTGCCGATATACATGCTCCCCCTTAATGCATCATAGCTATGTTGCAGAGGTGAGGGATCCTCTTCTCCTAGGAGATACAATGCCTGCAGATTTTTAGGTTACCGTTCTGTCAGCAATTAGTTTATTCCTGCAGTACCATGTGATCTTCCATCTCTTCCTAATAAAAACTTAATTAAAGTAGGTAATGCCTCAGACAAAGTCATAACCAGCATAATCTCAATGAACCAGGGTTTCCCACTGATGCTATAATGTAATACTTACAGTCATAAAGGGCTTCAGCGAATCTGGGTTCAGCATTTAAAAAGGAACCACACATGAAGAACCACACGTACAAGGGGAACCATACATGAGGAACCACTCATGCAGGGGGAACCACACATGCAGGGGCAACCACACATGAAGAACCACACAAGCAAGGGGAACCACATATGAAGAACCACACGTGCATTTAGAACCACTCATGCAGGGGTAACCACACACGAAGAAATACATGTGCAGGGAGAACCACACATGAAAAACTATACGTGCAGGGGAAACTACACTTGGGGAAGGGGGAACCATGCAGGACCACCCATGCAGAGGTAACCACACATGAAGAAGTACATGTGCAGGGGGAATCACACATGATGAACCACCTGTGCAGGGGGAACTATGTATGATGAACCACACATGCAATGGGAACCACACATGAAGAACCACACATGCAGGGGGAACCCCAAATGCAAAATTCATGTACTCATGCATTGTGTCTTACAAATACATTGTGATTAGACCTAAATACAGTGGGAAAATCTTGGCGAGGGCAAGACAGGCAGGTGACCAGAGTGGCAGCAGTGGTGAAGCTTGCCTAGGGTGCCTTATTATTATTATTATTATTATTATTATTATTATTATTATTTCAGCTTTTCACTCGTTGGTCCTTTAGACTGACTTCCACTTCAATGTACAAGCAGGGTCACTGCTAAAGATACCGGGGCCTCAACCCAGACCAATCCAATTATGTTCCAGATTTTTTAGGGTCACTGTCACTCAGGGACCCTTGGAATCATCCTCACCCCCCCCCCCCCTCCCCTTTATGACACCCCTGTATACAAGTTTAAAACAAAAAATGCTTACTTGTTTTTTTATTATTCTGAGATATATACTTGCTATCAGCCGACATATCGTTCCAAGTAAATGAAGCTTTTGGGATGTACTGTATAAGTTTCTAGTTATAATTTAAAGATTAATTTTCCACCATGCATGTCCCTGTACGTATGTTTGTGCACAGACACATGTTTGGGGAATTGTGGTTAAATGTGAGGATCTCATACCATTGTCAGTAGCGTCTTAAAGTTCGTCTTTTCCAGTTGCTCGTTTTTGTCAATGTATCTTCTGATAAAGCGAAATGAAGCATTTTAACAGGAAAGGAAAAACGTCTCGCGGAACATTGCTTATGTCTTTAGGACGCAAGGAGCGGACATGAACTGAATGCCAATCTCTGTCCTGTCTTTGCAGATTTTGCAGTGTCCAGGGTAAGTGAGCCTACGTGAGCGCTTTGTGCTTTGTGCTTTGTGGCTGTCGTCCAGGCAGTGTTGTGGCACCTCCTTGACTCGCTGCAGCTTCTGCCCTCCGGGTGGATTAGCCTGTGGTTGGCTAATGCTTGCTTCTCCTTCCTTTTCTCCTTCTTCTCCTTCCTTCTGGAAAGCTGCCGTCTTCTCGCCCTTTTCCCCGCACTTGTCAGACGGTGACTTTTGGTCTCACAAGCCTGACCACTTTCTGCAAAGAACCCAAAGTGATTTTAGCTCCTGCCACCACTCCCCCGAACACACACACACACACACACACACCCCCCCCCACATCTAGTGGGGGCTGAAAGGTGCCAGCATGTTTTTCTAAAGATACTTCAGGCGAAACAGATTCCCAAGCAGAGTGCAGCTGGAAGAGGCGAGATGAGAGTTTGGTGGTTGTCGCTGTTCGTCATTTGCAGGATTTCTCTGTGCTAAAACCCAAGGAGAAACACCAGAACTTTACAGAGTTTCTGGTCTCATTCAAAGGTGCCAAAGCTGAAGTATTATGTAGAGTAAAATATGTGTGTATGTGTATATATACATACACACACAATATACTCCACATGATGCTTCATATATGTATGTGTATATGTATATATATATAATGTATACACATATATTTATATATATTATATATGTGCATATATAAGGTATAAGGTGTATATGTATAACGTATATTACACACATGTTATATATACAATATATATATATATATACACAAACCTATATGCAGTATTATATGTACTATATATATATATATATATATATATATATATATATATATATATATATATATATATATATATATATATATATATATATGTACATGATATACATAATGCATAATGTATGTCTGGTACCACAGATTAAAATCATCTGAAGCTGGAAAGCATGCCATCCATCTGGTAAGGAATGGCTCATGGGAGTTTTACTTACACGAAATGAATGATTGCGATAACCAATCAGATTTCAGAGGAGGTGGATCCAAGCAACTAGAGGAGGCAGGACCAACCAATCAGATATTTTGTTCCCACCACATCTAATTGCTTGGACCCACCTCCTCTACAATCTGATTGGTTACCTCTCTGGTTATCTCTTTCATTTTTTTGTTCTGCCCTCAGAACATTTCTGTGCAGGTAAAACTCCCACAAGCTGAGAACTGCTATTTTTTATGACATATTAGTGTGAGGGGCGACATACATATATTAAGGTAGGTAAATGATGTTTTCCAAGACAGTATTAATAGAAGTGTTGAGGTTGGTCTGAAAGATGTATATATTTAGAATGAGAACGATGAAAACAGGACATTGCGTTCTTGAGGAACATACTGCAGTTTTGTTCATTATGATGTAGATGTAATTTTTATGAAAAAACTGTAGTATCACTTGCCTCTGCTAGGTGATTGTGGATTTATTCTCCTCGTGTTCTGTGGGATTCACTTTCTAATTTCCTTCGAGTCCAAAGACATTTAGTGAGAATTACAATTAGAATGAATTGATCCCAGAGTGAAGTGTGTGTGTGTGTGTGTGTGTGTGCATGTGTGGGTGGGTGACATGTATATATTACACTGTGGGGACCAAATGTCCCCACAATGTGATAAAAACACGTTATCTTGATGCTATGGGGACCATTTTTTCGGTCCCCACAAGGGAAAACTCAGTTTTGACTGCAATCAAAAAAACTAAAAATACCATAAGTCCTCAGTTTTGTTTGGGTATTTAAGGTTAAAGTTCAGGCTGGATAGGGGTTTAGGTCACAGCTGGGATTATGGTTTTGCCCATAGAAATGAATGGACGGTCCCTAGAAAGCGCGTGCGTTTGTGTGTGTGTGAGCGGGTATACCTTACCTTATGGGGGCACAATGTCCCCACAACGTGATGAATACCCGTTTTGCGAGAAGGGGCTTTGTGTGTGTGTGTGTGTGTGTGTGTGTGTGTGTGTGTGTGTGTGTATGCATGTGCCCTGTGATGGACCGGCATCCCATTTATTTTGTACCCCAGTCCTGTGCCCTGTGCTGCCAGGGGAATAAGTTTGGCTTAAATTAGGGATGATTACCTTGAAAAGTACAACTGCAGTTATTAGGTTTGGGGGCACCAAGGTCACTTCCTGTATGTAACAGAAACTGTTACACTGCGCAGTGCGACTGGTCATAAAAAATAATTACTGGAAGAAACTGACTTTCCCTGGACAGCCCTTTATGGTACTCGGCACATACTGCAAACTGTGCCCAGCATATTCAAATGACTGTGGGTACTTTTGTTTAGGTGGCATCTAAAGACCAGAGATACAAATAATAAATACATGAGATGCAAATTACACCTTTTTGTGTATTTGGCTGCCAATTCAGGCTGCAGAACTGCCTGCTTGAGGACAGGTGGTCAGTCTGGAGATTAAATGTAAAAGTTTGTCATATAAGTTAATCGTGGAGCATTTGTGGAATATAGCTAAAAAATGGAAGGATGAAAAGCAGGGGAGATAAGCTTTGAAGAGTAAAATGCAGCCCAAAAAATGACCTTTGGAAGCTGACACATCTGTGGGAGATCAGCAGGAGCCTCTCAGAACTTTGACGAGTGTGGAATGCAGAAAAAGCCAGACAGTCCTGTTTTAGAGTCGCTCTTGTTTCAGCAGGAACATAAACTGGCCCTGTGGAAAACGGGGGGATATTTTATACCAGGGACAATTCACAGGGCAAGCAGCTCTCTGAGACGAGGACTGCAATGGCGGCATTTTCTCTTTCGCTTATCTCCAGGTCTGTGTCCTTTTTACGTCAAGTTGAGTACTATGCCTTGGGGAGGGGGTCAGGCAGCAAACATGCACTGTCGCAGTGGGGAACTAGCTGTGCAAAAAGAAAAAAAATGGTGCAGTTCTGGTTTATAAAGCACATGGGAGACAAAACAGCAGAATCAGCAACTATAGTCTGTAGCATCTATCAATTATATTGTGCTTTCCATAATAATAAATATTCATGTATCATCCATCCATCCAGTTTATTCATCCCAAGTAGCACAGCATGCAGAGTATGGACACAGAGGCCAGGAAAACGTTCAACTGGCTACTGAAAGTTCAAGTCAGATTGTATTGAACCATTGCTTAATGTAAGGCGGTGCAGTGGTTAGCACTGGGGGCAGCATGGTGGTGCAGTGGTTAGCACTGGGGGCGGCATGGTGGTGCAGTGGTTAGCACTGGGGGTGGCATGGTGGTGCAGTGGTTAGCACTGGGGGCGGCATGGTGGTGCAGTGGTTAGCACTGGGGGCGGCATGGTGGTGCAGTGGTTAGCACTGGGGGCGGCATGGAGGTGCAGTGGTTAGCAGTGTCGCTTCACACTTCTGGAACAAGCGTTCAGGTCTCCACCAGAATTCCATGTGTGTGGAGTCTGCAGACGCTCCAGTTCAAAAGTATGCTGAGGATGACTGGAGCTACCAAGTTGGCCATAGGTGTGCATTTGTGAGTGAGTAGTATTATACACTGGATTGGTTTCCTGGCTTTGCACCTGTAAGGCTCCAGACCCCCCCCCCCCCCAAAAAAAATAAACAAATAAATAAATAAAATAAAAATATATATATGATGAGCAGTTACAAAGGATGGATGGGCATTGCTTAATGGTAAATTAGTTAATACACAGATATGTATAAATGACCATATTTATGTAGAATCCTGTAGATGTTCTTAACTAAGGACTGTCAAGATTACCAGCCTAAACCCACAGCCACCCCCCAAACAAAATTAGAAAAAATGCAGAGAGAGCTGCTGTCATCTCATGGTTCCTTTGTATGACAATAATTACTGCGCATCAGAAACAAACTTTCAGTAAATGTGTTCTTTGTGTTCAGCTGGGCTGTTTTGTGTCCTTTTGCCATCCAAGTTTTCAGCGGCTTGCAGTTTCAGACGTTCGAAGACCTAATTGTGGCAAAGAGTTCACAGACTGTAGTGGGACACTTCTGTTAAACCTGGAGGTGTATCGACAGAATGATTGATCATCCTTAAAATTCTTGAAAGTGCACTTTACCTTCAACAGGACCAAAGAATCCCTCGCATCCTGAAGTAAATCAATGACAGACACCTAAGTTCCCTTTTGATTTTGAAATCCTGCCATTATCCTACATCTTCCCAAGCTTGTTCCTCTTCTCTCCTTTTTTTGCAGTCTGCTCCTTCCACCGCTTCCTTTTCATATTAAGTGTCACGCTGTTTCTCACCCACTCTAACCTCACTCTTACGTTTGTTTCTCCAGATTGAGATCCGAGACAGCAAGGACCAGCGATTTGGAGTCCAGCGGTTCCACTGAGCAGATCCCTGTCTCTGGCCCCTCTCATCTGGTCACACCCAACATCTTCTCCCTTCATTCCTCCCACTCCCCCCTCCCCCCCCCCCACCCCCTTCAGGACACACACCCAACCTCAGCCTGAAGATATATATACAGCTGTTTGTAAAATACCACTGGAATGAAATATGTATAAAAAGAGAAAATATTATACATAAATGCATTTATTTGAACAAATTTGTACAGGAAAAAAAATCTACTGCAGCTTTAGAAAAATCAAACCGTGGAAAATAACAAAAAACAAAACCTTTCTGCTCTTACTTTGAATACCGAAAATAATCACGATGGCATTGCCACGGTATTCTAATACTCGTTTAAGATTCGTTTTATTTACGGTAATGAATGCGTTATGCCCAGCTCTCCAAAAAAAAAAAAAAAAAACCCAAGAACACGAAGACGGAAAGCAAGCTTATTTTGCGCATAATTATCATTACAGACAAGGCACGGCGACCTGGTTGCCACTTCAGAAACGTGTGACCGACACACGCTGACAGCGAAGGAAAAGATGAAGGACAGCACAGAGTAGAGGACATGCTGAGTAACGCTTCTGGTCTGTACGGGCGGTCTGCTGATGAAGACTGGGAGTGTGGAGTACGGACTGACATGTACAAAGCGCATTTGAGGAAACAGGGTCACTACTTCGCCAACCACAGGGTAACTCACTTAGTGACCTGCTCGGGTCCCTCCGCCCTTTTGCGGCGAGCCAGTGGGGTTAGAACACTCGGTCCAGGCCGGCGTCCCCTAACCAGTCGGATCTACCGACTCCAGCTTACAAAGCAGCCGTGCAGCGCACCGGAGAGCCAGTACTGGGGTCTTGCGAGACCCCAGCTTGGCTATATATTCTCACGGCTGATTCCCGTATTAAGATCTTTAAATTAACTTTCGTTTCATCGAAGTGTTTTACGGGGAAGATTAAAGGAGGGAAACGAGTCCTTTTCTAACAGCATCGATCTTCTTCTGTCGCACTCATCCATTTCGTTTAATTTCGGTCCTTATCCCGGCGAGAGCGAAGCCCTTGCATGCTGCATCCTACTCAGGCCGCCAGGAGAAGCGGTGCCCCGGTCCTCCTGCGATCGGAGTTACGAGCAACCGAGTCCGTCTCAGCTGCAGCCCGGACGGGCCGCCCCACACCGTTACAACACTGTGCCGTCTGGAACTGTAGTAGTATAGTGTGGCATCTCCGTGACATCTTATTCTTGCAGGTCATTCGTGTAGGACGTGACAATGCACTTTTTATTTTCATTTTGTTTGTTTTTTTGGACACTTTTTTGAACAAGTATTTTAAGGCAGCATTGATGTTACGACAGTTTTTTTCTCGGATATAATGCAATGTGAGTCAAGGGTGAGGATGTTATGTGATGCGTTTACACCCGTCTTTGTCCAGCTCATGTTACTCCATTTCGTTCAGTACTAGAAGAAAAGTATGGGGAGAAATGAGAACTTTGTTTAAACGTTAAGACAATGTATACATTTTTAGGAACAACAAATTAGTTTGCCATTTGTCAGTGTGTAGGCTAATCACACGGTTTTCAAAAGTAGTTTTAAAATTTAGGTGGATCTTTTAGGGAGAACTTTATAATATCATCTCAAGGATGACCGATATAACTTGATCAAGTGAAAATAGACACCTCGGTTATTTTAATTTATTTTTTAGTTCCAGTTTTGCGATCAGAAAATAAAATAATCTCAGGAAACTGATTGTATTCAAACAATGTGGGGAACCGATTGCATTAAAATGTTACAGAGACTATCTCTGCCAAAGACCAGGTCATTTATTAGAGTTATTTGTAGACCCCCCCCCCCCCCAGCCCCACCACCACTACTACTACCGTCACGAGGGTAGTTATTTATTTTTATGAATTATTTATTTATCATAGAGAGTGAAATTCTCAGAAGTTGAAAATAATTTTAAGACTTATCTATTATACTTTATTATTGAGTCAAAACAGAACGTCTTAAAAATAGATGTATGTATCTGTTAAAAGAATAAAATGCTACTTTAAAAACATTATATTTTCACATTAATTGCAGCAAGCAAATAATTAATTTTGACATAATTCCTCTACGTGCAACAAAAATACATTTTTGATATCCCTATAATTGATTTTTTTTCTCTCCCTCTGCAGAAACAGGGAAAATGTTTTAATCTCGCTAAAATAGCTTTGCCGTATGATGTGTTTATATTAAATCTGAAATTAGACAATGGTGCAGCATAAAAAGATTTTTAACGAGTCAGTGAGTCGCATAGGAATCAATTTTATGTGAAAATCAATGGCGGTAAGGAGGGAAACATAGACTTCATAAATAATCAAATGCGAAGTCGCTAAGATTCTTAGCGTAGTGTTAAAGTAAGATTCTCCAAGCCTATGCAGAACTCTCTTTTTGTTAAATTCAACTGGGCCTTAGGTGAGATGGTTTCTCACGATCATCTTACATGATGTATTTATGTCCAGGAAACAATTACCAGAAAATCGAGAAATTTCATAATGGTACCTACTGTCCGTAGTGTTTTATATAGTAATACACGTGGTATTACTCCTTTGTATCACCGTAGAGGGCAGTGAAGTAAGAATCACAGTGAACAGATTACTTAAAATTCCCAACCATTGGTATAAAGTATTAATACAGTTGTAGTTCACAGCATTTGGAAATCTGAATGTTCTTCAGATTGATACTGCCTAATCGTGGTAAAACTAAACGTTTAAGGTGATGTTTTTTATTAGGAAAATTATCAAGGGTCTCTATTGTAACTAGATAATTGGACTTTCAATCAAATGTAAATCACCTGTCAAAATAATCTCTAGCAATTCCTGCAGCAGGAGCTGATCTTGTCCACTGTCGTGGTTCGTGACATGGGGCTCTAGTTGTGAATTTCTTTGCTCCATGAGGGAGATGACAGAGGTCCAACATCTCTCAGGAACAGCCTGCTGAGTGACTCAAAGTCACATGAAAACCTGTCATAGGTCGTGACATGTCTATTTCAAATCAACAGGAAACATCGTTACCTTTTTCCATTTACTGGGGGAGGGGGTCAGGGGAATTTTTGACTTTTCTGGGCACAAGACAACAGAACCATAAAAACTGTCCACCTTCAAAGGATTCTGGGAATAGTCAGCTGGAGACAGACTAAACATCACCTTCTAAGATGGCAACCTCTTCAGTATGGTGCTCATTTTCCTTCTCCTTGACAACATTTCCGTGGAGTTTGTGGCATTCAGACTGCTGTCTAGAGGTGACTCCTCACTCAGGCAACAGCGAATTTGCGAAACGAGAAGAGGATTTCAATTCAGGGGCGAAACGGAGAGTCTTGAGACAGCCTGCACCATACGAAAAGCACACTGCTGGCGAGGGCCCATACTTGATTATCATAAACATGCAATGCAAATCTGTTTTCCCAAAAGTTGTCTTCTGCTTATTTTATTGTCAACTGTAAGAAAAATACTTCTGGAATTTTTTTTTAAAAAGTCACACCAACATATTTTGTTTTTCTAAAATAATGTTGAAGTATAATTTCTTCAATGTTTTGTTAAGTTTGTATCTCTCAGATTTTTTTTTTAAATAATACACAGGGAAAACCAGCCCACCCAGAATCAACAGAGCATTGTGTCGAAAATGTGTGTTGTTATTGTTCAGAAATTATGTAACTGTGAAACTTGAAATGAAATGAAATGAAATGAAATGAAATTTAATGAAATGAAAACCTGTTTTGAGGGCATTTTGGGAAGGCAAACTGAGCCGTGAGAGACAAACCAAGTAGATGCATTAGGGGAAAGATTTTCCTTTTCAGAGCTATTGGAGATCAGGTAAAAATGGGATGAACAATTTTGATAGGGAGGGGCAGACAAAAACAAAACAAAAGGCATGACAGGGAACAGGAAAACAGCTGAATGCAACAAGTATTTTAGTGCTATCAGTCTTGTAGTTGGCCTGAGGCTCCTGTGGGGGGGGGGGGGGGGGGGGTTAAAAACATGTAGAGTTTAACTTGCATACACATGAAGCCGTTTAACTCTGTAACTGCAGTCACCAGACTCTGGTGCACGTCCTGCACCCCCGCCTCCACTCAGCTGGCGGAGCTGGTTCAGGTTTGAGATGTGCACCAACGGGAAAAGCAGGTGCTTAAGGCAGTTATTAATCACCGAAATTTGTTTTGTTTTGTACATGTAAGCTATGCTGAATTAAATGTTTTGCTACAAAATGTCATCTACAATTGATATGAGATTGCTTGACTCATTCTGCCGCCACAAAGATGCCAAGTAAATTAAACCTCACAAAAAAGAGTTTTCGAAAAATACCGTTTTGTGGGGGAAAATTGTCACCTGGCCGATCTCTGCGGTAACTCAAGAAGCTCCACATCTCCGCCACAACTTTTTAGTGAGTGTCTCACTTTTTTTAAGAAACACACTTGTCAATCAGCTCAACACTGATGAATTGTAGGTATTATCCAACATTTAAGGGATGCTACATAAAGCAGAAACACTGGGCCAGTTAAAAATCCTTAGAGAGTTAAGTTTTTCTCAGAGATTGTGACTGAGGCTTGAAGTCAGGGGTCTTGGACTCAAAAGCAGAAGCAGGTTTAGCTCCCGAAGGGAGAAGCAAAAGCTTTTTTTTTTTTGGCAAACTTAGGAAGTACTACTTGGCTTTAGCCAATATTACTAAGCCTGCACTGAATATTCTGTGGGTTGAAGCTTCGCAGCCACTAAAGAGCAGCATCGCTCCAGTCCAGGCCTTGTGAAGTGTTACAAGCTGACAGCCGACCAGGTGCACATTTGGGTCATGGGAGTGTGGGAAACGTGATAATCGTGTATCTCACATTCTTAGCACACTATGTTTTAGACCTTTCTCTTATACCATAGATATTATACTCTGAGAGCTAATCAGATATGGCCAATTGACTCCACGGTACAGTTTATCCGCTATTAAAATCTTTTTCATGTTATATGTGTATGAGGGTTTCTGTAACATGAGTCTGTCCTTATCACCCAACATTTTGGAGGTAATTTTCCCCCCACAGACGCGCCAATGAAATACAAAACTGTGGAATTTGTACTTTATTAATTTATTTGTTGTATATCAAGTGCTATTTTATTTTATTTTTTTGCTGTCATTATTTATGAAGGAGATGCTGTTAAGTGTCTCTGTCACAAAACAGAAACGCCTGTACAAGACTGTCACTTGGACGTCAAACAAAGCCGACATCGCCAGTCACCACATGTTCATCGTTGTTGTTTTTTTTTTTAAGAAGAAATAAATGGATAAAAGTATGAACCGCATCCTGTTTTGTAATTTGATAAAAGATTCCATCCATCCATCCATCCATTTTCCAAACCGCTTATCCTACTGGGTCGCGGGGGGTCCGGAGCCTATCCCGGAAGCTATGGGCACGAGGCAGGGAATAACCCAGGATGGGGGGCCAGCCCATCGCAGGGCACACTCACACACCATTCACTCACACATGCACTCCTACGCGCAATTTAGCGACTCCAATTAGCCTCAGCATGTTTTTGGACTGTGGGGGGAAACTGGAGTACCCGGAGGAAACCCCACGACGACATGGGGAGAACATGCAAACTCCACACACGTGACCCAGGCGGAGACTCGAACCCGGGTCCCAGAGGTGTGAGGCAACAGTGCTAACCACTGTACCACCATGCGGCCCTGATAAAAAAATTCAAATCAGTATATATATGAAAAACAGTTTAATCTGCCTTTAGTTAATAAAATGCCTTAACACTTTAAGCAAATGAAGAAATGAAGAATTCTAAACAGGCCATGAACCAGGAGCTGCAGACCCATCAAGCTGTCAAAACTAACTCCACCTGCATAAAAGGTAAGAAAACCACCTTTAAGTGTGTATTGATACCCCCCTTCAGCATCACACCATACCACACGCCACACGGATGAAGTGCAGTGACAAACATAATGACAACTGACAAGGCTGGAAAAGATAAACTAACATGAAATCTATAGTGCACATCATCTGTGGCAGATGGAAGGAATAATCACATGACCGCTGAGCTGTGATAGAAGGATCAGCGTGAGACAAAAGCCACACATGGAGCCCAGCGAGGAGCAGAGAACAATGTCAGTTGTGGGGGTCTACTGCTGGGTGCCTGCAAATAACTGTTCACCTGGTCATCCTGTAAAAAGCTAAATATCACAAGAATGCAACATTATGATGATGATTTATAATGGGATCGCCTTCTCCCTCTTTTTATAGAAATATGGACTGTCATTAACAAGAGAGTGCTGTTGTCCTGTTGGATTTCATCTTTATCTAAGAAGTGACAAAGTGCAAAGCCGGGTTCTTCAACCAAATGTACATATACAATCACTGGCAACTTTAGCTGGTACACTTTGCTAGAACCAGGTCGGAACATTCCTCAAAGACCTAGGTCCATGCTGACAAGGTAGCATCACGCAGTCGCTGTCTGCTACACCTTTGTGATCGGAATCTTCTGTCTTAACACCTCCCATAGGTTCTCTGTTGAACTGAGATCTGATGACTGTGGAGGCCATTTGAGTTCAGTGACCTCATTGTCATGTTCAATAACCCAGTGTGAGATGATAAGAACTCTGTGACTCGGTACATTATCCCGCTGGAATTAGCCATTAGAAGCTGGGTACACTGTGGTCATAAAGGGACAAACACGGTCAGCAACTACAGGCTGCAGCATTTAAACGATGGTCAATTAGTGCTAAGTGGCCCAAAGTGTGCCAAGAAAATCGCACACCCCATTACACGACCACCACCTCCAGCCTGAATTGTTGGTGCAAGGCAGGATGGATCCATGCTTTCATGCTAACATCCGAATGTCACGGCAGAAATCAGGCCTCGTCTGATTAGCTGCATTTTTCCAGTCTTCCATTGTTCCGTTTTGGTGAGTCCGTACCCACTGTAGCCTCAGCGTCGTGTTCATAGCAGACAGAACTGACAACCTTTGTGATCTTCTGAAGGTTTGATGTGTTGGACAACAAGAAGGTATTTTTGGCCAGGGAACCGCTGCTCACTGGATGTATTTTTTCCGGCCCATTCTCAGTGAACCCCGAGATGGTTGTGCGTGAAAATCCCAGTAGATCAGCAGTATCTGATGTACTCAGACCAGCCCATCTGGCACCAACAGCCACGTTCAAAGTCACTTAAATCACCTTTTACCCCATTCTGGTGTTTGATGTGAACAATAACTGAAGCTCCCGACCTGTATCTGCAATATTACGTACTGTGCGCTGCTCACATATGATTGGCTGATTAGATATTTACTTCAAGGAGCAGCTGAACAGGTGTACTTGACAAAGTAGCAAGTGCCGGAATTATGTACATATAAGGAACCATCGGAAGCATTTCGTTGACAGGATTCGAAAGGTGAGGGCAGCGCCCCCGCCCCCGCTGTGGACTCCCCCATGCTGGTTTCAGAACCTCTCCGACAGACAGCTCCCGTAAAGAGCAAAACGCTGCGTGTGAGGAATGTCCACTGCACGCGGCTGGGGAACCATCGTCCAGCTTCTGGGAAACCTTCCAGGGACTCCTGATAAACAGGGAGAGTGACGATGTGGGAAGTGTTTTCTCTTGACACTCTCTGTATCACAGACCCTCTCGAGGACAGCTACCAGCTATCAGTGGCCACCGCCTCTCTGCCTTGCCAGCCCATGGGAACTTGAAGCCCCTTCTACACCCAGAACCCTGCCAGGTGCTTTGTGGAGCCTCCCTCCAGGAACACAGTTATTTTCCTTCCAGCTCTCAGGTTACTTTTAGTAAAAGCTCCATCCAGCCTTCCCCCCCCCCCCCCCCCCCCACCGTTCCTCTTCCGCATGCACCAGTGAGCACTTCCATTTCCAGTGAGCACTGTATGTAGCATGCACTGCTGAGTACCGCTCAGCTTCTCTGCCACTGCACTCTTGCTTAGTTCGGACCTGCGCCCATGAGTTCTGCGTTTGTGATTCCCACTTCCAAGCATGGAGGAGGCTGTGCCGCAACTTGGGGATGATTTGCCGGTGTCAGAGTTGGACATTTAGTTGCAATTGTCAGTTTTCCTGAACATTGTTGTGTTTTGATTCATGTCATGTGTTTTATTTTCAGATATTTTTGGAAAAAAATATATAATTGATGCAAAGAAACCCAGAAATCCTAATAAGTAACTCCAAACTTTTGACTGGTATTGCACATACAAATAAAATAACCAAGGTTATCCAGCTCCTACAACACTATCCCAGAATTCTTTGGCATGAATCAAATAACCATAAAATGCTAGGTACCAAAAACACCAAAAAGAATTTTAAATTTATATTACATTTCCAAGGTCATGTGGGTTGAGGAGATGACGAGAGGAGGAGACTGCAGCTTTCCGTTTTTTATGGAAAACCGAGATAGGAAATGCTCACGACACGACACACCATGCAAGCCTTTCCACTTCAGTGAATCAATTGTCCCTCTTCTATTTTTAGCCACAGAAAAGAAGAAAAAAAATGGATGAATGGGGGGTAAAATTATGCACTGTGCAAATGTTGATATGCAATTTCGACATTGGTCATGTAATGGGGGAAAAAAAATGCAACCAACCTCCCTCAACGGCGCCGCCTCTAGTCCAGAGTCACGCTTGGCAGGGATTAGCTGGGGCAGGTACCGGAGAGCACCTGGGGGAACTCCAGGGCTTTGGCTAAAAGGAAAGACACAGCAGGGAATTACCTCGGCCCATTACACTCACCACCTGCCCTCCCCGCATCCAACATCTCCTATCAGTCCTGCGTCTTCCTACTATCGCTGCAGCTCGAAAAAGCGAAGCTTGCTTATAATTCTGGGATAACATGTCGCAGAGGGAGGAAAAAAAAATCACAGAATGTCACAGAGACTGGAAAGAAGAAGCACAGATGGCTGGTTTCTCTACAGCCTGTCGCCTGCCTGCAAAGGCCACTTCCAGACCGCCACCGTGTCCAGCCAGGCCCAGCGGAGAGTGACAGAAAAGAGCCCCCCAGGCCTGCAGGTCCCTCAGCCAAGATGCCAGGGTCCTACTGGGGCGGTGGCAGGACCCGGCTAGCATGTCGTCTCGCGCCCATCAGGCGGTAAAGCGGACCTCTGCAAGCAGGCGTAGAGAGAGTCAACGAAGCCTCGACCATGCGATCGTTCCAGGGATATCACAGGGCAACCTGGCAGAGATCTTCTTGGAGGAATAGCAGTGGAAAATCCGCCGGTTTTCACCTCACATGAGGATTTCTTTGGTGGTGGGTTTCCATCAGAATGACCTCTCAGCTGCACCCGTGTGGTCCTTCTACCGGCTAGTATTTATCAGGAGAGCAATAAACACAGTTACTAGTGTGTGAGATGGCAATGCCGATGAAGCAAGCAGTACTACACAGTCTGGACTTGGCAATGGCTACTAAACAGGTGGGCTGGTGGTGTGAATTTCTCCATGTTCAAAGAGGGTAAACGGTGCTGAAAAAAAGATGGACTGAAGGAGATGTAGAAAAGGCGACGATCAGTTTCATAAAGTAGTTCCGCCTATTTACCTAACTTGCTGGCTGGACAGTGTTCTGAAAATCATTATCGATCACTTGGTTTGATCATAGAGATGGGTAACTGGATATAGTGGTCAGATAGGGTTTGAAAACCAGCGTCCCACTCAGGGAAAAAGACAAATACAAACCTGAAATCTGTCTCGCAACCGTGTACGCCTCACATCGCCACGGCAACAGCTCCCGAATCCACGTGCTCACCTGTCATGCTCCACCCTGTAGCCAATCGGCCCATTGGCCTCGGAAAAAAGGCACAACGCAGTTGGCGTGACCCCAACGTGACTCGGCCGTCCCCCGCAGGAAAAGCCGACCTGTGCATCTGCAGGCTGTCGGCAGCTCGAGGCAAAACAAGCAGGGTATCTACATTCTCGCCGGGGGCTTGGATGTACACAGGGAACATAGGACACCCACAAGAGTATGGAAAAATAAATACGGTAAATACAATGCTGTTATATAAAGGATCCAAAACAGACCACTAGTGAATATGTCTTACATTTGGAATTTTCCCAGAGAAATGGCATTACCATATAAGCCGTCTCTCTCTCACAGAGAACCACCCGTCCAAACAAGCAACTCTCAGTTTGGATCGACAACATGTGCCATCCATACCCCGACAGATGTCTTCTTTCTCGTTGTCGTTGAGAATATAGCCAAGATGGCACATACAAGCAAGACTGTCCCCACACTACTGATATTATAGTCTGCCTTTGTGAAAGCAAGACTGCAGGCTGTACATAGAAAACCCCCCCCTCCCTCCAGGTGAACGCCTATCATTTAGAGCCAATGTTTCACATCCCAGATGGGGATATTAGCTCATAAAAACCAAATGACACAGAGAAAATGTGAAAATATTTATGGAACGTTTTTCCTTGACGTCTCACAAGGAAGGTCGGGGGAAACAGGGACGGTCTACACCATAGCCAGAGTAACAGGCCAATGGAAAAACATTAGGGATACAAGAGAAAGTAAGACACTTTCTGGCTGTTTGAATTCTGCAAGCAGCTGTTTAGGGGCCTATAAAGCGTGCGAGGAATGAAGAGGCTCCATTTCAGCACAGACACCTTGACTTCCAGGACTGAGCTGCAGATCATCAAAAAGAGCCTTCAAACAGAAGTAAGAGACACAACTTCAGCTCAAGACATTAAGTTCTGGAGGAGGTTTAGAAGTCAGTCAGTCCCATCCTGTGAGGACAACGTGAAGACTTTGGACCAGCATGACAGGCGTGAGCCTTGCATCTGCTCCCAGGCTGTTGGCCAAGCTGTGGGCGGTCTGTCTCCTTCCGCAGATCATCTGGATTGATGGAGGAGCTGAAGGAGTCATCTCCCATCACTGAGGTAAGAACATACTCCCATGTTCTACCTCAGGGGTCCTGAATAGGCCAGTCTTTCACAGGAAAGTTGTTTGAAGAAGCTACACCGGTCATCTGGCACATTCCGTAAGTCAAACAAGTCTCCTTATCTGCTAGACAAGAAAATACCTCCACGTCCAACATGGAAAAACTGTGTGTAAATAAAAATAATTTAAAACTCCATCTCAATTTGATGCAATTTCACCTGATACATTTTCTCTGAAACAAGCATCAGGGCTATACCACTATACGTTTTAAATGATATTTTTTTAATTATATGATGCGGTATAATTAAGCATTTAACATATCCGTATTATTATTTAATTGAAAGGGTTATTTTAGTCTTAAAACTGATATAGTGAATTAAGCTACATTTAACATCCATTTAAAAGTCAGTATACTGAAAATGTGAATACTAAAGTTTCTAATTAAAAACAGCTAACCAAACTCAAACCAGCAAGAGCATTTCAGGAGCTCGCTATGTATTAAAACAGCTTTTTAAGATCAAATCACTGCCGTGGTAACTTGGTTTCCTTTAACTCTCATCTCACAAGTATCTTTCTGGCTTCCCTTCTGGGGTGTGTGTTTCAGGCCTTGTGGGGCTTTGGACAACATTCAGACGTCTGACATGAAAGACTCTTCAGCCAGCGGATCGCTGGTTCGAGAGGCTCTTCTGAAAGGAGGGCTCGGGTGGCTGTGTGTCAAATCAAGAGCATCTATTTCAATGCCTTCTGTCACTATATATAAAAGGCCCTCAATTTCCCCACAGGCTGTGCATGCTGAATGGCAGGAGCACTCCCCCTAGTGGCCAGGTCTACTTTGGGTCAAAGTAATGTGACTGGTTACAGACAGAGTGAAGCGATACCATGTTGGCTGTGATCCCAGTCTTGGCAGTTAGCTGAGCAGTATTTTCACTTCTAAGACGCCAAACACTGACCTCTCATCATACATTTGTACGTGAACAGGAAGAAACACAAGGTATCAGATAACTTCCATTTAACTTTTGTCAATACATGAGAATTTTTCATTGCAAAATGTATTATCTATCTTTGTTATTTCCAAAACAACACATTAGTGGACTATTAATATACAATAGAATTGGTAGTTATTGCACTTTATAGCAGGCTGATGCGTAGGTTACCTGTGGTGATGAGGCGTACGAAATGTTCTATGCTTTTAATACACCTGCATCGTCAGCGGACTCCAAGCAGCTCGCTTCACCTTTCCAGTTTTAAATCTGTCCTTTTAATCGACCTGCCTCATCAGCGACAGGCTGTTCAGCCCTGGCAAGACCTTCATCAGGCTCTGCGAGGAGTGTCACACTGCCACAACTCTGGCTCTTGACTCCTCTCGTGAGTCAAGGCACTTCCCCACATAATGGTTATGGCTGCCAAAACGACCAAGGAGTCTTGCCATAGAAGCGGAGCAGATTTTAGGCAGATGTATAGAGATTTAGTGCCGGTCCATTAAGGTTGTTTTGGCTCAATCCAAAAAACAAGCACATATGTGACATGTCATTTTCAATCCACAGAGCAAAGCAGCCCACATCATGGCCTAAGAAATGTCAGCGGGTACAGACAGAGTGTGGATACCGGGCTGTGTACAGGGTGAACCCAGAGTGAGAATGTCGAGCCTACAGCTGGACTGAGTAGTGAGGCAACACGAAAGATCACATTCTTTCCCTCTAGGCGGCCCCCTGACCTTTGACCTTCAGGCTTCTGGGCTCAAATTTACCCAACAACCAATCAAAAGTTACCCAGTAAATGGGACGTCATTACAAGTGTCACGCCCCTTCGGATCCCTTTGGCTTGGTACCTGCCCACAACAAGGCAGGACCACCATTTCTGCGAGGTACTGTTAGTGTACGTGAACAAATTAGTTTCTCTACAGTGCTGAAAGCAAAGTACAATGTTTTGGTCAGGTCCAATGTATCCCAGAGGATATCCTTTGGCATGATATGCAGACTAAGATAATCATTATGACCTCTGGGTTAGTCACCCATTCTCCCAGTCATATATCTAAAACAAGCAAACCACGCAGAGGCTCAGTGAGCAGGGATGTTGACTGTACCTCTGCAAGGTACAAATGTTCCAAAACACCAAAAATAAACTGAACATTTTACACACCATGACCACCAGTAGCCTTGGCTGAATGAGTGGCTTTTAAAAACGTTTGAAGAACCTTAGCTGCCCATCTTATGGAATGAATTAATACTACATACCTTTGCATCATCCTCTGCAATTCTGTTCAACATCACTGACCAAGAAACTTCACTTGAGCTAATGAATACAGACTTATAGACCAGAGGTACCCAGGCTGCAGACAGGGAGCCTGTAATCTTACCTGCTGCTCAGTTAAAACTATATCAGACACCAGAAGCCTTTGAAAAAAATGTCTCCTAAGTGTAATTCCTGAAACGCATTAACACGCGCAAAAATAAAGCGTATTGCAGCTTGCTTGCTTTCGTTTTCCAAATAGGTGCGACTATATTGCACGAAAAAAAATATGAAGCTCAGTTCCGTTTCAAAATCTGCTTTTCCTTAATCATTAGGAATTTATCACTGGTGGTGGAATTCGGTCCCGGCCCTTCAGCTGCGCCAAAAAGAAACGGCAAACTGCAAATTTAATGTACTATATTTTCTTCGTACAGTATATAACACATTTTATACAAAGTACACATGGTCGCACACAACATTTGCTTTTTTTTAATTAAGGTGCTGGTATTTTGGGTCACAAGTTTTTTTTCAGCCATGACTCACAATGACAACATTCAGGTGAGGAGTGAGACCCTTCCGTCTTCTGCAGGAGAGGCAGGGGAGAGGTCAGAGGTCAGAGGTCACGAGAGTGCTCAATCCGCCACTTGTCCAGTCAACCGCAAATCCCACCCCGGACAGGTGAGGGGAGCTCGTGTATGAAACGGAAGCCACCTTTCCCAGCAGATCCTGTCCTCACCCCTCCTTGAGCAGAGGGGGGGGGAGTATTTGTCCACACTGGAGGAGAATCGGTGGTCCATGTGAGCACTCGGCCCGTGGACAGCCGTGCGCATCCGACAGTTTTCTGTCTCTAGTCCTTACACAACGGCTGCTGTGCGACTTGGCGACTTCGCTGTGTTTCGTTCATCGTGACGGGTAACAAAACCGGCTGAGAGATAAAAACGAGAGGTACAGCATTCTGTGGAAAATTAAACGTTCTTGAAGCAGCACTTGCATTTACAAACTTTTTTTGTTACATTTTTTTTTTTTTTAAAAAAAGGAAAGACAGCAGCTCTCCCCATCGCCACATTCGTCAGCAGTGTCCTGGTGTGTCGGCTGGTGTGTCGGCTGGTGTGGGGAACGCGGAGTTGGTCCAAGGGGAGCAAAACGAAACAAAAAAAATTAACTCGATTTTTATAATTCCTCAGTCTTCAAGGATTTACCAAAAACAAAAAAAAAATAAAAAATCTCCTTAGCCCCCCCCCCCCCACCCCCAACTTACCCTCTGTTGCTCTCCCTGCATTCCTGTACACTGAATGTTTGTTAAAAAAATAACAATAATCACTGAGATTCAGTTTTCAAAAGTCTATTTCCAATTACAAATAGATTGAATGACTTCACTATGTGTGGAGAAAGGGATAATGGGGTAAAAAAATAAATTAAAAAATAAACTGCAGCACCATGGATTATAAGATCTGTATGAGTCAAGTACAATATACCAAGGCTAGAATTGTTATAAGTGAAACAAGATCAACTTAAAAAAAAAACAAAAAAAAACAATTAGAGATCCTGACTCCAGAGGTCTTGCGTCATTTATGGGAGGGGGCTGAGGCTGGGGACTGAGGCTGGGGGCTGAGGCTGGGGGCTGAGGCTGGGGGCTGAGGCTGGGGACTGAGGCTGGGGACTGAGGCTGGGGACTGAGGCTGGGGACTGAGGCTGGGGGCTGAGGCTGGGGGCTGAGGCTGGGGACTGAGGCTGGGGGCTGAGGCTGGGGACTGAGGCTGGGGGCTGAGGCTGGGGGCTGAGGCTGGGGGCTGAGGCTGGGGACTGAGGCTGGGGACTGAGGCTGGGGGCTGAGGCTGGGGGCTGAGGCTGGGGACTGAGGCTGGGGGCTGAGGCTGGGGGCTGAGGCTGGGGACTGAGGCTGGGGGCTGAGGCTGGGGGCTGAGGCTGGGGGCTGAGGCTGGGGACTGAGGCTGGGGACTGAGGCTGGGGACTGTATGGAATGATTTTCTCAGGAGCTCAGTCTTCTCAAATATTATTATTAACTATTTCCTTTGTCCGGTTCCCTCCCTGAATCTTCACAACGGATGGTACGAAAGAGTTTTGTTTGTATTGTCACAATTTTACAATTAAAACAAACCCTCTGCTATGGCAGGACTGATCTCTCAGAATCTGCAGTTCCACCTATTTTTGATTTTCTTATGCTTGGTTTAAAAAAAACCGTCATGATCGTTTGAAGTACCAAGGGAACAGGTACTAAGCGGCGTGTCTGGATTCTCCACGACCTCGCCTATCTGCACACGGTCTCCATAACGTAAGGGAGAACTTAAAGTTGCACGACCATTTACATTTGTCTGGCATTTCTGAAAGACGAGGCCCATGTGTTGCCATGTGAACGGCAAATTTCTGCTTCCCTAAAAAGAGAGGAGGGGGAAAAAGATAAGAAAACAAGAGTCCTGGTTTGACGGATAAGTCCTCCCTCCTCGGGCTCTATGACCCCCCCCCCCCCCGGAGTCTGTGCGAGTCTCAGTAACTTCCTGACTGTGTCCTTACTCCTGAGCCAGAAATCTGCCTATGTTGGAACTGGCCAACGGGGGCGCTGCGCTGCGTATAGTGCTGAGAACTGGAGGCGGACAGCAGCCTGCTTCCTGGGGGCGGCCCCGCTTGGCCAGGGCTGTCTGGGCTTAAGGTCCGTACCCCGGGCTGCTGGGATAGCCTCGATGCGTCCGTTTTTGGGAGAGTCTGGCTGAGGGAGGGGGATCTGGGGACGCCGGCGGGGGTGGCAGTGACCAGCCCACAGGGGGCACTGTTCAGCAGACTGGATTTCAGGGGGCTCCCGCTATAAAACTGGGACCCCTCAATTCCAGAGGGCCCGCCACCGCCGAGCTGGTGAGGGTGTTGCGGAGCACCCCCTGTCTTGCGGGAGGAGCCACACACGACAGCGTCGAATGACGAGGCGACGGGGGAGGCTTGGACTGGGTAGCAAGGCGTCGAGCTGGGCGGGCACCTGCTGCGGTAGAGGGGGTTCCTGAGTGAGTGGGGGGTTCGAGGTCAGACGTGAGTAGTAGGCCTGGCTGGGGGAGGGGGCAGACGGGCTGTAGGAGCCGCGGAAGGGCGACGACGCACTCTGGTGCAGGAAGGAGGGGGGTGGCTCTGTCTTCGGATGACTCTCAAACACGATCGACGGCACCTGAAACAAACACGAACACTGACTGACCGACTGAACCCGATGGATAACCGGCTTCAATCCGGCTTCCTACTGCTCAGTTACCAGGCAATGTCATCCTGGATGAAATCCCATCTTACGACTGGGGAAGGGGGGGGGGGGGGGGGGTGGGGGGGGGGGGGGGGGGATTATGGTCTGGGAGAAAGAAAACAGACCCCGGGGTCATAGGTGATGGGAATACCTGGTGAGAGTAGAGGGCAGAGCCGTGACTGTATCTCTGGGGGCTCCTGGCGGGGGAGACGGTCTGGGTATCGTAGTTGTCAGCGTCGTGGAGATCCGCAACGGCAGACGACGCGCGCGGCTCGGCCACGTTTGGCCACCTCCCAGGGGAGCTCTTTTGAGGGCAGTCCGTGCTGCCGGCCCAAGGTCCCGTGCCAGTCTCCTTGTCCCGGCAGCCCTCGGCGGGCCTGGCCGGGGGCTCCGTCCTCTTCAGGGCGTGCTCCATCTTGAGGCCGCCCCTCAGCACCCGCTCCAGGACGCCCTGGCCCTCGCGCAGCCGCTCAACTGATGTGGGCACCATCCTGACAGGAAAGAAATATCACATGAGAAGCTCACAAGCTACATGTGAGGCAGCCACTCTGGAAGAGGAGGAGCTCTGAAACTGTGCTATCAGGGACCGGTTTGGCTGGATTACCGGGCAATAGGCTAACCAGTGTTACCCAGTCTGGTCCTCGAGGACCCACAGCTGGTCCACATTTTTGCTCCCTCCCAGCTCCCAGTGAACGTAGACTATCTGTAGGTCGCCAGGGACCGGATTGGGAAACTCCAGTAAACAGTCAAAAAATGCCTGCAGGTCTTACCAGTGGCTGCTGCTGTCCTGGGCCCTAGACTGATGCCCTAGGGGCTGGGAGGTTGTTCCGTGGTCCGGGGGGCTAACCTCCTCCATGTGGGGGATGGGAGCATGCACTGGGGAGGACAGGCAGCTCTGGGGGGGGGGATGGGGGCTGTAGGGCTGAGCGAGGGCCACTAGAGGGCTCTGCACCTCCAGCTGCCCCGTCCGGATCCTTCGCCCCCTGCTTGCGCTTCGGTACTCCAACAGGGAAACCTAGAGGCCCCAAACGAAGACACAACCTTAGAGTTAGGAGGTGTGATTCAAGCTACACTGGATGGAGGGTGACAGTGATTGGGGGGGCAGATTGAAGCACTCAGGCTGCTGCTAAAACTGTATTGAGGGTAATAAAATGATTTGGTGCTGATGGCACAGATGGACAAACCAGTTTTCTAATGAGTGTTTTGGACAACAAACATTTCACTGGAAGCTTTCACCATAAGGTCCTGACTGGAACATTCTGGAATCTTCTCCGGAAGCTCAAGATAACGACATCCTTCCGTGGACCAGAATATAAAAATACCGTGCACAGGGGGCATGAGGAAAATACCCGAGCCAGGGAATTCGCAACAGTGCTGCCAAATCTGCGACTGAGAAAGAGACAGACTGGACAGGGAAATGAGGTTCACTGCGGCAGTGGGATGCTTGAGTGTTAGCGCAGTGCTAGGACGTGGTCGCTACTGGGACAAAAGCCTGCAATGGTGGGTGGGGGGGGGGGGGGGGGGGGGAGCTGACACATTTTCAGTCATATTTGTCATTCTTAGTTTCAATAGTCAAAACCAAACATGAATTTTAATTTAACTGTATAAGTGATCAAATACAGGGGAGGTAAGTTTCAACTGATAAGCCTACAAGCCAATAATCAATCGACTGTTCTGCAGAAGGGATAAGCTAGTCCAGTGAAAGCAGGGGACCGTGGCCATCGCATCACCACGGCTGACGACGTCCTCCTCTGCTCCATTCACGCACCAACCCACCGGTATTAGTGCCTTTCTGCGGTTTGGTTATTATCAAATGCACAACTGCAGCACAAGCAACAGGGAGCAGGACATGGTCAAGACCAACGACGACACAACAGGGACGCTTACCACGAGCAAGCACAGGCACACACAGGCACACACGCGCACAGTGTCCACACACGGTTGGCGACGAGCAGGAAACCAAGACAGGGGGAAATGACGGGTGGAGCAGGTCTGCCGCTGTATGGGCGGTCAGGTGATAGGGGTGAGGTAGTCCTCGCGGGGGCGTGGCCAACCCCTACGGCCCTCAACAGCTAAGCGCTATATCCATCCTCGCTCGCTGGGGTCAGATGGATGCTGAGAGATGGTAGGACGGAGTGGAACGGACCAAACTGGGTCGGGCCACAAGGACCCTGACCGAGCCCAATGATGGAACGTCGTCATGGCAACAAAAAAAAAAAGTGACTATCTGGAAATACTTGTAATGAAACATGGACTTCACAAAAAAAAAAACAACTTGCATATTAATAGTTGATGTATTTTTTGGGAGGGGGAGAGTATGCAGATGCAACAATACTGACATGCACACTTCTATAGTGAGTTAGAAAATATTCACCATATTTGGTACTGTCTTGTATTCACTTGGTACAGATAAAGCCTGGTAATCTGGCTTTCCTGTCAGCAGACTAATCGTGTGCAGGTTGGCCTTCTGCCTTAGGGGAAAAAAGGGGGGAAAAAATACTTTGCAAAAAGTATCAGGACAATGTCAGCAGACGTTCAGGGTCAGAGTGACCGACGGGGACGGCCCAGTGGCCACAGAGGGATTACTGCTCCCTATGCTGTCCGGGGTCACTGTCATGAACGGGGAGTCACTGCGCAGGGCCAAAAGCGGCGCTGACCAGAACTCCGCTCAGTGGATGCTTCAACCCTGAACCGTCTCTGACCATATGACCATAGCTGCTTCATACAAATTCAGACCTCGACAGAGAAAAGTATTCCTCCATAATTCAGACACAACACACAGGCGAAGACAGTGCGGGAGAAGGAGCACATTGCAGATTAGCTTTTGGTTTCCGTTTCCGGACCATTCCTACGTCCCAAAGCAGTTGAAATGATAACTTGAAAATATGGCCAATTAAATAATATTGGCTTTTAATGCCTCCAAAGTCCTGACAGCTACATCATTCTAGGGCTAAGTGAGGGGTAGCTAAGGAAGAGGGAGAGCTTGCCTTTTCTTCTGTGGGGGGTTGCCGGGATGTGGGGGGGTGCCACTGTCTGGGTAAGAGCCGCTGTAGTGCGGCTCTGGGTATGGCGACAGCGAGCCTGCTCCGCCCTCCGTGATAACGCCCTGGCCACCGGCGCAGCTGAAGAAGGGTTCGGCTGGAGAGAAGCTGCCCTCCGACTGGGAGGGCCGCCTCTCGCCGGCCGTGCGGACGCCCAGCCCCTCCCCCAGGTTGGAGTTGAGGGGGGAGCAGGCGTAGATGAGGTTGAACTCCTTGCGGAAGGACTGCTCCCTGATGGCGACCTCCACTGGCCTGGCGCTGAACACCGCGTCTGTGGGTACGGCCGGTGCCGCTGGTCCCGACACACCAAATGGGTCTGAGGCACCATGGGGACACTCCTCCAGCGGCACGGGGCTGTCCAGGGCGGAGGGCAGGGGTAGGTCGGGCAGCATGGTGCAGGGTCCGTCCATTTCCTTGGCAGACAGGGCTGCAGGCAGCATGCATGATTCGGAAAGAGAGGGGATAAGAAATCCATATTTATCAGCTTGAGGAAATGTGCATCTATTCTTAGAGGATACACAGAGGCATTCTGGGAAATTGGGGCATGGGCCATTACCTCGGGCGACAGAGACTCTGGCCTGTGTACTGGGAGGCTTCAGGAGAGGAGATGTTCTGTGGGCAGAGAGGCGGCCTCGTTAGCTTTAAGTAACGCAAGTGAAAGAGACGTGCTTGATGCGCGTTAAAGGTGACTGAGAGGGGTGAGGGGAAGTGCAGAAGGGGGTTACATCTGCTGTGATGGGCGTCTGTCTAAGAAGGCAGGCTGCGGCGTGTGGGCATGAAACGGCCCAAATTAGGGCACCTCCCAGTTTATCGCCATTCCTGAGCTATAAACACTCACAGCTGTGGGTCATATCCTCAGACAGAAGCCTTATCCGGGCTTTTAAGCTGCAATGGGGCTCTTCGCTGAGCCACATACAAGAGATCAGTACTGTCACAAGTACAATAAGATGAAGTTTGGATCATATTGTAGAATCCTCCATACAAACGATACGAGCTAAAACAAAAAAATCCATATTGCAAAAATGCAAAAACACAGAATAAAAGTACGATCACTGCATGATCATTATTGCACGATCATTGCACCTGAGCAAGGTTGAGAGTTGAGTTGTAGAATTACTGTAAGACAATGATCAGGATCAACAGTATTGCACAGTATAATGGATTACACAGAACACAACTGTGGTACTGAGATGAATGCGATAGCAGCACTGTCATACAGGCAGCATGAGTGATGGTACGGCTGCTAGGAGCCTGAACAGCCAAGAGCGCATATTCTGTGAGTGTTCTGCATGATGTGGAAACAATGGCCTGTTCTAAGCAGATGTAGAACAGGCTGGTGAACACTGCTGCCAACTGTCCATGCAGAACTTCGGGACTCAAAACCACGGGAGCCCGCATGGTGTCTCTTAGATACCTGCCAGTCGTGTTCTAGTGAGTATCGCCGTGTCACTGAATTCAATCTTCTTTGAACTGTAAATGAAGGGTTTCCAACCTTTTGTTGACTATCGACTGGTTTACGGCATACAAAAATCTCACAGACTGGTCAAACGGGCAACAGGGAAGAGCTCCAGTGGTAGAATATGCTCAGAAGGTGTAGACAATGTGTACAGAAATATGGGACAGATCCTGCAATTGCGTGGATCCATACAGGACACCTTTTATTTTTCAGTACAGCGCGATTCCATAATACACTGAATGGCTGCCAGCTGAACCCACAGTGCTCTACAGCACACATGTACACGCACAGCTGCTTGGTAAAGAGCACCTACCTCAAACTGCAGCGGGGTGGTTGCAGCGGCTGGTGGGGGGGGACTGGATGGGGGAATACGGACGGCTGTAGCCGTTGGGTCGCTCGTCGGCTGCCCCCACGGTGAGGTGGCAGGGCTCGGACAGTAACGTATGCAGGGGGTCAGAGGGCAGGACTGGGGGCGGCGTTATGGGTGAGAGGGGCCTTAACAGCCCTTCAGAGGACCCGGGCAGAAGCGGGGGTGAGCGGCGGGCGACGGCTCCGAGCCGCACTTCCATTTCCGTTTCTTGAAAGGTGCTGTCAGTTCTACGAAGGGGATAGAAATGGAGGAAGATGGAGACCCGTTAGCACCACCCAGGACAGCAAACAGTGAACATGCAGCTTGTCAGAGCCAAATGCAGGCTGAACTGCACTTTAAGAAAAGAAAAGTAAATACCAGCTGTGAAGGCGCTGGAAGAGCAGCTGCTTTGGTGTGAAGCGTCTGACGGCGTCTCGCCCTCGTCCCGTGCTGAGGATAGACTTTCGTCCTGCGCCTGCTTGATCCACCGCTAAAGGAAAAACAAGGGAGCTCGACATGAACTTGAAGTCAATGTGAAGCTTACGCTGCCCCCTGCAGGTTGGGATCTGACTTTGAGAAATGAACGGGGGGGGGGGATATGCCTCACCTTCTTGAAGGAACCATAGGATCCATCCACGATGACGGGACGTCGGCGTCGCTCGGGGGTAAAGGGGGAGCCGAAGCGAATGTAGTGTTTGGGGGTGGTGCAGATAAGGGGTGAGGGGGAAAGGCCCGGTAGCATGTTGAGCGTGGTGGCCAGCACCGTGGGGTCTGTGGTGATGCGCAGGGGGCGAGACAGTGGGCTATCCGGCTTCTCGGGGACCTTGTCATTCAGCCACTCCGTCACCAGGTACTGAAGGGGGGGGATCGAAAGCAGTAAGACTGTGAGCAGCAAACAAAATGCTAAACAAAAAAGTCTACTGGGGGCCTAAACAGATACGTCAGAATGTACTGCCAGGCTGGGCAGAGGATGCACTGGTTCTTATTCAGACCCATTTCCACCTGATTTACTGGCCCGGTTGATATCTCCAGAATACATGCCAGGAAAGCTGTGATTTTACACCAAAATGTGAAAAGATCAGAATGAGAGCTAATCTGATTAAGGGCTGATGCTGGAGCTGGCAGGAGACCAGCGGGAGACCAGCAGGAGAGCTTCGTGCTGGCTGTCCTACAGGGCACTGCCACGGGCGTCCCATAGTGAGAACCCTCTCTACGCCCAGAGACGCCACCCCCATCACAGCTGGCGGGGAGACCAGCGGGAGAGCTTCGTGCTGGGCTGCCCTACAGGGCACTGCCACGGGCGTCCCATAGTGAGAACCCTCTCTACGCCCAGAGACGCCACCCCCATCACAGCTGGCAGGAGACCAGCGGGAGACCAGCAGGAGAGCTTCGTGCTGGGCTGCCCTACAGGGCACTGCCACGGGCGTCCCATAGTGAGAACCCTCTCTACGCCCAGAGGACGCCACCCCCATCACAGCTGGCAGGAGACCAGCGGGGAGACCAGCAGGAGAGCTTCGTGCTGGGCTGCCCTACAGGGCACTGCCACGGGCGTCCCATAGTGAGAACCCTCTACGCCCAGAGACGCCACCCCCATCACAGCTGGCAGGAGACCAGCGGGAGACCAGCAGGAGAGCTTCGTGCTGGGCTGTCCTACAGGGCACTGCCACGGGCGTCCCATAGTGAGAACCCTCTCTACGCCCAGAGACGCCACCCCCATCACAGCTGGTGGGAGGACCAGCGGGAGACCAGCAGGAGAGCTTCGTGCTGGGCTGTCCTACAGGGCACTGCCAGCGGCGTCCCATACTGAGAACCCTCTCTACGCCCAGAGACGCCACCCCCATCAATTTTTGCCGTTCAACCTCAAACTTTCCATATCTTGATTAGGAAGATAAAACAGAACAAAACCCAAAGCAGCTCCTCACCTTCTTGGTCTTGTGATACCGAAGGCCTGACTTGCTGCCTAAGACCCCAGACGCTGCTCCTCCAGGCCCCTCGGGGTCGACGGCGTGCCCGCCATCAGCGCTCCGTCCCCCACTCCCAAATCCACGCCTGATCCTCCCACCACACCTTCCTCCGCAACACCGGGCCCCGGGTCAGAGGCCTGCTGGGCCAGAGCTTGCCTCTGGCGCCGAGCCCGCTGGGATGAGCCAGAGCGGTACCGCGATATGCGGCTCTTGGGCCGGGGCTTGGAGGTTCGAACTGGGGCCGGCTTGGAGGCAGCTGGGGCCTTCTCTGCTTCAGGGGGAGGTACTTCCTGTGGTTGGGGGAGGGAAAATTGGACCTATTTAATAAAGAGCCACTTCAGAATCACTCACAATTAGAACAGACATTCTTGACCCAGAGAGAAAATGTACAATGATCCCCAGCAACGGAAGTCCGACGGCACACGCACTGTGAAGTAGGAGGAGCGGCGCGTGCTGACGCCCACACCGGCGCTCTGCATGGGCGGCGTCCCAGCCAGCGGGGAGTCACCATCCCCCAGCTCGCCTCCCGCTTCCTGCTTGGGCTCCTCTGCTCCCAGCCCAACTGCCGCGCCGTGGCACCTCTCCTGCGTCTGCGAGCTCCTCTTCCTCCTCTTCTCCAAGTTGTCGAAGACCTGCGCTGCGGCCTCGGCCTTGCGCTCCTCACGGGTCTGTGGCGGCACGCAGAAGGAAGCATTAGCGGTGAATGGGGATCCCCGATATCAGGAAGTCATGTTTACGTTGGTGTTTCTAGTGTCTGTGGCTTGTAAGGCTGTGAAAGGTCTAAAAAAATTATACGCTATATTTCAATTAAGAAATAAACAATAATGGTGACAATTGTGAGCCATACCTTTGCATACAATAGTTTGAGTACCACCGATCTAAAGTTAATTAATTTAACGCTACAAAGGTTCTGTTAGAAACCAACAAGGATTTAAATGGAAAAACAATAGGCATGTCTTTAAACAGTGGCGGTTAGTCACTGTCAGACATCGACACCAGGATACCTGATGGTTATTGTTAATTACTGGTAATATTGTCACAAAGCTTGTGTGTACCACCACTAGGCCTGATCATGCATTAAAGACATCTTTAGAAATTCATTCCCCTTTGACGTTTCCAACATACCCGTCTGCTTTGAATGGAACTTCCGTTCTCATCAAGCTCCGCCTCCTGCCCCTCCTCTGGCTTCAGCCATCGCAAAGCCCCTCCTAGAGAGCAGATAGAGGAATGTAACGGGATGGTAGGGCTGTAACTGTTGACTCGCTGGGCAAAATCTCTCCATCAGGACGGTTTGCAGCAGGCAAAAATGACAGAAGAGGCCAACCAATCACAAGGCCCAGATAACGTATCGTACACACCTCGGCATCGCTGACCCCTGTGCTTCCCCCCTGCCGATCCTTGCTATCCGCCGCCTCCTCGGGGAGCTGGCTGCTGTCGTCCGACCCGGTGCCCGGGACCCCGGCCTCCAGCTCTTTCCGGCGGGCCTTCCGCCGCCGGGTCTCGGGAGGAGGCAGGGAGGGTGGGCGCAGAGGCTGCTCCATAGGGTTCAGGTTATGCTTCTGCACGGGGCAGTTCTGGTTCCCTTTGTGGCAGGCGCAGTCCACCTTATAGTTGCTGCGGTTACGAGGAGGAGGAGAGGCGGGTTCAAGGTAAAGATGGCAGTGCATCGAAAGTACAAGTGCTGTAGCAACCACTGTAGAAACAATGCATTTATGGACCGAGTGTGATGTCATGCTGACCTTAAGATCTTTAGTGTTGGCCCAACGTTAGTATTAGCAACATAATGTTGGGTGGGCAAGACTTTTGATCAATGACTTCTACACAACACACGACTACTACTACTACTACGGTCACTTAACACTGCACGCACGCACGCACGCGTTTCTAATTATATCTTGTGGGGGCTCACCATTCATTTCTATGGGCAATACTGTTAATCCCAACATGACGACCTTAACCCCTATCCTAACCTTAACCATAAATAACCCAACAGAATAGGAGACTTTTGCAAGTTTTCGTTTTTGCACGCACCGCACGCACCGCACCACACGCACCGCACCGCACGCACGCACCGCACGCACCGCACGCACCGCACGCACACGCACCGCACCGCACGCACGCACCGCACCGCACGCACCGCACCGCACGCACCGCACCGCACGCACCGCCGCACGCACGCACCGCACGCACGCACCGCACGCACGCACGCACGCACGCACCGCACGCACACTGACCAGCTGCTGAACTCGTAGTCGAAGCCAATGGTGACTTCTGAGTCCTTGGAGATGCGAGTCACAGCATAGATACACAGGTGAATCATGCCCTCGGCGATCATGTGCCGGACCTGCGGGGGAGCCGGGGGTCAGGTGGGGTTGTGCTAGAGGCCAGTCATGTGGTCCGTCCACATTCGAGAGGGGCTGCAGTACGCCGCTCACCTCGGCATTGGGCGTACAGGACCTCCGGATGAAGCGTGCGTCGTTGCCAAATGTCCGGGCGTCTACGCACATCTCCACTTCGTTGAACTTTGAGTAGAAGAGCACGAAGGGTAGGGTCTGCGAATCCATGGCAGGAGAGTCAGAGTCATCAGCACCTAACCAGCCATACTATGACTGTGGGAGTCATGAGGTCACCCCTGATGTAGCAATACTTTTGCAAAGTGAAGTCTAGGAATATCTGGAACCATTGTACTTATCTGGAACCATGTAGCTAACCAATAGCAAGCCCATACCAAGCTTTAAAATCAGCAGCATCAGGACGGGTTGACATCACAGTGGACATGAACCCTTACTTCTTAAAGAAGTGCCCGTTGACCTCAAACTGCTGCTCAGCATGACTTTCCCCCGGTACTCGATAATCAGCGTGTCCGTCTCCAAATCACGGGCGGCGCGAAGGATCTTCCTGTGCTTCTGGACGCGAGTGACTCTCCCCAACTGCAGCTGAGAGACCGAGCGAGAGACGCGACTGCTGAATGCAAAAGGGAAATGGGCTGTGCAGGAGAAGCTCCCCCCCCACCTTTGCCAAAACACAATAAAATCTAAGACCCACTAATGAATAATTAGTCGTCCCCGTGAAAGGAAACAGGACACAAGCGGCGTATGAAAGCAGCTGAAATAGCCTCCACTGGAACCAACCTGCATCTGGGACCCAATGACAGTGTTGTTGCACGCCAGTTCAGTGCGGTTGATGTTGTCCATGGCTGCCTCGGCGGGGGGCCCGGCCCTCAGCCCGGTGCTGCTGGAGCAGAGTCTGTACGTCGGCGCTGTACTGATTGGCCAGGGCCTCCTCGTACTGGTCCGTCCACTGGCGGATCCGGGTCTCCCAGCCCTCGGCTGTGTTCTCGTCCAGCGTGCTGGGCTTCCATTGTCGAATTCTGCACCACATAGAAGAGGAAGGTGAGGGGGGCCGAACGGGTCTGCAGACAGCGCAGCAGGGCTGATTCGCATTGGAGTGGCACTTACCTTCATCCTCATGGACTTCCTGGATCCCTCCCTGAAAGCCTGCAGGAAGGACAGGTATTTTTAAATAACCAAGGGGAAGAAGATTGAAGAGCACCAGACGTCTGGGGTGGGGGCCTCCCCACCTTGATCTTTTTGGGCTTGGGGGCCCCACGCGCCTTTTCCGTGCTCTTCTTCCTCTTCTTCGGCTTGGGGCGCTTGACGCGGTTGACGGTGAGGGTGATGCTGGTAGGCGTGTGCTGCGTGGCAGTGTAGGACACCGTGGAAGGAGATACCTCCTCATCGCCGCTCTCTGTGGCGCTGCTCTCGCCGGCTTCGGGGGGGGGGGGGGGCAAAGAGAACAACATGTCATGGGGACCAGGTCTGCCAGCCGGTTCACCTTCCTTACCAGAAGGAAACTTACCAGACACATTTTCTGTTTTCCGCCGATGCCCATCAACCCCTTCCTCCGGTCTAAACCCCTAAGGAGACGGGGGAGAGGGGTGTTAATTAAGAAGTAATTAAAAATTAGCAATTAATATAAGAGCACTTGGGTCCCGCCCTCACACCTGCAGCCGTCGCATTTGATTAGGAAGCCATCCTGCGTCAAGCTGCAGTGGCACCAGCCTGCCGCGCTCGGCTCCTCGTCAGAGGAGCTCTCACTGTCGGCCGAGTTGTCGTCCTCGTTGGCGTCGCCGTAGCACGGCACGCCGTTGAACTCCACGCGGGGGATGATCGTCTGGGAGACCGGGGAGGCGGGCGGGGTCGGAGGCGGGGGGTGCACCATAATTGTGATCCTGGCAACACACAACATGAGACTGTTGCATCGTTGAAACCGCATCGTTCCGGCATAAAAAAAAAGAGAGAGAGAAAAAAAAGAGAAGAAGATGAATCATGCAATGGCCCTGATAAGACTGGAGGTTTTAAAAGGTTGCTGAATATGGTCACGATCAGCCGCGGCCCTGTCTTACCACCAGCACCTTAAGACGCATGTGAGGCACAGCGCACCACCCTAACACCCATGACCCAACAACACACACCCAAAAAACCTCCCTCACGATTCTGTGTCGACTGGGGCCCTGACTCCCGACCTTATCCACGATTCTATCACCACACCGCTTAAATACTTTAGCAGGGAAAAAGAAGGTTAAACATCACTCGGGAAAGGGCACACAACTTTCAGAAAATTAAGCAAAATAAAAAAGGACAGGCGTTTGGCTGGACGTACCGAACAGCAATCAGTCACGTTGAGGGCGACCAGCGAGGCGGGCCTAACAAAAGGATTCATTTAAGTAAATTCACTTAAAGCTTTCCCGCAACAGCTGAGCATTTTTCACATCTCGACCAGCAGCTCCTCTGACCCAAGCAGGGAGGAGAAGGACAAGGACACACTGTAAATCTGAGCTATGATTCTGACTGAATTTAACAGCAGCAAAAGGATTTACCCAGGCGAGCGTCCTTCACACGGGGAGTCGAGGCATGCCAACGTGAGGATTCACTCGTACCTGGACCCTCACTCACAGGGTGTCGGTGTGGTGGGGGTTTGAGACTAAGGCTGTACTCACAGCGTAGGGCAGTCCTCGGTACCCATGGCTCTGAGCACTCCCACAGCTGTGGTTTGGATATTTCTCATTCACGGCAGGGCTTGCTTCCACTGACTCAGGGCTGCAAGAATACAGAGCAAAAGAGGGTGGGGGGGGGGGAGTGTAGAACTAAGTATAAATGGACAGAAAATTGAATCAAAAATCTGAAAGAACAAGTGTCTGCTACATTACAATTACACCAAACCCACCCCCCACAGTCAGCCTTGGTTTTCGTCCATATGGACTGTGCTCTATAACTGTACACACAACTATTCACTGGAGCCGAAGTGCTCAACTGCCCAAGCCCCCAACCCCCCCCCCCCCCCAGGAATGCACACAGACAGGCTTCAGGTTACCCAAAGTCTTTAACCACTGTGCTACCTGACACCAGCCTGCTACAGAATTGGCTACGTGAATGAGATGCACCGAAAGACCCTCTCACGAGGGCTGTAAAGGGAGCCTACTCACCTCGTTGGGCACCTTGATCGTGAACCGGAAACCATAAAAGCTATTATTAACAGCCCTGCTTTTAACAGCAGATGGGGTAAAGAGCCCTCTGACAACACAGGGTGCCTGTCGAGGCCCATAATCGCACCAAAGGTCCATCGCAGCATTCAGTGTACTGTGAGCCTGCTGCCTCGTGTTAACCCTTTAATCAGGCACACAAAATGTTGTTGATGGGAAAGAGATACAGGTTACATGTGCTAAAGAAGACAGAGGGTTGGAGCTGATCCTCAGAGAGCTAGAGAGCACTGTTTCAGGAGGTACCACTACAAGAACTGACAATAATAATGGTCATTTAAAATGAAAATCTGAATCACTCCGGTTTTAAGACCCGAGATCCTTCAAGACCCATAGGGTCAAAAGACATGAATGACTGCAACATGGGCGGTGCCTATTCCTACATCACCATTTTGCACAAAATGGAAAACGCATGCGAGCCACTAGATGGAGCCATGCACCCAGATTTTAGAAGAGCCTACGCTCTCTTCAGTGCATGAATCAGGGGGCAGACAACAACTCCCACCACAACATTATGCAACAAGCATCACTTTTCAAAATACAACCTGTGCAGTGAAAATGACCACCTTCTATACTAAACATCTTTCACTAACGTACACATGCTCTACAAAATAAAGCTAACAGTACTCTGTATCCATTTGGATCATCCCAAGGACACAGCTATCGGGTAACTCCCCTTGCTGCATGGTAACAGACCAGATCCGATGACCATTTCCACCATCAAGGTAACCTCAGGACTAACCGCAACAAGTGGATGAAAGACAGTGTGCAGTCTTACAGGCCTGATCATTCTGATAGCAGCGGGGATTTCATCTTGCTCACAGGCTTCAAATTAAACAGCTGTGTGCCTAAGCATCTTGACCTTGAATGGACTCCCAAGGCAGCGATTATCTACGAGACCTGACAGCTTCTCATGAGCTGCTACTAGCAGACCACTGCCATACAAAGGCAACGGGAACAAACCATTTGCCTGAGAAGGAATGTTTAGAAGCTCTCGGTTTCTGAGAAGATACTAAACTGAGTAGGACAGGTTTCCTGCAAGCAATTATTACAGGTTTTAGACCAATTGCGGTAAAAGTGCTTTTTTAGGTGCAGTCACACAGGTAAAGGTGTCATGACTTGGTAATCCATCGCCAGTTACTATCTGCCACAGCACCACCCCCAAGGCACTCTGAAAAAACATTTCCCCAGAATCAGTTACTGCATTCTCTAGAGTGAAACAGTGAAATCGGTGCCGTTTTGCAAGCTTCTCTCCACTTCTGCCTCTTCGACATTAATCGTGTGAAGCTAGATTGTCCTCCAGACAGAAATACCTGTGACTCAATTTTATGAACTTCACAATCTTAAAAAAGAAGTAAACTAAATTTTGTTGAAATCCCTAAACAGCTAGGAGACAGTTTAGCATACATGACCTCTGAACTCTTCCAACGCCCAAGTATGACACCTTCCCAAGCACAGACTCAGAACTTCACAGATTTCATATCACGGGACCCAACCTGGCTTACATGTTACGACTTGCTTGTGACTCCCAGTTTTTCTTGATTGCTTTCCATCCTCTGCCAATATCCTTCCATCATTTTGGTCGTATCCCCCCCCCCACATTCCCAGATGGATGAAGGTTTCCTTCTCCCGCTACTCACTCTGATCCGGCAGCCATGTCTGTGGTAGGACGTTTCAGGTGTGGTGACTCCCAGCGCGATTGCTATGCTCATGACGTCCAGCACAGCGACGCGGAGGGGGGGAAGAGGGGGGGAGGAGAGGGGGAGGGGGGGGGTGGGGGGGGAGAGGGGGAGGGGGGGAATTACGGGGTCCGAATCGCTGCGACAGACCACTCCAGGGGTGGGGCGCCGCGACTGCGCAGCAGGCTTCTTAAGGACATGAGGGAACCTGGAAGCACATGGAGACAGGGTCTGGGTTAGCAGCCTGCAGCGTGTCAGAACAACAAGAGCGGCTAATGGCAGGAAATCAGCCTGCGAGCAAAACAAGCCCTGCAAGCCACATTGTGAGATGAACGCTAACGAAGCGAGCTGCCGCATGTACAACGAGCTCACCAGCACTCACACGCCATGAAGCCCTTCGAGCCGATGATGTGACTGGAAATAAACGAAAGTCACAGAGGCAGGGGGGAGGGGTGGGGGTTGTCACTGTGCTGTACAGGCATGGCTCTGCGCCAGAGCGATCGTCACGCTGCCTCACCACAACTTCCAGCTAGCGGCCGCATCACGGCCGAACCCGCCTCCCTGATGGAGGAGGGGGGGGAAACAAAAAACAAAAAACAAAAAAAACGCATACATTGTAAAACAGCCCTGGTGCCGCTAACAAGATTTCATGGAGGGGGAAACCCCGACACAGTACACCACGTTATCTGAAAAACGCTGACGTAACCCTCTGGGCCCCACACGCCCTATGCAGGAAAAACAGGAAGTGCCGGCGGTGGCGGCGGCGGCAGAGAGGGCTGCTCTGCGCCGTCTGTGCCAGACTCCGCTCTGCCTGTAATGCTGGTCTCTGCCTCTGGGGGCAGCATCTCACGAGGCTGTGAGTCACCCTGTTCTGGGCAGGGCTGTCTGTCGTGTGACTGCGCCGGAATACTGACCCATGCTGCCTCCTCCTCCGCCGGTTTGGTTCAGAGCTAACAGTACGCACAAAGACGGATCAAATTTATAACATATAAGAGAGCTCTCTGTCGCGGCACGGAGGGTATGGCATTTTACATACGGGGGACGATGACCTAATATGACTGGCACGCAAAATCTAAAATGTCGCACAAAAATGCATCTATAAATAATGCAAGTAGCATATTTGCTTTAAGGTGCTTGGGGCCTTGCTTTCATGCATTTTCATGGAAGATATCAACTTGCGCAAGTCTTTCTTAATCTGGTCACACACATGCTATTTATTGTCCAGGCAATTCAAATGTAAATTTCCATGAATTCATCTTTAGTTCAAATGTGGCTCATCCACTAAACTGGAATTTCTTCTCAAGTCTGCAAAGCAATTTTATTTTTTGCCATTAAACTCGCATACAAAACTACTCAAAAACACCTCCTTGCATTCCTTCCTCCGATTCGAATGACGTCCTGCACAACAGTGCAACCCCAGGCTTCATTAGCTTAAGAGATTACTTCAAGATTCACAGCGGGTTGTGTAGAGTCTACGACATGTTTGTCGAGTTATTTTTAGGCAGCTGGGGTCAAACGTTATGTGGAGGGCGGCACGGGCTCCTGAAAACCACAGACGACATCTCGCCGGAACTCGACCACGGAAACGGCTGAGACTCACACGACAGGGAGAATCTTTAACTCGATGGTCTGTATCTGCTCCCGGAGCAGCTGAAGCCCTTGGGAAGCTGCCCCAGGAAGAAATAAGAACACGGGGGTTGTTTTGACGTCTATAGCTTGTGTGGGGGGTCTACGTTCAATAGCATCAGCCCACTGCCCACACCCAAAGCTTCAGCGGTAACTTAACACGCTACATATGGTCAGGTAACAGTGCTAAAGGTGTGTTCAGGGGACGGCAGACTATATAGCTCACTGCAGTCTAGGTGTGGGGGGAGCGCATGTCAAGTTTCCACACCCACGCACTGTGCTCTTCCCCTCCCCCCCTGCCTCCCTCGACAGGCTGACTCCTGTCTAACACAGACCTGCTAGTCACGTACACACAAAAACATTACACAGAAGCATGCGCTGATACTTTACTCGAAGATTAATACATTAAAAAGGTGAACAGTCCCTTCAACCCCACTCTGTTCTAATAACAATGCTTGCGAAGACACACAAACTGAACTGCTAAGAGTATTTCATTAATTTGTGCTCCTTATTAAATGTAAGAGCCTACCATACCGCAACAGAAAAGCACAGGATAACAGAACACTGTTACGCTGCAACATTTTAGGTTTCAGATCAAAACGATGAGATCATAAAGGTGCATGAGAATAGACTGATCTGTGACAAAGGTATTTGGAAAAAACAAAATACTTTTCCCCCTCCCAACAAATTTAGACTGTCAAATTAGAAATTGCAGTAAAACAAGGAGAAGCAATTAGCATCAAAAGCTTAACGTACGAGTGGGGTGAGAATTTTAGAAATGTGTCCAGGAAGAATTCCCTCTCAGAAGCATAAAAGCAAACTAGCCGTGTTTATTTAGACAGATCTACTGGTATTCATAAGCTAGAAGATGTGTTTTTTTTTCAGGCAGGCTAAGAGAATGGAAGGGTGAATTCCAAAAGAATCGACTCTGCCTCTCCCACCCCCCTACCCCGACCCCACAGCCCTGCAAAACTGGCTCAGATTACCAGCAGGCTCACACTGCCTACACTCCTGTAGTAAGAGAGGCCATTTTGCGAGGGATGAGACACGCGGAGGACAGGAAAATCCCGCCCCCCCCCCCCCCCCGCCCCAAGATGCTGGAGGCCGCCTGCTGCCGTCCGGGGGAGGAAACGTAGCCGTGTGTGATAAAGAATTTGACTCCTTTTAATGGCTTAAATTATTCATATCCGCCACGCTTCCTCCTGAAACAACCTGTACAACGGCCATGGAGAGAGAGGACGGGGAGCCGCCCTGGGAGGGAACAACTGGCTGTATATAACTCACCAGGCATCTAAAGTAAATAAATATAAATAGCACAAGGCTAACCCCCCACCCCCAAAACACCCACCCAGCCTCTGCCTTCTGAAAGGCTTGGCAGCTGCGGGAGGCCAGGTGAGAAAAAAAAAAAAAAAAAGTGTGTGTGTATGTGTGTGTGGTGGGGGGTGTTGGGGGCATTTCCACCCCTGTGCCTGCAGGAAAGAGGTGATCTGAATGAAGCACCGAGTCAATGCAATGGGGGTTAGGGGGGGGTCACCCGACAGGGCTAGCCTGGCCCCCTGGGGTCAGCAGGATCTTAGTTCCACCCCGGCAGCTCCGCGCATGACCGCCACGTCGCCCGGCGGTGGAGTGATGAGGTCACTCTTACAAAGCGTCAGATTCAACAGAACGCAGGGTGAGAGGGAGCTCTTCCCTTCCTTGCCCTCCAATCCGACAGTGGCGAGACTATTGGAGAAGTCCTACATTATGTAATGACAGATTTAAATATTACAGGAAAAGCAGCGAGTGAATTTGAATGCTCAACTGCAAAGATGGCTGCCGCACCATCGGTGAAAATAAACCATTACATGTGTTTTTAAGCTATACCCTTATCTGCCTTCATTTCAGATACGGGGACATAAATCGGAAAAAGCTTCAGCATTCAAACACCTGTGTACATGCATATCATGCATCATCACACAGTGTCCAATCAAACGCATTCGCCATGAAGGCTCAGCCCAAGGGCCGAACCAAGAGAAGCAGGTCAGCAATCACGCCCAGTGTCTCTCTGCTAATCAAAGGGCTGGCGGCAGACAGCAATAAAGGAAAATTCCACTGAGAGCCAGGGTACCTTCAACAAACAGATATTAATGAGAACCTGATCTCGAGCAATCTGCTCCAATGATCTACATATGTGTGTTAATAAATATATGCGCATACAGTGCATATAAATGAATTTTATGAAAAACAAGAATTTTCATTATGTGACTATATAACTACATAACCAGCTGAAATGTAAGTAGAGCATATTCATCGCAAGGGCGGCGCACAACAGCAGTGTTTTCTGCTCTGGGGGCGGGGGGGGGGAATTGGCGCACGAGAGCTACGTGCTGCTCCATTCCTGTTGTCACGCGGACCTCGATGGACTGCCAGAAACATAGAATAGAGGGGGAGAGAGAACGAGAGACAGAGATCTCAAAGAATAGACGCAAACCTAATAAGGGAGTCGGCAGCCTCCGGAAGCACCAGATCAGAGCAGGCAGGGCAGACAGGGGAGCCCAAAGGCTGCAGCGTACAGGACCAGACGCCTGCACAGACACAGGTGAGGGGGCAAGGGCAAGACCCAAAGGTATCCTGCAGGGCAACGGATTGCAACCAAGAAACATGCACCTCCACAGCCCCAAACTAGCAAGCGGCTCGTCTCTAACAGAGCGGATTCTACCATCATCACACGCTTTGGAGGGGGAAGTTAATGAAACACGACGGTGTAAACGCCATTTTAGCAAAGCCCCGGTGAGATACGTTGCTCTCAGTCAGAAACATTAGCCAGTGATTATTTCGGTCATTATGCCGCGTTCTTGAAGCACAGGCAGGAACAGCTATCCACTGCATGTGTGAGGGAAACACGGGAAAAGTGCTCCTCCTTATTTCGGTGCGAGTGGTGCCTCCCGGGGGGTGGAGGGGGGGGGGAGCGTGTAGGAGGCTCACTGCAGTGGGAGGGAAGGGGGAAAAAAAAAAAAAAACATCCATCAATCGGCTGCAGCTGCTTGAAAGGCTGGAGATCTCATCTCCTCCCTGATCGGCATGTAAGCCCTCAACATTCTCACGAAGGTAAATAAAAATCGCCTTTTTTTGGAGGAAGAAGAAAAAAACGATCAATAGTTATTGAGGTATTAAGCCAGGGTGGTGTCCTCGCTTTGACTGGGACACCCCCGTAATACTTCAGGTGTTGCTAAATGGAGCGAAGGTCAGCTGCTCTATGGATCTGGCTCGACCTGAAGCAGTTGTGTAAGCAGTGGTTCAGCGCATTTCCAAGGCCGCCCCTGCCCCCCCCCCCCCCCCCCAATGAGAAACTGGCTTCAAGTGGCGCTCCGTCTGGAAAGCTGAGCCAAAAAAAAGTGGGGGGAAAAAAGGGAGAGAGGGAGAGGGAGAGGGAGAGCAAGCGAGGGTGAGCGAAGGCATACCAGTGGTTTGTTCTTTTTTGTGCTGGCTGGTAAGACGCTACACGTCGAGTAACGGCTGCGCGTGTTAAATGCGACATTCTTTTAATGAGAAAGGCAAAGCAGAAAGAGCAGGAAAGACCAGCTGCTGTGCGAGCGATAGCTGAGAAGCACACGGCTGGGAAGGCGAGACGGCCTCAGCTTCATGCACAAAACTTTCAGAAGGGAGATTGGATTTTAAAGCACGGGCTTCTACAACTGACTAATAATCAGCAATAAAATAGCAATAATCAAATTTTTCATCTGGTCATCCAGACCATGAACAGCCAAACAAAATTAGGCAGCTCAGATAGCCTAGAGTCTGGTTAAATTTACTTCAAAGAAACAGGCAACTGCCTGTAGGAGGATCAGGAAAACTATTATGCTACTGCTCAGATATAAGGAAATGCATTTACAGCCTAATATCACTGAATCATGTCTCAATCTGACACGAAAACAGGACAGACAGTTCAAGCTAACAAATTGGCTGCCTCTGTACTAAAGAAAAGAAAAGTGCATTTAAGATAAAACCTCAAGGTGACGGAAAAATATTTCAGGCTGCTGCTATCTTGAACGTGCCCTGCCGATGAGAAAGGGTAACGCTGTTTCGCCGGTCATGTCAAAAACGAGAACATTCTTGACAATTTTGTTTCCGAGACAGTGAGTAGAGCGTCACTCTGAAAAACACGACTTACAGCACACTCGTCCCATCCGCAGGCCTCCCACCCCCAATACTCTCCCAAGAATCACTGCGCTACGCAACAAAGGTACACACAAGACCCCTGCAACAGAAATCCCCAGAGCAGAGGCCATCCTGTGGAAACACCTTGCCTCACTGGAGAAGCTCCAGACTGCCTCAGCCAATCACTGAGCAGCAAAGAGGCGGGGCATCACACTGACTTGTTTAGCCCCATTGTGCAAGAGAAGCTAGCAACACACAACAGCTGCTGGCTAAGAAAGCCCCACACACACACACACACACACACAAACACACACGCTCGCGACACAGACACACACACTCATTATCAAGCAGATAAAAGGTCTGAGCCGTCGCCACTGACGACTGCGTGATGTAGCTATGGTTAGGGCAGAGTGCATGTTACAAAAATAACATGGACAGGAGGTGCTCTCCCCCCAGGGCTCCTCCTTACCCCCTAAACAACGTATAATCCTGACAGGGCTTCATAAACCAGCCCTGTTGACTGCATCCTGAAACCAACATCCTGTTTTTTTTTTTTATTTACCAGAAAAAAAAAGAAGTAACCAGATTCATTAACAGGAATAATTACATTTTTAAAGGTTGGCATATATCCAGAGACTCCTAGTGAACCCGTCAACCGGCCAGTTCAACGCGGGCACTGTTTTTAAAGTTAAATGGCTGTGATCTGAACAGCCATGTTTTAGGTGGGGGAGGGAGGAGGGATGGGGCTGTTTTTTCCACTCGCTGTCACGGCATTCTCCCAGTCCTCCAACCCCCCCCCCCCCTCCTTCTCAGCCCCGTCTGTACTGTGCTGGAATCCTGTCTTTTTCCCCTGGAAACAAGCCAACATCCTGTTCTACACACTATGTACTTCGCAAACATCTCTGGAGTGCAGAGAAAGTTGGAAAATTATTCATATAAAAGCCCAGATATTACCATGTGTTAGGCTCAGAAACGTCTCCCTCTGACAGTCATGAATGCCGGGTTTAAAAAATAAATGCCAAATTAACAAAGGAAAGCAGGCTTCTGAAAAGTCACGTCCGCAAACCCGGCACATGTACATTCACTGCCATCAAGTTACGCTCTGCAATCGCACGACAAACGCAAATCTGTTTCTTCAGATCTCCCAACTGCGAAAGCCAGAGGGGCCCACTTTTGGGGGGAAACTCCACAGACATTTCACATCCATCATACCAAAACATAAAACTGTAAGGGGAAAAAAAAGGATAATGGAGAAATCCAAGACGATTGTCTGTAACATAAACTTCAGTTTATTTTTCAGTCTCCCCAGTCTGGCAAGAAAACAAATGAAAAGAAACTTGATGTTTGATTTTGAATTCCTTTAGCATGATCCCTGCAAATTTCAAATAAGATCTCTTCAAAAAGCAAACCTTGCACAATCTATTCTCGTTCTCACTCTACTGCGTTCAGGACACCATCTGCATGGAAAACTAAGACAAGTAATCTGTGTGACCCATTAAATTCTTTTCAGATGTTCGAAAGGGCAAATTTACAAAAGACAGTTAAGATTTGAAAGTAGGAATTATGAGTCTGAAGTTGACACACCAGAACAAACTGCCACAAGCAAACAATACGTAATTTGCACTAGTAGTAAATTTTGATTAAAACATATATGATAAGCTTGACACACACACATCTACGCAGGCTCCTGGACAGGCTGAACAGCAACTTGAGCTTTTATTCTTTAAGGACAAAGCCAAAGCCACTCAAGTGAGAAGTTAATGATAAAAAATAGAAAATAAGCTGGGGAAAATGCTGCCATCTGATCTTAAAAGGGGAATTCCACCCCAAAATGACAAAATAAGTTCTGATCACATTGTCAACACATGACATATGCAGCCCTGTTTACACAACTGATTTTTAATCTTTCCTAAACTGTAATATTTACATTGCAATAGCCCCACCCACTGTTTTCCAGTTTCTTCATCCAACCTCCCATGAATCTTTGGTGTTAGGAAAAGGTACAGTAACCATAAAGAATGCAAGACTGGGATACATTTTAACTGTCAGGAGATTTAAAAAGGGCAAAACTGAGCAGTTGCCATAAAAATAATTTCACAGGTTCTTTGCCACGTTTTAAGTGGAATATGGTAAAAAATTTCCCTTTACCTTATTGCAGAGAGCATTTGATCAAAGAAATCTGAAACGCCATTTGGCACGATGTATTCTAGATAAAATATGTGAGGGACAGGGGAGAGAGAGGAGGGCATATTTCCAATAGTTAAGAGAGCTAAACTACAGGAGCTATTAAAAGACATGAACATATATCCTGAGAATGTATCTCCAAGCCAATCAAAAGCTGCTCAGCTGAAACCACAACAGCACAGGCAAAAGTAGAGGGCATGAACATAGCACACCGCTGGAGCTTTCCGACATCGTAACCACCATCTCCTCCCCCACATTGGCAACTTGGATCATAAAATGTCCTGTACCATAAAGCCAAGATACATTTGGTATTACAGAGAATGGTCTCCACCTGTTGCTAGCTTGATACTGTACTGTATGACCAAGACTACAAAACAAATTATTCCAATTTGTTAAAACAAAAATGTAAGGATTGGGGGAAATTGTATGGATTATACATTTCTTTTTGTGGAACGGATAACATAATTTGCAACATACAGACCACATAATGTGCAAGACAAGGATTTTCTCCTAAGGAAACTTCTCAAAATATGCATGTCAATATTTAACAAAATTTCCACGGTATATAAAAAATATTTTACAACCCATTTTAAACTAATCATAAAATAAACTGGGGGTAAATCTTCCAGATGATTGCATTTTTGTGCCCTTCGTCAGAATCAAAGCAGACACAGGATCTTCTCACGGGCAGCTGACCTAAAGGACGTATAAAAATATATTTAGCAGGTCTATACCGCTCGAACTGCCATATAAAATTCCCCTTTATGTCTAGTACACATTTAAGCCGAGACGTTGCTAGGTTTCTATTTTTATTGTATTCCACCAAAAACGTTCTGAAATCAATGCGTTTCACATGAAATTTTAGTGGGGGTTGGGCCAGCAAAAGGCAAATGGTGGGGCAGACGATTTCCCTCTCCGATAACGTTAACTGCACTCTCAGTCCGGGCATGACGTTGGAGCTGATTGCGGAGCACTCAACGCACATCCGGTTACTAGTTTAGGCCTGCAGACTAAACAGAAGTAAGCCGGTGACTCTCCCCGGCTCACGAAAGTAAGAAAATGTAGGGATCGTTCACCTCCTCCTCCTCCAGGGCCACAAGCGGCGAACGTAGCTTCGCAAATGGGGCGCTGCGGGGCAGCTGCGGACGGATATATCAGACAGGCAGTACTGCGGACACCTATTGTCATACACAGAGGCTAAAACGGTGGGGGTGCTCGTAGAATGAAATATACCACCATTACCTATGTAATCGCCGCATTAGCATTATGCTAATAACAGGCCACGGTCAAGATATCCCTCAAGTTGTGGAATTAGCTCCATGCTAATAAAAGACAACTGTTCAAAACTACTGTTCGATACTTGCATTTGCAAGTATTACACCAAAAGTGTTTCAAGTATGCGGCATTTTCCACTCATGTTTTTTGAACATGTCTTGTCACCAAGTGTTTTCTCTCTAAGTTTGGTGAGGGGACTGTTTGAAACAGTTGTTGTGCATCTACTCAATCCTCAAAACACGCCGAAATAACAAAACTTGCCCATAAGAAAAACAAAACCGTCCGATTAAAAACACTGGACAGAACTTGCAGTGCACTGAATAACAAGGCCCCATCCTGGTGACGCGTCCTTAACCATAATGTGACCGAGTTACTTAAATTATTTACAATTCTAGCTCAATCAACTAACCAGGAGGAATGAACCCTCGATCCAGCTACAGACGGGTAGTTAAAAAAAATCTCCGCCGTTACACCGGACCGACGTTAACTTTGCCAAATCGCTCCCTCCCTCTCATTTCGGCTCACTCGACGTTTAAATAAAAATGGAGGCTAAAAAAGGAAACGCGATCTCCCCTCGCAAATACCACCCATTTCTCCTCGCCGCTTCGGAGGGAGGGAGGCTGGTTGGGGGGAGGGAGGTGGACGAGAATGAGAAAAGCAAGTCACCGCTTTGAGAGTTTAGCGAGCCAGGCCCGCTCGAAAAGAGAAAGTTTAGGAGGCCTGGCTGCCCGTCAGCAACGAAGCGACAGCAAGAATATTATGACAAAACTGAGCAGGTCTCACGAACGGGCACTTATTTGTTACTTATGCGCCAGAGAGACGTGACGCCGGACAAGCTTTAAGGGGGCGGGAAAACCCACTTTAAATGAATCCCTCAAGTAATAAACTCCTGGGTACCTGGATGTTAGAGAACACGTCAAAATTAAACTGAGAGATTAATGATATAATAAACGAAATCATCGAAAAGAAGTCTCAGACTTGCTCGTTTTCTGAAAAGTTGGCAAGCGGCATGTGAATTTTCAAATATTATTGTAAACTACCAAAAGCTCTGTTTCGAATAATGAAGAAATCAATATGGCTCTCAAGGAGAAGCACTAGGTAGCTGGCAGGCTACTACCAAACGCTGAGACTGGTAACCAGCTAGCTGGCCAGCTTCGTACTTGCCCAATGTCATGTATCCAAACTTGCTACATATCAGATCCACTCAATCCGTTAGTACGCTTTAATTTCCCAGTTTTCAAACATATTTAACATAGCACTGTGGGAATCATAAACTTCTATTTCCCATCTTTAACAAGTTAGCCAGCTACTTGCATGGACGGGGCACAACTAGGCAATACGTCTTAGTGTATTTGTGGAATTATTGAAGACACTGAAATTAATTTGTTTACACACACTCCAGTCAGTGGTTGTGTTGCTGCGGGCAGAAACGAGTGAACCATTATGCACACTGAGAGTAAAAGATAAAAACAGTAAAAATGCTCATTGTTTACATGATCAGGATTGCAGTGCCCTGCACGAGGACTTGGTCAAATAAATATTATCCAATCTGCTGATGTGTAATTCCCATTAAAAACTTCAACAGTTAAAAAAAAAGGTTAAATAGTTAACTAGACAACGAGACTAAGTTAAGTTAAATGCCAACAGTTAGTTGTGCATTGATTTCGATTATGTCTAGCAGGCAAACAAGATGTGTACAAAATCCATAAAATGCACATCGTGTTCATATTATAAAGGCTGTAACTCACCTAGTAAGACATACCACCCTAGTTCAAGTCGAGCTTCCTCCTTTTGCGATTTCACGTCTGTAAATATTCCAACATCAAGGCGAATCACACATCCAGGCCTCCCTTAACGACCTCGGTGTTTCCTGAAAATCGTACGCGATAAGGGCGCTCTCTTTCCAGGGTACCTCCCAGCCTTCTAAAATGTCCCTCACGCAAAGGGTGAAAGTTTTATTTTCTTTCCTGCTTTGGACACAGCACCCCTCCAGAGTGTTCACATTGAATCCCTGCTGACAGAACCCGTGTATTATGATGTTTTATATTATTTACAGTCGGTGTTTATAAAGGATGATGTACCGCTCTATGTGATACAAGGCTCTGATTCTATCTCAGGTCCTCAATATTCGCAGCAGAGCCCATCCCCCTCCTAACCGGCATCGATCGCGGGTCCCACCGAAACTGACACACAACCACACTCGCGGGGTTTCCGAGACTGACGAGCAGGGGCTCATTAGTCGGGTCCCGTGTCACTGTTGCTACTGGAAGAAAGAGGTGTCAATCTAGACAAGAACACCGGAACTCGGCCGAGCGATTGGACAATCGGAGTGCTGGCGTTTTATTCCTTCCCCTTTACTTCTCGTTTCGAAGAGGGCGGGTCACCTTCCTGCAGAGGGGTGGCAGAACGTCGCTGGAGTGAGCGCTGTCAAGGCAAAGCGGTGAGGCAGTCTGAAGAAGGAAGGCGAGAAATGCCCTGTCGTGGATTTATGAAAAACAAACATGGACCGCCCTTTACAGTATTGGAGAACTTACTACGTTACTAACACACATGCCGTGGAATCGTATTGTCTGTTAGGGGACTATAATTCATTGATGTTTCCTGAAATAACGAAAAATGGAAACATTGTTCATAGTGGCACCGTTTAGCTGTCCATAGCAACACGGGGTCTCCGCGGCCCCATACCAGGGACTACGACATAGAGGTAGGGCCAGCCCCACCTAATCAGTGCTGTGAATGGAAGATGAGATATCGGTCTAGTGGGATCTGGCAAGGGATTGGACAGGAAACCGGCCGTCCCTTTCGGGCTGTGTTGAATTACCAGTGGCTCCCTCCTACAGATATCCCTGGCACTGGCAATGGAGAGAGGAATACTAAGGGATTTAAATGATAAAACGAACCACTGACAAACTAAACCGATGTTACTGTGTATACCTAAAGAATATCCTTTGACATTAAAATAATTAAAAAGGAGAGTGCTTTTCTTTTAATCTTGTTCATTACGCTTAGTATCACTCGACCAGGATTCACTCTTTTTCACCATAATGATGATTATCTTGAGGCGAGTTGTTCGCTAAAGAACATGATAAATTTTAAAGGGCGAACGAGACAGCTTCTTTTAATCCCGGGATTTCCGAAATGCCCACGACGGCGGCTGGCTCCCAGCGACTGACGGATTTGTTTGAGGTGGCCGGAGAAGCCAGGCTCGAACGCGATTGGCTGGTCTGTCGGGCCGTGAGTCCCACTGTGATTGGCTAGGAAGCGTTTTTGACGTCATTTGTTGTAACGGCCTGCTTAAAACCAAATGCCAACAGGAAAAAATATATATACAATTAAATTCATAGTAAATTATTAGAATACCCGCAGTGTTATATATAATATTTTAATACACTTAATGTTGGATACTGTATTTTTCTGTAAACGTGTTTATTAAAAATACACGCAGTTTGTCAAGGGCGTCGACCATATTCCCTTTTAACATTTTCGTAATTGATACTTGAGCAAATAATGAGTTGCTGGTCACTTTTCGTGGATTGTCTACTTCTGTAGTTAAGCCCTCAGTGTATCAGTCATTACTGTTACTAAGCTGGTAAACTACTGAGCGATATAAAACGTACTCGTAATATTCGTAGATTTAAGTATAATCGATTACAGTAAATTAAAAAGCACCCAAACCCGGATTGTATTTCTGCACATTAAACAAGGGTAACGCCGAGATTTACTTTAATTATTTGATGATCGAAATATTTGGCAATTCTAGACATTTTTCTCAACGTGGAGGTTAAATAATAAAAAATATTTCCTATCTTGACAATATTTAGATATTTATTTGTCAGCGAGCGAAAGAAATACGGCCTGTTTTAATTTGCAGCAGTGGGGGGAGGGTAGACAAGATCCCATGCTCATGATGTAAGTGGCACAGTTTATATATATATAAATAAAAATAGAGCTTCCGTGTAATTTCACTACATTGGAATTACACCTCAGGAATGATGAAAACGTGTCTCTAGTGGGAACTTAAATGATATAAAGTGGTACTACTAGGCGTTAAAACGAGGCAGGGAACCAGGATAGCATCTCGAGGAACTGACAGACACACGGACTATAATTTCAATCAAACAGCCGGAAACGTTCTTTTTCCCATAAAGGAATATTCTAGGCGAAGGCTGTGGTGTAACAACAGGATAACCTTTGTTCGGCGGCCTGAGCAGAACACGTGACGAAATATCTGGTCTATGGAACGCCTTTTAGGTTGCCTAGCAACCGTGTCAAACCGAGGCTGCGGGCCCACAATGGCGCTATTGTACTCGCGACGAACAGGCTACATACCGACAGTCAGGTCACATGGTACGTAAAGGCAAGCAGGCAAACCGGCCGGTTTTTGCGCTTGAGAGACGTCGCGTAAACCTGCTGTGTATTCCAAAGGCTGCAGATTCCTACATTCTATATTTAACGCGTATTTAGTGATTTATTTACGTTTTAACTTAACAAAAATGCACCGCATGCATATAACCCCCTCACTTATGTAACATTTTTTTCAACAGCATGGCGGAATTCGAGCTACGTAAAATTGTCAATTTAAAACGAGTTGTAATAATACCCGCCATATTTTTGAGCCGTTCACCTTCAGGAGTAAAATCACACAACTCAAAACATGATCGGCCATGTGTTCAGGGTATAGATAGGGCACAGAGCCTAACATTTATTAATGAAAGAATTTTTGAATTTTTGTTAGATATCGTCTTAAATTTCCATTTAAATATCGAGAATATAAATTTTTCTGTCATTCATATTCAAGAATTAAGTTCATCCATGCTACAAATGTCAAAACGATACTTATATAGTAAACACACATCCCTTAGAAAAAGTAATATGATTCTACAGTGCATTATATTAAAAATGCAAATGCTTCCAACAGTAACGTACAGCCACAACACATAGGACAAACGTATTTAGTGTGATTACTCACAAGGAGCACATGGTGATTTATGATCCCAACCACTACCAGACTGCTAATGCAATGATCCTGCACACAGCTCCTACAATGTGTGCTCTAGATACCATGAACCCCCCCGCCAAAAGAAAAAAAGATCTATTTTTATGCACAAATATACATCATCTTGGTATGGAGAGGGTGAGAGGCCCTTAAGTGTTTCTCTGGCAAGCACAAAAATACACAAATTAAGACATTTTAAAAAAAGAAAGAAAGAAAAAAACTTCTGAATGCAACACAATCGTAAGTGTGGGCATTATAAACAAAATAACATTTTCCTCTTTAAAAACAATGTGATTCCACAAAGACCGCAGAAGATTAAAGACAACAGAATGTATAAAACATTGAAATGGATAAGTCAGTCTACAGTATACATGGTCTGTCGGCACAGGTCTTCAGTGAGAAACTCCCAAATCTTTACCAACAGAACCCTGCCAGTATGACAAAAGATAAAACTCCAGGTTCCAAAATGATGTCAGTACAACAAACTGGATTGCACAACTGCTTCAACAATAAATATGCTTAAATTAACTTGGTTTTTCAGCTCCTTCACCAAGAAATATTTTCAGTATAAGGAGAGAATGATAGATGTCGTGGTTCGTAATCAGATTGAGCTGTCTTCATAAAGGACTACTTTTACTAGCTACTAAGTTATATTTAAATGATCATTTCACCTAATTTTTCTGAAATTCAAGCTATTATTCACTTCCAGCCAACTAGAACATGCTGCAGAACCAGTCATTCCCCTGTCTTAAGCAGCATTCCTCTCCTGCAACCCCCAGCCAGTCATACAGAAAGGGAGTAGAATAAAAATGGCTGTGTGTGTAAGTGTGGCTTGCTCATGTTTTATGTATTTTACACCATAGCATGCGGAGACTCCTCTGTTTCGGCCAGCTGCTGCCCCCTGCTGTTTGTGCGCCGCTGCTGCATGGCCAAGCGAATCCCAACTGGGTCTTCACAGCGGCTTCAGGCTCCCGATCACGTTGTTGACCATTTCCTCCTCTCCCATGATGGCCAGAACAGTGCAGGAGCCAGGTTCCACCTACCCACCAACACACTGTAGTTGTTATGAAGTGTCCTCTGCATATTAAGCATGTGATATGGACAATAACGTTCCTTATTTCATACGGACAATATACAGTTTCTGTACTACGCAATGTGTTAGCAGAATAATTGGAAGACCCATTTTACAATTTTTGTTATTACATCCAACAGGGCTAAAAATATGTAGCACATAAACCAGAGAACAGTAATGGAACCTGCCCATGAAAATAATTATGACGATCATTATAGAAAGCAAAGAATGGGGTGATTCCCTACCTGGGTGCGGGTGGCATCCTGGACCAAGTAAGTCGGTAGGTTAAGGCTCATGGCCAAAGCCTGAAGCTCTAGCAGGTGTGCCATGTTGGTGCCCTGCACCACGACCTTCCTCGCCCTGCATACAGGAAATAAGTGAGACCCTTCTGTAGCTGCATAATCCCTCCATTATCCCTGTTCTTAGGCCAAGTCTGCTTTGCATCATTTGGCCTCAGGAGCCCAAAACAGCTTCACCCAGTCTTTTCAGCGCCTCACCCAGCATGGTCCCACTTCCAGGCCATTTCTCTCCAGCTGTTCTTCTCCTGTAGTGCCTGGTACAGGCCCACCGCTGCGTGCCCGACCTGCACAGCCACCTGCGCAGCATAAATCGGAGGGAGGGACTCAATTGGCGCGAAACATGAAACAGGCAACGTTCCCCAATAACAGGGAGGTGCGTTGCATAAACTCCAAAACTAAAATATCTGCTGTGTATCAGTTTCTGCATGTTCTCTATGCTTGGGATTCAAAAACTGCTGATAGACAGCCAGAAATCCCACGGAGATGCTACCAGATAGCACAGCTTTCCAGCAGGTAGGTAAGGAGCACGCACTGATTACAGCGCGTTGCTGCACCAACCACACGACAAACCACCTCAGGGATGAGAACCTGAGTACTGCCGCGCAGTGGGTGATACCTCAGCATTACACCAGTCCGAATGGACCAGTGTGAGTTTTTTTTCCGGTGGCTGGAGTGCCGATCCTGCCAACAACCGCCAGGTTTTCCCTGTAAGTTGGAGGACCTCCTTATAGGGCTGGGTGTAGATTAACGTCATACCCAGGATGAAGCATTTTGCAGGTTAACCCTCTGGGGTCTAGGGGTAGGGAACACACTTTCACTGATTGGGGCATGATCGCACATTTCTTTAAATACCATACACTTAATTTATGGCAAATAACTTATTTCTTGTATACTTGTTTTGGCATTACACTTATCTTAATTTTAATGTATATTGTAAATATGATTTATGTGAAGTTTGTAATTTGACATCAAAGTATAGACATAGCAAAATGCAGTTCGGAACACTTGCAGAAACATTATAAAAGTACATAGTAAGCAATGGTGGCAGTTTGTTTTGATCCCAAATATCTGATCACATGAAGATGACACTATTTCTGGTCTCCCTCCATTGAATATGTAGCAACTTTCATGTGTATGTATGAGTCATTCACACCTGGCCACACCCCCCCCCCTTTTATGGCGCTGATATGGGGATGTGTCTGGGTCACGTTTCACCATTGTGTTGTTCATCAAATTACCATGCGAATGCGATTTGAATACGCGGTAATGTGGCTATTTAGAATGCGAATAGCGATCTTCAGGTGAGGACGGCGCTACACGCCCCCCCATGCAGGCAAAACAAAGAAAGGTGACATGGTTTAGTTTTTCGCCGATTTAACCTAATTTTAAAAACGTTAATACTCTCAACAATGGACGTTTTGAAAAGAAGACAGATTATGGATTCAGTCGGCGTATTTTTTTCATGATTCTACATAAAGATTTCAGAGAGATATGAACTGAAATAGACGCGAAGAATACGCTGCATCGCCGACGATGCTCTCGACCCCAGAGGGTTAAGGGCCTTGCTTAAGGGCCCAATGGAGTAGAATAATTCTGGGCATTCAGGAGATCTGAACCAGCAACCTTCCAGTCGTTAGCACAGATTCCTAGCCGCAGAGCCACCTCTCCACCTGCTTTCCAGTGGTGAGTCAGATATGGCAATAATGAGAAGAAATGACAGGTAAGATGGACTGAAATAACCTGCTCAACTGCTTATCTGCCAATATTTTTGCCTGTGATTAAATAACTTAGCAGCCATTCCAACACTTTTTCACAAAAGGTTCCACGTTCGTTTAAAAATCAGTGAACGAAAAAGATAAAGACAGTGAGGTGGCACAAACCTTCCCCACCCCCAAAGACAGGTCCATGTTCACAATGAACACCATCTTAAACATCAAATCCTCGTCACCTTCCTCCTGTAAACAGCAAATTTAAGAGAGACAATTATTTCAAGAAGATGAGGTCCAGACAGTGTGTATTGGTAACACGAGTAAAACTGGGTCTTAAAGGCAGAACCTCATTTTCCAGTTTGTTGAAGTAGTACATGGCTGCCTCCTCAGCAGAAACGTTCCGGGTGTGTAGAAGTGCCTGGGGCAGAACAATACGAGAAGTTCAGAAGTTCTAGACAAAAGTTCTTTTTTTTGTTTAAAAAAAGACACGTCAGAGATGATTCAGATACCATTCAACACTATGTCACTGTTTCTGATGATGACCAAAACTGTGAACTAGGTTTTATTGTACAGAGAAACAACAAAATCTATGGGCAGGTTTATGGGGCACAACATGCAATATAAAGGAAACGGGTTCAACGTCAGGACACATCAAAGAGGACATGAGCTGGAGATGGTGGGGGTAAGATACCTGCTTTGCAGCTTCCTCTGGAATGTCTAGTTCCCTTAGCTGCTGAAGGTAAACAGGATTCACCTCCTGGGAACCTGAGTCTGGAACAGCCTGCTCCGATGGTTCCATAGTCTCTACGGCAACACCAACCCATTCATTATCACTGATACTCAAATGGTGTTATTCTAATCTAACCTTCTTCTCATTTTTTATTTTTCCTAAATGGATTTATATAGACAAGATGTATCATAATCCTATTATCCCAAATTCCTATAATGTGGTATATGTTCTAAATTTTCTGTAATTACCATAGTGTTTTTCGTTCTATTATTAGTATCATATTGATGCATGTCGTATGACTATAGAGAATTACAATCAAAAGGAGCCTTCAAAATTTGAGGTAAACCATTATATTAGCAGCAACGGAATACACTGCAAGCACGTGCTTATGAATGACACCGTTCTCAGCGCCCCCGCCCCCCCAACCCCACCCCCACCCACGGTGGATCTAAACATAACATCGCTGAGTAGTTAGGGAGCTTCAAACATAATACTCCACTTTCCGGGTAATTTAACTGTAATAACTTAAGATTAATTTTAAGTCACGTTTAAAACCGAAGTTCCTCGGTGACGTATTTAATCGGTTTATTTTATATACGTATATCTACACATACATACATTTTATATACATATAGATATATATACATATATATATATATATATATATATATATATAAACACATACATACACACACACATACCTTTATAAATCACAAGACAAGCGATGAGTACCTTATTAATGATACTAGTAACCGATTCCAGTTATTAAAGAACAAAGCTTTAAAATCCTTTCAATAGCAATAAATGACCTTTTATGCGAATTGCATGCAATTCTAAAATCCCCAGAATTTTAATACGCTTTTCCAGACACTCATCACAAACCTCTGCGTGTTGCGCAGCTTAATAGCAGCGATGCTTTGTAATGTGATGGACCCGACGATGCGGCTAGCTGGCCCGATAGCCAGCCAGCTGCTCTTTCTGTTTAGCTTGTCACGAAGTGAGTGTTGCGTACGCCAGCGAGCTGGACGTGGCGAGGCCGTCAATCCCACAGGCTTAAAAAGAATCGCAAGGGAGCGAATGGAAGAATAGCTAATTTTCAGCACCTCAGTCCATCGCACAAAACATCAACGGCTCAATTTACGCTTCTCTCTAGCTTCAGACGCGATGTCAGGCTCGCCCCAGCTTCCGGGTTCCACACGAAATTGCACCCGTCGGGAACATCGATACTGAAACTTTAGTTCCCATGTCACATGTTGAACTGGGGGTATTTACTGAGCCCATTTATTCTCTGTACATCACCATGTGCACATTGATGCCGAAGTAGTAGCCATTCACATAAATGGTACGGATTAATCCTTAGTCAAAGTGGAAACTAGATTCCAAAAACATTTTTTTTCTTGTAATGCGTCTTTTACTTCCATCGGACATCCTCTACTGGCATTCATTTTTAAGTGTAGTCATCCTTCTTTGTTCAAGTGGTCCAGTGTTCTGTTTCAGTTGTCTTCCTTAGCGATTGAAGCCTAAATTCAGACTTTATGCCTACATGTTATCCTTTCTTGGAAAAATACCATGACGACTGGGAGAGCATTTGGACTAAGCGGGCAGCGAAATCATCGTATGTGCTAAGGGGTGGCGCGTTAATGGGGAAATCAGAGTTTCATAAATCAGCCATATCCTTCGCAGACAGAAGTGATTAAAAACAGACAGACACCATAAAAATGAACAATTTTATTACATTACCACTTGTGGAAATCTCGTATTAAACAGATTAAGTATCTAGACGCTTTCCTTATTTCATTTACAATCATAGAGAGAACAACTCTTCTTAACAATTTTAACATCTTTAGTGATCCCGCAGAGCCGGCTCTACACAAACTACATTAGTATACCCTAGGAGTAAGGTTACTTTATTTTGACCTTATTTCTGCCATCCATCTGTCATTCTTTTTTTTACAGACACATAATACCTCAGGGGTCGTGGACCCCCGTCCCAGGACACCATTGTGTATGTTTGACTTTAGTTCTCACCGGATATTGCCAATCGGGCTGGTTTAATACAAATTCAAAGGGGCAGATACTTCAATTAAGGTGTTATAAACGGGTTTCAAAGTAAGCGGTATCCTACATAAGAACACATAAGGGCTGCAGAAGGCACTCGAATGCTAAGCTTTCAAATTGGTCATCGGGAGCCGAGAATACCTACTTTAAAAACATGTTTATTAAAAAACAGCAAAAGCTGATCCCGAACATTAAACACCAAACCGCACGTCCTTAATTTATAGAATTCCTTTGTACATATCAAAGGACGGTATAAACTAGCTTCACTATAACGACTCTTTCCAAATTCTTAAATAGAATTAAATACCGTGCCATGTTTCCAAATATTAATTTAGAAAACAATTACACAAAAGTAGCCTATACACTCTGGTGTCCCAGGACTAAGGTAAAGACCCCGAAGGACACTGAAAACAGAACATGTACATTTGAAATATCAGAACAACATTTTGTGGTTTGTTATATTATTCAGTCATTCTTTATTTTCTAACCTTCCATTGCCTTCATCCTCCCCCACCAAGACAAATCAGAATAATTAACATGTTCAAAAACACCCCCGACGTTTCTCACACCGTCACTTCAAGGCAAATACGCATTCACCTCCCCCGGAGGCGATCATTAGTACCCGTGAAGGTCCGCAGATGTTTGTAACCAGACAGCTGCTTCTCTTTTGGTCACTACACAAGGACAGAACTGACAGGGGCGAATCATTGCATTAAAAGCAGCGACCACTATCATCTACACGTAGACGGATGGGATATTTAAAATCACTCATCTTGAATGTCACCTTCATTTTGAAGTCTACTGGTCCCCGGGGATTAGAGCGCCATCAAAGGGCAGAACGTGGAGACACGGAAATGATCGATCAAGGCGTAAGCCTGCCCTTGTTACAGCACTGAAACTCTTAATTACCCCTCTTAACTGATGAGAATAAACCGGGTTTATATTGTTTAGAAATCCATTTTTTATATATTCCTTGGACAAGCCCAACCAAAGTGTGCAAAGAAACGATCATACATACAGTCTTTAATAACCTATTAATAAATAGCGAGTTTGCGCAGCAGCGCATTGAATGCACCGAGCCTTGTCAATGTTCTTTGTCGCTCTCTAGCGGTGACAAAGTGAATTGCACCACAGCGCCTGCTTAACGCGCTTGAAAAGCTACATCAAATTCCGGTCAAACTGAATTATAATTTTATTTTATTGTCTACATTGCATTCAAAACACCAGTCAGCTCCACCACCAAGTAAAGCGGCACAGCGGTGAAAAAAAAGCTACTATAAAAACCGGTACACAAACTTCCACTGGCATATAGTTGTTCACCAAAAACCGCAGGAAATATCAGAGACTGTACCCTAGGTGCTTTTCAAATTGTTCCCTAAATTTACCTTTCCTTCAGTGACTCTTACCCAACAGCAGGAGGGAAAATGTAAAGGATGAACTGATATCAGCATGTACATGCGGGAGTAAGTTCTAAGAGGATGTCCTTTGTGTTTAAATCGCTGAAAGCTCCCCAACTGGAAGAGAAAACCAGTTTTTAATAAACCACATGCCTCATTTCTGATGGGAAACAAGTTTCATCGAAAAAAAAAACAAAAACTGAGACAAAACTGAAGAGGGGAAAAAAAATAGACAGTGAAAGTGCACAATCTTAATTTTCAGCAGTCAAAGTTTCTGTCGACTATACAAGATAACTTTAAATATGAATTGTAACGATTTTCATAACAATAACAACCCAAACCAGTGTTTATTCTCCATACTTATGAATAAAACATTTTGGTTGGACTTATCTGTCAACTAACACACTGATCATTATCCATGGGCCCCAACACAAGGTTAACGATGCTGATCGTAAAATGTATAAATAATGCACAAGGAAAATATACAACTGTCAGGACAGATATCAGTAGTGTAAGTTTAAAAAAATGGAAAAAAGCTAAACCCTTTAGGTTAAAACAGAATAAATACATGAGCCAAGGAAAATTCCCAAAGGACCATTTTGCTGGGCTACATTATACGGAAGACACTGCTTTTAAAAACAGTAGCTTCTTTTTCTGATAGGCTGAAAACTAAGGAAAAATTGAGTACCGCTTTTAAAAACTTGGAACCCTCATTATTCTACCATTTTAAACAATTTATAAAGGATGTTAAGATTTTTTTATGGTGTCAGGGAGTGTCTAGTGACCAAAATTCATAAGCACCTGCCACATACATTATCCAGAGATGGGAACGGAGATGGATATTCACATGCAATAGTACCTTTCTTAGTAAACAAACTGACCTCAGTAGATACAGGCCACATGTACACCCAGCCAAACGGGCGAGAATCATGGACAGGCTCTGAAGGTAGTGCCACTTCCCACACTGTCCATCAGACTCCCAATGGCACGTGGCTCTGATTCACGTAACATGTAGTTTGCTTAATGGGGAAAAAACAAACATTCGGCAAAACACCCAGGCCCCTGTACTGTCCTTTTTCCATCTGATTCCAACCTGTGCCAGGACTCCCCTTCAGTGAAAGTGAAAGAGCAGAAACGCCTGACCCTCTGAAAGCACCTCCTCCAGCCCTTAACGTTCATCTCGCTAAGCTTGTAAAGTTCAACATCAATTCGTAAAGAAACTAAACATCAATTCGTCCTGCTGACACCACGGAGAACGGAGACGGACAGCGAAATGGATCCAGCCCTCGTCTCCATAGAGGTCTCAACCATCTCTGATAAGGGGGGGGGGGCACCCTCCGGTTCTTCCTGCCCCCTCAGGTCCTTTTGAACTCCCCGATGTGTTGCCCCTCTGGCGTTGCCGTCACAAGTCCGTCACCTTGTTCTCCACTGCGGCTGCTACCTGCTGCAACCTGTAGCCCAACTGCATCTTCTGGGCGGTGCTGTCCTCCTCCAAGGCGGTGATGATCTGAGGAACAGCAGGACGGGGGGGCAAGGCATCACCAAGAGCACGGAGCAGAACTACGGCGTGACCAAATAATCGCAGTGATGTGTCATGGCACTGTCAGACGAGACCCACCTGGTCATAGTACTTGTTGATGTACTTGTATAATTCATGCAGGGCCACAAGGTAATTCAGTTCACCTGAGTAGTTCTGAAGGCCAGAGCAAACAGCAAAACTATTCACCATTTTTTATTTATTATTAAAAGCCATTTACTGCAGTTTCCCATAATTCAAAGTATCCTGGAGCCTTTTTGGACCAAGAAAAAGTTTTACTTATTGAAAGCTTCTCTAAAAACCAGTTGAAAATTATGTGATAATGTAGCTATGGGCTAAATGCAGTTCTGCAATTCTAGACTGAATGTGTTACTGAGAAGCCGATTGTGATAAAAAGAAGAATTTATCAGGCGGTTTACTGCAAGTGAAAACATTTTAAGTGTAAGTGAAAGAACATACCCTGGACAGCTCTGCCAGTGCAGAGTTCATCTCCTGGTCACTGGCGGAAATGGTCTGCCTGATATCTGCATAGTACCTGTACAGACAACAGGCACGTGTGACACGTCACTCCTGCATCTGGCTGTGACCCAATGCCCGTTACATTCCTGTTCCTACATACATGATCTCCAGCAAACGAAGAGCCAGTCCCTGCCAACCAATCATATCACAGCTTTTCCAGCTGCAGTGACATCATAGGGAGTGAGGCGGAGGGAGGGGCTTGATCAGGTGCCCTGGTCACCCTTACCTCTCCACCATCTGCTTGTACCGTGGGATGTCTCTGGCATACAGCAACTTGTTTATAGGAGAATCCTACAAGCCAAGACAAGACAACGGAAATTCAGGATACGAAGCTGGAGACAGCAGAAAACACAGCCCCCCCCCCCCCCCCCGACACCCCCTTGATAATCCCTCACCCTGCCCAGCTTGTGTTCGGCAATGGTGCAGGAGTCCATGAAGGTCTGGGCGATGACGGACAGGACTGCATCCACGTTGTCCGAGGCCTGGACGTCAAAGATGAACTGGGGATTCTTGATGATGTTGATCCAGAACCTCAAAGGCAAACTGTGAGGAGCCAGAAAGGGCGAAATCAAGGGAGCTTCTGGGAAACTAATGACCCAGATCCTGCTCTTTTATGTGAAGGGAGGATTTAAACATGTGAAAAAGTCAAAATTATGTGGTTATTTAGTTCAATTTATTTTTATATAGCCATCCATCCATTTTCCAAATCACTTATCCGGAGCCTATCCCAGAAGCTACGGGCACAACCCAGGATGGGGGGCCAGCCCACCGCAGGGCACACTCACACACCATCCACTCACACATGCACACCTACGGGCAATTTAGCAACTCCAATTAGCCTCAGCATATTTTTGGACTGTGGGGGGGAAACCGGAGTACCCGGAGGAAACCCCACGACGACATGGGGAGAACATGCAAACTCTGCACACATGTGACCCAGGCGGAGACTCGAACCCGGGTCCCAGAGGTGTGAGGCAACAGTGCTAACAGCTGCACCATTTTAATATAGCACATATATTAATTTGGTTACACCGACGCCCAAAAATCAAACACTAACGCATATCGCCGTATAACAGAAGTGCACATGGATAGAAGGAAAAAAATGTCAGAGTCCAACGTCAACTGGGTGGGCAAAAATAAAAAGGCCAATAAAGTGTGTGCAGATCTACCTTCTGTCCTGCTGTTTATTTGTCATCACGCCACCTGTGAGTCCACTATCCTTACATCCTGCAAAGCAGCCCTTAGTTCCCACCTGTTATTTTTCCAAATGTGGATTGTCTCAGAGTCCGATATGCCGTGGTGCACAGCTCGGTCATCCAGGAGGTCAAAGAAGTACTTGACGGCCAGCGGGACCGGTCGGCTGGTGCTGAGGATCACCTGGAACAGGTCATCCACAAACTTCTGCAGCGTGCCCTGAAAGATCAAGAGACGGCGTTAATAGGTAGGAAGAATGTGGACCTCCTGGGGTTTGGTAGATCGAGGATCATTATTTTATAGTGAGCAGCGGCGATTTTATGGTGAGCAGCGGCGATTTTATGGTGAGCAGCGGCGATTTTATGGTGAGCAGCGGCGATTTTATGGTGAGCAGCGGCGATTTTATGGTGAGCAGCGGCTGACTCTGCTGCACCTTCATGGAAAGCAGGCGTGTCAGGTAGATCTCTGGGATGGCTTTGGCCCTCTCCCTCTCCCTCAAACTTCCACGCCTGTGTTTCGGCAAATCTGGCTCCTCACTGGCCTTCACCAAGTGCCATGGCCTAACCCCACCTTCGTCCGCATCCTCCAGCATGGGGGTTTCTGTGCGAAAAAAAAGGGGGGGGTTGGTCACTCACGTCGAACTTGACATCAGTTGATAAGACACGTTTTCGCTAATAAAATGACCATTTTCATGTTCTGCTTTCAGCTATCAGAGGTGTTTCACAGACACTAGTCAAAAGCACATCGGTGACTCGGCGGATTTGAAGTTCTACTGCACCTCCTACGGAAATTACTCACTCTCTCCAGCCATGTAGTCATGGTTGTCATGGTGGATCTGCTTGCTGTGGCGGGGGACCAGCGCTACTGTGGCACCATCAGGAACCTGGGGCCCACAGAGAACATCCACTGAACCTCACCCATATATCTGGACGGAAATATTCGCTAAATCTACATGCATGCATCTCGGCACCCGAATATTAGCTGTTCTTCATATTATAGTCATTTGGGGTCAAGAAGATAGGAGGTGTGTCCCTCCTCTGGCATGAAATAGCCAGAGATGAAGACACACCTGAAGGCCCTGTTCAGACCCACCTTGTAGTGCTGCAGGGTGTTCAGTCGCTTCCAGTTTCCCTGGCAGACGGATGTCAGGTCTTCATCCGAGAGGATAAGGTGACCAGCTACGCCGGATCGCCACTCTGAAGGCCGTGAAAAGATGGCACTAATCAACAGGACTGAAGAACTGAAAGATGTTGCTGATGAACAAGCATGGTTTCATTGAGTTTCACCCCCCCCCCCCCCCCCGTGCCCTCCCAGGGTTTACCCAGGTCCAGGGAGTCTGCGTGTGGTCGGTGGGAGAAGGAGGTGCCTTTGTACACCTGGTCCAGAATCTTCTCCTTCACCTGCGTGATGGTATCACAGTCCAGCACCTTGGCAGCGACTGGCTGACATTCGGTGGTGCTGCCCCCTTGCATCAGCACGTTCACCGTCTGGAAAGCAGGCACAGGAACAGACTCAGGTAAAGATGAAAAAAACAGATTATACACGAGGCCTCCCCCCACACGCCCGGGGGGTCTGGAAGAGCCACATCAGTTTTACCAGGGTGTGGTACTCTATGTCCTCCCGCAGCAGCCGGTTGTCATTCAGGGTGTACTTGGCTTTGCCCGTCACCGTGTCCACCGGACCCTTGTCCACTTGGTGCTTTATAGCCCGGAAGAGCATATACAGCGGCTCCCCCGCCGAGTCCTGTCCAAAGGATTGAAGGGACAGACTGCCATGTGACAGGGGTAGCATTTGATGATCCTGACGCTCCAGACGTTGGGAGTTCAGACTTACCCGTAGGAAGGCATACAGGCAGATGGACATCCAGTTGGTGAGCAGCTTCTCCACCACTGTCTCAGTCCTCAACAAAGATAAGCGGACAGACAATGAAAAGCCACCTTCGAACATCAGGTACGCAGCAGTCAGACGCCAGCAGAGGCCTCCTTCTTCAGAATGACATGTAGGTCATGCCACTATCTGCAAAAGGCTTCCTCTTGGAGGAGTTCTTCTTACCTCCGAAGCATGAGTTTGGGATTCTTGGCCACATACTGCTCTACCAGGTCATTGAGCAGGGTCTTGAGGATGTCGGTGAAGTACTCCAGCTTACCATGGAGGGCGACGGTGAGCAGAGAGGCCACGTAGGCCCTGTCTCGTGGAGAGAAGGTCCGCTGGCTCTCCAGAGTGTGAATGAACTACAGCAGTAGTGCATAGTGTTACAGTGTGGTGCTTCAAGAGCCTCTGATAGATGTCTTAAACATTTATCTTTATTAGCAGATATGGGCTCTGGTTTAATAATAATAAAAAAAACTGCCAAAATCAGAGATAAGTACAAAGATTGATCTCATTTGTGAGGAAGAGTAGTTTTTACCTTGGTGAGGAAGAGCTTGCTGTTGAGTAGGTTAGACAGCTGCACCAGACCCTGTTCCACGGTCTGACGCCGACACTCCTGCACGTCCAGGTCACGGCGCAATGGCGACTCCCGGTGGCCAGGGAAGAAGATGCGCTCAGCATACATGCGATAGTCTAAGAAGGGGATGCCGGACCCTACCAGGTCGCTGGACATGTCCATCATCTCGGTCATCAGGTCTACACAATTTCGGGGGAAACACAAGGTCAACATTCATCTTTGAAATGGTATGTCGCCGGACACCCCAGTCAATGAAAAATACAGTTTCACAATAATATGCAGAGAGAAATTAAATATGCTTATTCCAGGAGGCCGTCGATGTACCTGTGAACTCCTTCTTGCAGCGATCTCTCACACTAGTCTCCAGGTTCTCCAGCTGTATCTGGACCTTCTTATAGTCCCGCAAGGCCTGCTTGCTCTTCCTCCTGCCAGCACCCAGAACATCCATAACCCCCAAGTCCTGAACAGCCGTCACTGACATATTCACTCTCTACGTTACTCCATGTGTCCAAACGGGGACTTCATCCAAACTACTGGGCAGCACTTTTCACCTGTATATGAGGACGATGATGAGCACGATGAGGGCCACGATGGAGGCTCCTACGCCAACTCCGACCTGCGCCTCCGGGGGAAACGTGGACTGGCTCAGAGTGTCATACTGCACTTTACCCAGGGAGAAGTTCAGATTCCCCATTTGGACCTGTATGGCGCAGAGTACCATACTGAACACGTTTACTTTCCATATGCTGTTTACTGTTAAAATGCAGCTCACGTCAGCCTAAACCAGCACACCGTAAGCATTACTCCTGGTCAGCGCTTGGGTGGGGGGGGGGGGGGGACTTACTGTGAATTCTGGGAGGGAGTCCATCCCCTCCCGCTTCTTTCCGGGAGCCGGCAGCGGCTGCTGGGATGGGGGCTCACAGTAGAGGTGGGTCCGGGTCAGGGTCTTCACAGAACACACCCCCTCCCCAATCATGGCCACGACCTCCTCCTTGAAGATGGCGAGGTCGAGGTTCTCCCCCTGGAGGAAGGAAGGTATGCGAGAGTTTAATGCCAAGTCTATGACTCATTAGACGAGCTCGGCTTAGACGATGGCTATTCCTGTAGCGATAGGAACAAGGGAAAATTACACACAAATATACAAAAATGGGTAAATATTCACCATTGGTAAATGTACAAATACAGGGAACAACAACAATGCTTCACGAGTCTCATAAAATACATTCTAATCGGCAGAGAGGTCCGAGAGTGCTGACATGATAGTGGCTCCTTAGCCCTTAATAAAAAGGTGTACGTCTGTGTGTGTGTGTGTGTGTGTGTGTGTGTGTACGTCTGTGTGTGTTCACTCCCCGGAAGAGGGGGGCCCATGGGAATGAGAACAGCAAACAAGTACCAGAGATAAACAAATATGACCAAGTAATCGAAAGACTGAAGTGATTCTGTGTTTTAGCCTTGGGCGCTAACTGCTAAGTGAGGTAAGGAGGGCCAGGGCCCCGTGCCGCTGACCTCCACAGAGATGATGCTGCCTGGCTTGTAGCGGTACGGCAGGCCGTGCTCGTTCGAGTTCAGCTGGTGCAGGATGGGGTTGTGCTCGTAGCTGAAGGCGCTGGGGCTGACGGCGTCAAAGTCGAAGCGCAGATTGTCCAGCAGAAACTCCACCTTGATGCGGGCCCCCGCCGTCCAGCCCTCCACCAGAGGTGTGCTACACAGGATCAGGGAGCTGCTGTTCACCTGGCACGGCTCCACGAACTGCAGGACATGGGCAGCGCAGGTGCGTACGGGGGAGAGGGCAGAGAGGGGGGCAGTGGGCAACATTCAAGTAACATGTGACCAAACACTTCAGAATTCAGTGGCACAATTGGCGACACTTGCTTTTAGCAGAACAATGTATGAGAACATTGGTAATAACACGGTACAGACCGTGTTTAAACACACACAAGTGTGTGGCGCTCAGTCCCCCACTAAGCGTCTGTAGACCCTCACCCAGGGTACCGACTGGACTCACGTGTCTATCCGAGCACACGCCCTTTAGAGGATCACACTCTGCCTCGGGTACGATCCGACTGAGCCTCTGCAGCGGCCTGTCCCACTTCCCAGCCACGTGTGCTATGCTCCTTCTCCTCCTCCTCCTCCTCCTCTTCGAGTCAAGTGGTTCCAGTGGAGATAGAGTTACTCGAATCTGGGGCTCCTGCACCACATCCAAGTTGTGCCCAGACACGCGAATCGTCCGTCCACCACTGAACAAGCCAAAGAAACACACAACTTGTTCAAGGAAGCTAAGATATGAAATAGTACGGTAAGAAAGTTTGAAACAGTTTGCACTGCTTCTAGTCTCGCCTGCTTTGGCTAACACACTTCATGTCCTCCACCCCTCTTGAGACCCCAAAAAAAAGTAGGAGCCTGTGAAGGTCCTACTACTTGTGATGTCCTTCCTGCCTGTGAAGCTCCTATTACCTGTGTCGTTATTCCTGCCTGTCCTACTGCCTGTGAAGCTCCTACTACCTGTGAAGCCATTCCTGCCTGTCCTACTGCCTGTGAAGCTCCTACTACCTGTGAAGCCATTCCTGCCTGTCCTACTGCCTGTGAAGCTCCTACTACCTGTGTCGTTATTCCTGCCTGTCCTACTGCCTGTGAAGCTCCTATTACCTGTGAAGCCATTCCTGCCTGTCCTACTGCCTGTGAAGTTCCTATTACCTGTGTCGTTATTCCTGCCTGTCCTACTGCCTGTGAAGCTCCTATTACCTGTGAAGCCATTCCTGCCTGTCCTACTGCCTGTGAAGCTCCTATTACCTGTGTCGTTATTCCTGCCTGTCCTACTGCCTGTGAAGCTCCTATTTCCTGTCGTTATTTCTGCCTGTCCTACTGCCTGTGAAGCTCCTACTACCTGTGAAGCCATTCCTGCCTGTCCTACTGCCTGTGAAGCTCCTACTACCTGTGAAGCCATTCCTGCCTGTGAAGCTCCTACTACCTGTGAAGCCATTCCTGCCTGTCTTACTGCCTGTGAAGCTCCTACTACCTGTGAAGCCATTCCTGCCTGTCCTACTGCCTGTGAAGCTCCTACTACCTGTGAAGCCATTCCTGCCTGTCCTACTGCCTGTGAAGCTCCTATTACCTGTGTCGTTATTCCTGCCTGTCCTACTACCTGTGAAGCTCCTACTACCTGTGAAGCTCATACTACCTGTGAAGCCATTCCTGCCTGCCCTACCGCCTGCCTATGACGTCTTTCCTGCCTGCCCTACTGCTGTACCCCTATTCATCCTGTTGTGTGAAGCAGCACCAGCACCTGTCTGCCATCACCTTCCTGTCACACTGAGACTCAAATCTTTAAAATTTGGACTGTATAAATTAGTGTTTTGTTATCTTCTTCATTTGATTCCCTCTGCTGGCCCCTGGAGGAGGTTTGGTTCCTCCCAAGGTTTCTTCCTTCTAGGGAGTTTTTCCTTGCCACTGTCACCTCAGGCTTTGCTTACTGGGGGTTTTGGGCAGGGAAAATGTAAAGCGCTTTGAGACAATGTAATGTTGTGAAAATGCACTATAAAAATGAAACTGAACTGAATACAGTAGGAAGGAAAAATTGCCACTTTCCTGTTACTTGCTAGGATACTTCTCTGCTTCATTAAACCACACCGAACTGGCCACACTCTCCCAATCACCTCCACTTGTTTCTGTATGCCTGCTACACTTATTTACTTTCTTACATGTGCACATGTGTTAGTACTAAAGGGTTGTCTAGCTCTGGTTTGCTTTCATTGGGGGCCCCCTGGTGTAAGAAAGGTTGAAACCCCCTGTTTAATATAAATAAAATATGGCCAACCAGAGAAGCAGGGAGGCCCACCTCTGAAAGCTCTTTGAAGGTGCCGCTTGTGTGATGTTGGGATCCGGGGTGTAGTTGTACATCTCTCCCTGCAGGTGGCGATCACCACCATGGTAGTGCACTGTCACTCTGTGCAGCCCGGTGGTGTTGGTGCTGCCGGTCACACATTCGATGCTGTCCTCCCGGATCTCAGACGAGCTGGGGGCAGGGTGTCAATCCGAATAAACAGGTCTGCTTTGCTGTCATCATTTTCAAGCCCATCCATCCCAGCCCGTCTTCGTTCCCGGTACTCACACGATGCACGGCACGCCACCGACCGTCACGCTGACCTCATTGGCACGCCCCGTGCACAGGTGCCTTCCTGTTATGGTTAGGGAGGTACCGCCTGCTTTGGGGCCCCTCTGGGGATACACCTGCATCACCTTCGGGTCCTGAGAGCAGAGTACGGTTGGTATAGCGAGTCAGGACACGTTGGCCAGTCCCAAGGCTGAGCCAGCCCCTCACTCTCCCTCATTACCTGGTAGCTGAACTTCTGGATGGAGAGGCCATACTGCCCTCCATTCACTTTCACGGACACCTGACCACCCTTCTCCCCACCACTGGGCAATGTCTTGCACACAATTCTACAGGAAAACAAGACACACTATTAGATTTGAGGGGGTCAAGGCAGCCCCTGACACCAGTGTTAATTTTGACAGCATATATTGATTTAGTTTTAGTCTTAGTTGTTTGACAAAAATGCAACTTAGTTTCAGTCATATTTTAATCGCCTGATTTTTTTTTGTTCTGGTGGAGTTTGAGGGTATTTAGTCGACTAAATCTATAGTACATACAGTCAAATGAAACTAAGAGGTTTAGCTGTAGTCTAACACATGCATGTACACACACGCACACAGCTGTGAAGCTGTCAGTATAGCACGCCTTTAGGTTTGAATATGCAGTCTAAGAACTGGAATGCAGAACATTGCAATGCTTAACGTGAATTTTATCATTAAATAAAATGTACATAAAACCAAAATTTTGTCTGATACAAAGTACTTGCATATTAACATCTTCATTCATATTATAAAAAAACGGCCAAAAAACTCTCAGAAAAGTTATGAAGCATCAGACTGTTGCGCAATAAGGGACGAAGGACATGGGAGCAGGACAAACAAACAGGGTTATATTCAACTAATCGGCCAAAACAGAAAGGAAGAGGATGCTTTGGTCACCTGGCTGGTGTGAAATTTTTCATTCATGACAAGTCTGCACATGCATTCACATGTACAGAAGTGTTTTTATTAACTAGTAAATAGTATACAGGGATTGCAAACTACAACGATTTTGATGCAGCAGATTTTAGGCTTATAATGGAATAATGTAGATTCAAGGTAAGATTTCTTGCGTGAGCATGAGAGTCAGAAAGCGTGAGCCTTACACCAGATGGGTGAGAGTCGGCAACCCTGGATCATAGGGGATCAAAACCGGGGGGAACAGAACCATTGTGTTCTTGTGTGTGGGGGGAACAAACCAACCGGTGTTACCCAATTACAAGCGTGCATACAAGTTTTTAAAATCGCACCACTGTATTCATACTCTGTTGGCGGACTGTGTCATGTGTAATACACATCTGCAAAGACCTTCACATCGCTCACTGTCCAGTTGTCTGTTTGTAACATTTGTTTGTTTTTTTTCGTCAACTTTCAACTTTTTGTCGTTAAAGGCACCTTTTTATTTAGTTTTCGTTCCAATTTCATCACAGAAAAAAAAAGGAGCATTTTTTGGCTTCGTTTTTATCAACAAAATGACCAGTGCCAGACATGCATCCCAACCCCGACAGGTAGCTTACCGAGATGAGATCTCATAGCGGCTGGAGATGACAGTGCAGGGGAAGCCAGCCACGGTGACCGAGTGCTGGATATCTTCAGCTTTCTGCCCCAGGTTGGACCCGGAGATGGTGACCACAGCGCCCCCTTCCACAAGGCCTGACGTCGGTTCGATCTGCCACATGAGCGAGCAGGAGTGAAAGTGATTGTCATTGTTGACACACCACAGCACACAACAAAAACAAATGTCCTCTGCGTTCAACTCTTATGTGAGAATGTGACATAGCAGGGGGCAGCTAATTCAGCTCCCGGGAAGTAGTGCTTGGGGGCGGTACTTTGATCAGGGTACCTCAGTGGTGCCTTGCGGGTCGGGGATTCAAACCAGCAACCTCTCAAATCACAAGCATGCTTCCCTAACCATTAGGTCACCACTGCCCTTCATTACCTGGTTAGTCTACCCAGACCCCACAGCAACCCAAGGGTATCCCCACCCCTAGAGATGACTAAACCCACATCACTCCACCCTCTGTTATTACCAAAGCCGGCCCAACCCTCTTCTGGGCCTCAAGCAAAATCTCATTAACCTAGTCGGCTTCATCTTCCTTCTCAACCCGACAGGCTGCTCAGGTGTAGGGGCCCCCTGGTGGCCACTGGGCCCTAAACAGCCGCTCAGCTCGCTTGCGCCTTGGGCCAACCCTGGTCATTACCCATTTCTTCGCTAGCTGCCTCCATTCAACAGGCTGTACTGGGACTCACAAAGTGGATGACGGGGGCCGGGCAGGTGTGCTCGATGCGATCAGCGCAGGAGTCCTTGTAGAGGCAGCCGGGGCGCGTGCCCCCGCACCATGCGCAGCCGTACTTGTGGGGTGCAGTGTGGCAGCGGCTGCAGTCCAAACGGCCCGCCGAGCAGTTATACAACGTGACTGCGGGTAAAGGGGAGGAGAGAGAGTCAACGGGCCATATGTTCGACGGAGGTTCGTCGGCCGACCCAAGTATTAGCCGCTTGGCTGAACTAATTACTCAGCTAATTTCCCTGTCCTTAGGGTGCTGCTTGTTTAAAGACAGCTGGTGCTTGTGAGCCACAGAGGGACAGCCGTTAAAAACCATCTCACACTTGTATGCAGGGTCGTCGCCAGGGGGACTTCCCAGCCCCCCCTAAAATTCAGCGGCATGTACCATGGGGGCCCAAGATGACATTTTGTTAGGGGGGCCCAAATTCCTTGATATGCCGTTACTTGTATGCCTGCTTACCATAAAGACTCTTGGAGCTGTCTACATGAAAGGAGTCCTTGCGTTTGACGTATACCATAGCATTGTACTCCTCGATGGGGGCAGAATACGAATACTGAAACGTAAGAGGGTGAAATGTTGAATTACAACTACGTTTACAATTACGTTTCCGGGGTATTGGCAAATACATATTAACCCTAAACACCTCCAACTAACAGGTCATATAAGGACTTTAATGGTCAATAAATATAACATTAAAATGGTCAATTATTCAACACAGCGCTAGTAAGATTCGGACCCGGTTCGACTGGCAGTTGATGTCATAGAGAGAAGAGTCCATCTCGTTAACTTCCACGTGGGAGTCGACCACAGCCGTCCTTCCCTCAATCACCAGCACGCACTCGTATTTCAGCTCCGTGTCCTGGGGGGTGTGTCACAAAGAGACAAACACACACACACACACACACACACACACACATGCACGTGAACCCTTAACACACATTACTACATGGATCATTTGAGATTAGACACCTCTCAACAGCACCCGGGGCAATGCTAGAATGTCTCAGGTGGGAGGTGTAAGAGATGATTTATACAGAGGGGCCAACCTTATCATTAGCATATGTTTCGAATTGGTGAGTGACAGGGGAGGGGGCACTCTTGGGACCAATCAGCATTTAGTTGGGGCCTGTGCCCTGTGGCCCCGCCCCAATATACCCCCAGTATAGCACAGGAGAGACATTCTTAGAGTAATACTGTTTTTAGGTAAAACAAACACTGGTGGCTTGATTTCACAGGACCACATGGTCAAGAAAAAGCGAAGCCTCTACCTTGAAGAGCTGAAGGTTGCGCCCCTGCAGGGTGATCTTTCCCTCCACATTGACAGGCAGCAGAGGAGAACCTACGACTGCCTCCACGCAGGGGCACGCCGACACCCCCCAGGCCCAGAAGGTCCCCTCGTCCTCCTGTGCTCACAGCACACACAGTCCACTTTACAACCCCGTTCCCCAATCGCATGATCCCCCTCAATGCTTCAGCAGAACAGGTGACTTCAGAGGCAGACGTGTTACAGCAGTTAAAATGGCGGATGTGGCAGAATTAAGGTTCAAAACAGAACGGGGGATGGGGGGGAATTACGAGTTCATGAACCCCAGCCGGCTCCTTTTAAAAACATCAGAAACTTATTAAAATCAAAACAGAAATAAATAATGATAGTAATAATAATAATAATGACATCAACAAAACTGGAAGTACAGGGAGGGAGCACTGGCTAACTGCTGCTCTTCCTGTGGGGAGCTGGACACGCCGCCCTCGTCCGGTCCCTCTGACTCACCGGCAGGAACGGCTCGTACTGGTAATCTGGCTCCGAGTCCGGGTCCAGCAGACGGAGGTAGGCCGGGGAGCCGTGATCCATCTCCCCGTCGCCCGAGAGCAGCACAGCCGCCGCGGATGAGGCAGTGTCGTTCTCTGCAGCCATCCTCGCTGCCAGCTCCTCCTCGGGGAAACTCCCTCCCTGATCTGCGGGGGTCGTAGTGGGCGCCGGGGGGACCGTGACCGCGGGGGTTGAGGTGGGTGGTGGGGAAGTGGTGGCTAGAGGGGGTGGGACTTCGGTCAAGGATGGAGGAAGGACATCTTTGGGGCGAGCTGGCGGGCCCAGGGGGAAGGGGGAGGAGTTAGGAGCGGTGCTAGAAGCTTCCGAAGGGGGTGGAGTTTCAGTGGGGGGTTCAGCCACAGGTAACGCGTCAGTCGGAGGCGTGGGATCATTTGTGGGGAAGGCAGTCACCGCTTCCGTGATGGGGTACACCGGAAGGGCCAGAGGGGAGGGGGTGGAGCCCCGGGAGGTGGGTGATTGGTCATCAGGCGAGAACGGGGGCATGCCAGTCTCCGAGCCCTCCTCTGGACCAGCGGGAGTCACCATAAAATGGACATTTTCCACAATTGGATCCCCCTTTAATGTCGTTCCCTCTTCCAGGTGTATGGGGGGAGGCTCCGTCACAGCTATGGGCTGCAGAGGACTGGGTGGAGGTGTAGTCGGAGGAGGAGGAGTTGCGGGCAGAGTGGTGGTCGGTGGCACCACCGTCGTCGTTGTCGTCGTCAGCTCGGGCTCCGCTGTGGGGACCGCCATAGTGGTGACTTCAGTGGTTGTGGTGGTTGTAGTACCAGCAGTAGCAGTGGTGGCGGTCGTCGTAGTTGCAGTCGCGGCCATCGTTGTGGCTGCGGCTGAAGTGGTGCCGAGCAACGTCGCGGCTGCCATGGTTGTAGGAGACAGAGTGGCTTTGGGTGTAGCGGACTGCAACGCGACTGTAGGGGGCGCTGCTGTCGGTGGCTTGGACTGCCGGTCGAAGTAAAACACCGATAGGGAAAAAGAAAGCATAGGAGGTGGAGGAGGAGGAGGAGGATGGGGAGGCAGAATGAAAGCAAAAAAGTGGAAATGAAAAATAAAAATTACAAAAAAAGCTAAAACTGGAACAGAAGTTGCTGAGGGTTCTGCTGTAAACGGGCTGCGAGATGTCAGCACACATGGGGTATTAGGTACCGGTTAGGTGATGGTGGTGCTGCAAAGCGGACATAAAGAAGGTGGGCCAGGTGGGCTTTGGGCGCATTAGTGACTTACCTGTGAAGTTTAGCCGACATGGCAGTTTTCTATTCGTACAGTATGATTTTATCATATACCGCCATTGTGGCATTGCTGAAAGCCCAGCTGTAGCACTTCAATGGGCAGTAATTATACAATGTTTGCTGATACAGAACTTCTTTAGAAGGCAGTGCGGTGTGTATTGAGAGGGGACTCCTGTTAGCTGTGCGTACCCCCTTCTTACTTACGGTTATAACGTTATAACACAATAATTATCCATATAAAACTGCTACAGACGGCAGTGCGGTGTGTATTGAGAGGGGACTCCTGCTAGCTGTGCGTACCCCCTTCTTTCTTACGGTTATAACGTTATAACACAATAATTATCCATATAAAACTGCTCGTCATTATAGCTTCAGCCTGACAATTTGGATTATGTGTAATATACTTAAAGTCATGCCAGTTACATTGCTGCCAATGTAAATGTATGGTAATAAATCAATAACGTACCTATTTAGCTAAATATTCACTATTAACCTAATAAAACATGTCAGTGAGACAATTCTTATTGAGTTATTGATGTACATGGTTATAATCAATAAAACATGATTATACATCATGTAACGAAACGTCAGTTATACCATCACGGTAAATGTAAATAATTTTACATTTTAAAAACATTCTTAAGCGTATTTTTATTGATGTAAACACTTGCTACTGCAGTAAAGGTGAATAGCACACTCAACTGAAATCACCAGAATCTTAAAAAAAAAAAAAATACCACGATACAAATTTTCGGTGAGATCGGCCAGCACTGCCTCAGCCTTGGAAGACGGCATGCGTGTTGGGTGGCAGCAGGAAGCTGTATGGATCTGGCGAACTCACCTGCTCATTGTAAATGATGAGTCCTTCCTCGCACACTGTCTTGTGTGTACATAAGTGCTGGTGGACGCACCAGTTACAGCCCCAGCGGCTGGTCACGCACCCGCGGCATCTGTGATTGAGTGACGGGTAAGGCGAGCTAATTGACCGTTCGGGATTCAGATATTAACACATTGCTTAAAATCGCCAATTTCAGTTACACCTAGTACGCTACAACTCGTGTCATTAGCCATAAATATTCGACGGTTCAGTATAACGCAAGTAACAATATGGTAGACTGAGTGTTCAGCATGATAAAAACCAGGCAAAGTTCTTGAAGCAAAAGTGAGTGAACATGACAGCCCTCGAAGAGGAACAGACATTCAACAGAGCTGACAACTAGCGTGGAAAGAAGGGAATTCGCCGCTGTTATTTCTGCGAGACAAAGCAACACATAAACGCACTGAGGATGTGACAAAGTACAGGAAGGACGTCTCACTTTAGCTATGATTTTTCTAAGAACGAAAAACTACAACACAAACTCTGAATAAACAAACTCATTTTACCACTTTAGGTTTGTTTATTACGGGCAGATGCAGCAACAGTTCAGTGTCGCTGTCTCCCAACGTCAGACAGATGGGCATTTGGTCACACAGGAAATTTTATGCGTTTGTTTTGGGATTGGTGTGCGACATGTGACATCAGAATGACACTGGGCTTCTTATTGTAATTCCAGTAGCAGATAGACTCTGTTAGTTGTGGTGTTAACTCAAATAAGGCTCCTTAAAGTGTGAAGCTGACAACTTGGCGGCAAGAAAAACATTCACTCGACACTCTGCGGGGAGCAGCGTGCAGTTAAAATACTCTGAAGACAGGGGCTCCCAAATTGGGCCATTGAACTAAATTTTGTTTGCCTACCTATCTTCTTATTAGGCTGATCAAAACAAACACAGTTCAGTAAAATGCAGCAGAGGGATGGGGGCAGGCCTTGGCAATGCACAGGTCCCTAACTTTCCTGGGAAACAGAAATTTGTCAGCAGAAAAATGGGTCCACAGGCGGAGACTCACGGCATGGTCCCGGAGAGGTGCTTCACGGTGCTGCAGTCATAGAAGACGAACTCTGTCGTGGCGACGGTGACATTGCGATAGCGCAGCGACAGGGCGACTGTGACAAAATCTGCGAAGCAAGACGGCGTTCATCACTACTGCCAACTTTGTCAAAGACAAGACCAAAGCAGGGATATCGCGGCTGTCTGAAGTCCAGGCCTTTTTCAGAAATTCATTTTTACACCTTCACTGGTAAATTTTCCTTTGGTCTTAAACAGACCAAAACGCCTCTAGAACTGAACTGAAGAACAGTCAAAGAACAAATCTGTCTTTGTTGTTTTTAACACAAGACGCCCAGTGAGCTACAGCCAAGGATCCTCATCAGTTATTAGTATCAGGAACCAAAAAAATCATCACGCCGTACTCAAGAGACCCAGTGAACTTTCGTTACATTTTCAAAACACATTAAGTACACAGAAATTCACAGAAAAAAAGGCATCCCATGAAATGGATGAATTTTGAACATCTGCTCAATTCTCTATATACACCCAATCTGGAAGATACCCAAGCGGCTGAAAGATGAAAAGCAGATTTTAAGCCGAGTTGTCACCTTGTCCCTGGTGCCCAGGGGGCACAGTGCTGGTGTCCGGGGAGAAGCAGGTGACTCCACTCCTAGTGACACTAGCCGGACTCTCGTTTTCCTGGAAGTAGCAGGAATACGATTCCTGGCCTCCCAAGTCCGGCAGCCCCGGTACTTTGAGGAAAATCTGTGGGGGGGCATCAAGAAATGAACTCTGGGTAAGTTATGACTTAACGTTGATGGTCATTGATGATAGACAGGGTTTAGGGTGAAGTTCAGTTCTGAGAAGAGCTACTTCCAGGCTGATGTTTGCTGCAGTTCCACCATGTCCAAGTATGTATGATTAATGATTAATATCACTTTGCCCACCAGCCAATGAAAACAGGCCATTCCAGTAAATATCTATGCCTCACTGAGACTAAACAATGCAAAGAAAGATTCCACTTGGCCAGACTCGTTTGAAATCTGATTTAAAAGAGAAGAGGCTGTTAAATTGAAGTTGCCCGTCAGTCTAACTGTGCGATTCCCCCTCTCGTGTTTTCCGGTAGAAAGGCAGCGATGTAAAATGATCCAAGCGCAGTGAGAAAGCCCAGGGCACCATTAAAGCTACATACTTTCCTCTTCTCCTCTCGGCTGATGTTGGACGGAGTCAGACCCTGGATGGCAAGGCAGTGCTGCTCCATGTCGAAGCTCCACAGCCATTGGCCCGGCCTGTCCGCCCGAGGACACTCAGAGCGGCGGCCGCACCTATCATCGGTGGAGGTGGGGGGCGGAGTCACATAAATGGGGGCCGTGCGGCTTAATGGGTCAATGTGAGCAAAAGCCCAGTGAAGGTCCTACACAAGGACCCTCAGAAACATAATGCGTTTTCCTACCTCATTTATGAAGAAATTTAGATTGTAAATGGTCATTAAAGGATCATGTGTTACCATAGAACACTGGAGAACATAAAGGTCTAAGTACCAAAAAAAATAGCAGAGTAGCCGGTTGGAAAATGATACGTAAAAGGCTAGTACTTTAAGTGCTGATGGTACTCAAATGATAGCAACGGATGAAGGGATATTTAGTTATAGTCATAGTACAAACAGTAAACTAAATTGTCTTCTATCAGGAGATATTCCACTCATTTCACTACAATGAAATGAACGAGCCCCCCCACAATAATTGCTCTTACTGATGGCGATGTTCATGCGTCTGCAGCCTTCATCGTTAAATGATTTCTTTGTTCTAAGGAGACCGTTAATGACTTCCACTGCAACCAGCAATTATTCACCTCTGGAGATGGGTGGCACCATCCCATCCAGCTTGTGTGCAGTTTGTGTGTGTTTTCTTTTATTTTTTAAAACGCCAGGCTTACCCAGATTGGTTTTAATTTTGCCCTTTTGCCGGTGCGGTTAGGTGGTTCTCTGTTTCCTCTCAAACACACAGCCAGATTGCCACAGGCGTACATAGACAAAATGGCCGCAAAGAAAGCCGTACGGCTAGGGTGGGCCTCTGTGGTCAAGAACCAAAGAAACATCCTATCAGCATGTAGCTGCGGAGGCAGACCTCACCTTCCTTCCAGCACGCACCAGCCACAGTAAGGGTCGTGGGCAGCCAGGCAGGAGTTGCAGTCCAGGTGTCTGTAACACTCTGCTACGGGCCTCTTCTCCAGCTAGGGTTGGAAGGATCATTATAAATCCACGATACAAATGGCGGCTCCCTAGGATTCCTGGCTGAGATCGAGGGCCACTCACCCGAGAGCTGGTCATGACAAACAAGTGCTCCTCTGTCTGGTCCAGGAACAGGTCACTGCTGATAGCTGCGTTGGGCTGGATGGAAACATCATCATACTCCTCTACCTCTCCATTGGGGCCAAGGTAAACCTGAAGGAGGCCAACAAGGACAGCATCAGAGTTTCTGCAGAGAATGATTCTCCTGCATTCATGACTAGTAAGGCCAGTGTCTGGAAAGCAAGTCCCACTGATCAAGTCCTGGACATTATACCCACTCCCTTACAAACCTAGTTCCTCAAAATAAAGTGCTTGCCAGGAGGAGGTATGCATGACTTCAGCGTGAAACTTCCAGTCGTGAAAATGTTTTGTCAGGCTTGAAATGTGAACTATTTCAAAAGATTAGAGTCTCAAGTAACACCATTTAATGTCATTATCCTGAAGTCCAGCCATCTTCCAAAGTGCTCTAAAACGAAGTGCAATGACATGAATCCGTAAACAGCAGTGATCCAAAAGGGGCGCTGGCAGCTATAGAAACTGTTTACAACTGAAATTCAACCCAGGGTCGTTTATTTTCTTCCTTGGAGAAAGTGCCAGGCCTAGAGCTGCCCCCACCCTCTGATCATGACACCTAAACTTCGCAAGGCAAACATTTAGTTTGGAAGGCACTACCTACACCCCACACACCACGATACAAACGAGGCCTGCCAAGAAAAGGACAATGTAGCGCGGTTAAGATATGGAGATAAGGCAGAGGAAAATGTAAGACTAATGTAACACGAGTATGAAAACCTGCAAACCATGAAGTAGGCTGGGTAGGAAGCCATAAAGCAATACTATGACGTCCATTCAGAAGCATGTATTCCATTCCAGAACTGCTGATCTAAGGTCAGTCTGGAGTACATCCCACAGAACAGAGGGTATGAGACACAATACATGAGACAGACCATCCCAACACACATAGAACACACTCAGGGAATTTTAGAGACAAACGACGCACGTTCACGCTCTTCCCTTTTCCTGATTCAGCATTCGCTCTCTGCCCGCACTGCATGCACACTGCACTGCATGCACACTGCGTGCACACTGCGTGCACAGGACGGAAGTGAGGCCACAGTCCCGAAGGCGTCAGGCACCGGCACTGAAACACCCACACTGTTTATATCATATTTTCAGTGGGAGTCTATAAAAAGGACAGTCCTTAAACGCGTTTAACAGATCGTGTTGCCGACAATCCGGAATCAGGGCTGCAAGTTAAATCAGGCCACAGTCATGGAACACAATAGCCGTCATTCCGCGGGGTTGCAAGAAGGGGGCGGTGTGTAGATGGGGACAGCGCCCACAACAGCGCCACCCGGGTCACGGCGCCCGCTTGTGCCGCCACAGCTTCAGTTCTACTGTGTGTCTGGAACGAGCGCCTCCTCTTCGTCATCTGCTCGTTTTTGGCTTGGGTTAGCGAACCAGCGATGCAGTCATCCGGATGACAAACGGACCCCTTGTTTGTAAACATTCACCCGAGAAACAGGCTGGGGTTTAAGCAATTGTAATTACAATGAGGCGAACGTAACAGTCTTTCAACCACAGCTCTCCACCCCATCACCATTGTACAGGGGGGGCCATATTAGGACAGTCAATAGGCACATTGATCGGGATCGGCATTTCAACTCTCGTCGTCGACATCACTTCCTGCTCAGCCGTAGTTCCTCTCACGGGCGAGGTCACGCCTCTCCTCTCTGCGAGGGGATCTTTCTGAACATCTCGCCGTCAACACGCGCGCAATCAGGCAACGCGATTTCAGCGGTCGGCTCTTCACAAAACAGCCGCTTTGCAATACAAAGGAACACCAGCCTAGCCGGTGAAGCGAAGGGGAAATAGAACAAGGAGCCTAAATTAGTAAAAGGTAAGAAAAACAGACAAAGAGAGACAAAATAAAAAAAGATTGACAAGAAAAACAGCGACGGCAGTCGGCAGCCTCCGTGCCAGAGAGCTTTAAGGGCCAATGCAAAAGCTGCAGTAATCGCAGCGGATTGCAGAGGAATGCTGCTGTAGCAGGAACAAAGGAGTGTACCCTACGTGGTCCGAAAATATGCATGGGGCAGGTCTATGCAACAGGCTTCCATTTGTGACCTTTGCTTCTTGGCGTTGGAATAAAGGGAGGAACGCCGTATGAGAAATTCTGTTCAACCGCCCCACGGAGGTGAGGCTCCAACCGCCCGCCTGCATGCAGCCACGCGCCATGTCTCCATCCATTCCTATCCGACTTGCATGCACTGGCACCGGCCTCAGGATCATGGCTCCGGACTACAAGATGTGCCAACCTGGATCACGTAGGACCGAAACGTTTCCGATCGACGGTCCCGGACAGAACCAACACCGCAGGTGACGGCCAAAGCGTCTCAGCACTGTTTGGGGCCATGTGGGATTTATTTATTTATTCATTTTTTACTTCCCTGACAGCTGAAATCTATCCTAAAGCTGCACCTGCAGACAAAATTAAATGCACCTGCAAAAATGGAGAGAAGAAAGTAAACTGCATTAAATCCTGAGATTCCTGACAAAGTACTTTAGTGAGCAGTATCAATATTCTCTTCAAAGCTATAACTTACTACCCCTTGGTAAAAGTTGGGCTTGAGGAGAAATGGGTTTAGTAAGAGTGAGACAGAGCGTGTGAGATTCACAAACGGGGCCATGATGAGTCATGAGGAGTCACAGCCTGAAAGTCATCAAGGATCAAATCAGGCAGCGGCACCTAATCCCCAGAGCACAGACCCAAAGTCATAGCTGGGGGGTTTTATACAGTTAATAGTGGCACAAACCCCCCCCAGATTACCGTGCAGCAAACAGCAGCACTGAAAGTGTTTCCACAAGTGCAAAAGCAGGGTGCTGGTTACGAGGGTTTGCACACAGAGCGCAATGTGCGTGCATGTAAACATGAAGTAACGAAGTAACAACAAGAAATTAGCTACCTTCCTCAGCTTCCCCTTGGAGTCTCCCAAGAAGGCGATGGTGTGCCCCGCCCTCATGCTCACAGCCACAGCCGTGAGACGGGCGGACGGGCTGTCCAGGATCGACGACTCCACCACGGGCACCCCGCTGGCCATTGGGCTGGGGGTGTGGTCTGAGCCGCATGGGTAGGCATCCAGGGTATTCTGTCGGACAGGGGTACGGGGGGTAATAATCGACCTCAAAAATGACAGCTGCCATGACAAGCAACTCCGAGTCATTCGGATGCAGGTGAACCATAAAACCTGGTCATGCGCTGCTGCTACCAGACACCGTAGCAGGCGCAGGCAGCCACGGCGAGTTTGGCTGGCATGGTGTCTCTGATTGGGAAACACCGCCCTCACCCAGGGCTGACTCACACCTATACACTCCTACCTGCTTGGGGTTGGCCAAGGTTCTTAAAACCGAAACTGTGTAAACAGAAAAGACAGGTCCTTTGATTTCGGGCGGAAGGTGGACCAGATTTCATTAAAATCCTACCTGGAACCCCGTCAAGAATCAGATTTTATGCGCTTATTATCAGAGATCAAAAACATATTCTCTTCGCATTTAATATCCTTCAAAGTAAAACTGTCTCCATAATTAAATGTCAGATTTAAGAAGCACAAACTACAGTGGTGCAGTTAAAACAGCAGGTCGCCATTTTCAGCTCCTTTCATGGTGACTGGGCTCAGCCAAAAGCAAAAGACCACATGCATGTGTACGGCCTGTGAAAGGACACATCTCTGCCCCGCGGGACGAAGCCAGTCGTCACTCGCCTGTCCCTAAGGCAGAGCCACAGTGGAGTAAAATCCATGACCTGGGAGAGTCCAGGGACACGTCTGCGGTGCCCAGATCCCACCAGCGCCTTCAGGGATGCTTCTGCTCTTAGCAGAACACTGTTAGGCCTGTTTCATAAGCACAGATAATCCCGGCAATCCTATTAAATGTGCTCACAGTCTGGAAAGTGGGTGGGCTACCCGCACCGACGGCAGACCCCGTCACGAGCGCGGACCCCCTCGCATTCCACACGAGAGACAAAGATACTGAGGCCAAGTCCTTCCCCCACACCTTCAGCTCATTCCAAGTTACTGACCAGACCGGAACGGCTTTAGACAGGAAAAATTGTGTAATAGCTGTGTAGCCACTGGGTTGGCAAAACAGGCCCCACTGCCCTGCTTGTTTTCCAGCTATCCCTGCCCCACACACAAGTCCCAGCTGTCTTTCAGCTTCTGATTCACTGAACACACCTGATCCAGGTAATCAACAGTGTGCAGGGTAGGGATAGTTGGAAAACAAGCAGGGCAGTGGGGCCCGAGGACCAAGTTTGAGAACCACTGATGTAGGACAATGTGACCATGCCTATGCCAGCTTTACACGAAGCGTACAAAATATGAACTATGAAATATGAAAAATATGAATGTACTATTTAACATGACATTACATATTAGCTTTGCTGTCTGCAGAATAAGCAGCTGTGCTGGGTAAGTGTCGGTCAGAGGGAGTGTTGGCTCACCGCGGGCAGGGTGGCACAGTTGGATTTGACCTCGTACTCGATGTAAGCTGCCCCCCCTCCCCCGTCTCGGGTGTAGCACAGGTCACGGGTGGAATTGATCTGCCGGTCCAGCTTCTCCAGGTCGAAGACGCACAGCGCGGAATCCTCGCTCGGCAGGTTGGAGGACGCCACGCGAGTGGCGAACACGCCCAGCAGCACTCCCTTGTCGCCGGCTCCACCTCCCCGCTTCCCAGGGAGCCCCACTCGCGCTGCCTGGAGCAGATTGTACCTCTTGCCTACGGATGAGTCACACACCAGGGGCAACTCCACGTAGGAGTAGTAGGAGGTGTCGTCAAGGCAGACACGCGACACGTACGTCCTGTATTCCCGCGCCTGGGACTTGAGGTCACGCCGGTAGAACAAGAAGTAGACGTGGGAATGGCGAGAGAAGGCGGTCACAAAGTGGTGGTCGTACTCGGAGAGCCGGCCGGCCACCGCCAGCTTGGCCGTCTCCTCGTAGGAGAACACGGGCGCAGGGGCCAGGTTGCGGGTGGAGATGGGCGGGTGGCTGCTGGTGTAGCCCCGGCCCACGAACAGCACCGGCTGGCTGCTCCGCAGTTGCACCACCAGTCCCACGGTAGTGACGTTGGGGTCATTGGCCGCCACGTACTGGGTGTCCACGGGCCTCTCAGTGGAGAACAACACTTCCTTGATGGAGTCGAGGCTCCTCTTCTGGCAGATGCCCTGGAAGACGCTGCCACAGCTGATCAGCTCTTGGCTGTAAGGGTTCACCAGCAGGAGCTTGTTGTGGTTGCTGGTACGCCGGGCCTGGGGACAGCTGCTCTCCAGGATGGGCGGGAGGCATTCCCTGCTGTCCGTCACGGGGCCTGTCTCCACCTCCGCTTCCAGCTCCAGTGCCTTGCTCAGCTGATAGAGGCGGTCCTTGCCGCCCACATACACCCAGCCCACCGCCGGGTCGGGGTGCAGGGCCAGGTGTTCAAAAACGGCACTGCCATAGGTGAAGGAGGGGTAGTCCTCGGCGGCCTGCGCGTTTCCCTCAGCCCGGAGAAGAGACTGCAGCACTGAAGCAGCAAGGATGGAGAACAGGACCATCCCAGGTGGCATAGCAAACGGTCTAAAGCAGAGAGAGAGAGAGAGAGAGAGAGAGAGAGACACACACCAGGTAATCATCAGGCACAAGTTCTGTCTTAACAACAGAACAGGTTTGCCCACAAACCCCAGGGCTTCAGAGAGCTGTCTGCCCAGCTGCCAGGTGTGTGGCTCAATGGAGCGATCGGCACTGTTTTCCGGTAAAGTCAGAAGACAAAACCAAAGGCATGTTAGGGTAGCACCTGCATATCCTCACCATCTGTTTCCACTGTGGAGTCAAAGAGGCATTTCACCTGGCTGTGCAGGTGAGCGGGGCAATCAAAACATCCAAAGAGGGGCAACCTGCAAGAGGGAAAATATGTTGAGGGAGTATTTTAATTAGTACCGAACATGTTCAGCAGATTGTAATGGCATTCAGAATAGACAATTTTGCACTTGTGAACTGTAAACTAGCACTGCAGTTTACAGTGAAGCTGAAGTTGATGGGCTTTTCCCAGTTCGTTTAGGAAGCTCCTTTGTTCAGTTGCTCTCCTGCTCACAGCAGGGAGGTTGTTGAAAAAGCTCTGGGACGATCTCTTTGGAAGGCTGCTGCTTGAGTAACACTGAGAATACGGTATAGCAGCATGGTATACGAGTACAAATTTACTCATGACCCTGGGGGAGGATCTCAGACCAATAATTACTGCCTTACTTTGCCAACGCTTCTCTAACACCTGATGCCTCTCTTGCCCCTGAACAGATGGGAGCAATTTATGCAGCTGGTTTGGCATTTGGGTACATTTCAAGCACATGTAGACATCTCCCCCAATTTAGAAATTTTGAGCAATCCACAGAATTGCCCGTATTTTTGAACAAAATGTTTTTAAAAGATCTGGAGATAGAAAAGGGAAATTTGGCAGGGGAGAAATTCCATATTCTCATTTAATAAAAAAAAAAAAAAAAAAAAGAGAGAGAGACAAAAAAACAAACATTCTCTCCCTCCACATAACCGAGTGCTGAAGCAGACTGACAGCGGATCCTCTTTTCTCTCCCCATCTACTTTGCGGTTTTCTTTGACAGCAGCAGCTTGAAGGATCTGCCCAGATGCGGCAGACCAGTGACAGCAATGGGAAGCATTCCATGTCCCTGAAGATCCCAAAGACCCAACCTCTGTTTGGGCTTCTTCTGGCATTTTCTCTTACTGTTTCTTTTTTGGGAGGTGGGGGCAGGGGGAGGGGAGGGGGGGTCAACCATAACTAGCAACAAAAAAAAAAATTATGCGGTTGCCACATCCAGTGATTTATGAGGAACGGTAGTTGTGCTTCCCAAAGTGACCACAGACTCCCTTCACTCCCACCAGTTTTAAACTGCTAATATTTAAAGCTTTTTATCTGGACTTTTAACGCACAGACTAGCAAACTAACCCAATACCCCACATACGAGAACTACCGCTCTGCCAATTTCCTTTCCCGAAGCTGCAATCGAATTATTCCACAGGATGTCTGAATGGACGGCTTTCCGCTTGATGCTGCTCCGCCCCTGATAGGTTTACAGTGATAACATAAAAGCTCATATAGGACGGATGTGCTAATAGGTTTACGCGTCCCACCCATTTTCTCACATATCGTGCGCATGAGTGCTTCTATTCTCCCGGTGCCTGTGGCAGTAAGGGAGGGAGATTATCATTCCTGGAGAACAGCTGCAGTATGTGCCTATCCTTTCTCAGGTGCCCCCCCCCCCCCCAAGAGATCACAACACACCCAATGACAAAGATGCAGCCACCAGATCTGCAGGATGGAGCAATGTAACAGCAGCAAGAGACGAAAGGGGCTCACCTTCAGATTAACTCTGAATTACTCATCGTTACTTAAATCGTCATGCGAGACTGAAGTCTCTCGCCTACACAGACACGCATAGGGAGGTGTGAGGAGAGCGGCATCCTCAGACCACAAAAGGACCCAGGCACCCAGGGGTGATCCAAAATGAGCCAAAGCCTTAAACTGGCAAGCGTGGGCTCCTGTGCTCCAACTCCCAGAAAGAATGTGGCTAATCAGCAACCACAGAGAGGAAAAAGATGGGAGTGAGACAGAGGGCAGGTGGACGAGAGAGGAAAAATGACACAGACCAATCAGAGAGCGCGGACGTTCTCCTTTCGGAACTCGTTCAATTAACTGCAAAAGGTGAAGGCCAGCTCTCCAATTACTGCATGAACTCGCAACACAGCCATTCCTCTGCATGGAACTGAGGTCGGTGCCCCCATCTGCATTTTACATGTCGGGGGGTGTGGAGGCTGAAGGGGAGACCTTTATCAAGGACAATGGCTTGTGGCAGAACAGCAACCAATCATTTCCAATGAGAAAGGGCATTTTAAGAGCTTCCTCTGCTGCAGCGGCTGTTACTGCTCATCGTCGGCAAAGCCGTGCGCCCTGCTAATTCTTCCCTACACAAAATCACTCACATTTGTGAAAATATGGAGGGGGGGGATCCCACTAATCTACTGACAGATTTAACATTCAGGTACTATTGAATAAACACAAGTACAAACTTTGTTTCATTTTTCCACAAGAGAAAATCGCCGGTCAGTTTGTCGAGAAGGCAGACATTTCACATATGCTTGGCGAGCCCCTTGCACGCTGGACTGGGCCTCATTCCTCAGCCAGCTGACGCAGTTTGATTTACAATGTAGGCCGAACAAAGGCTGTAACTGTGAAAACACACATATTTCTCCCCTACAAAAGACAGGATAACCCTAAACTTTGAGATTATCATGGATTCTCCCTTATAGAGAATTCTGTTGACTTTTTAAAATTTATTTTAATGAGAGTTTCAGTAGTTCTGTCAAGTTACATGCAGCTGGATCCAGTCCCTTGTTCTGTCAGGCAATTGGAGAAAGTTCAGATGACAGACAGTGCTACACTATAAATAACCGCCGCTGTGTGAAGACGGCCAAAGAGCCGTCAAATTGCTCCATTTTAGAAAAACAGGCACTTACTATGGAATTTTGTACTGCTGTCTTAGGAAGCAAAGAGTGTCGTTTTGCCACATCAAGACCAGCACCAACTGGAAGAAGATTGGTTCCAAGGAAACCATAAAGCCAGTGATCTTAAGCTGCAGACAAATATGGGAGATCATCTGCCTGAAGGACAGAGCAGAGCCTGCTGGTGGCATCTGCTTAGCAAAATGAGCATGAATAGGCTAGAAATAGCATTTAATGACTGCTAATGACAGCCAGTGGTTCAGTGATCGGAATTAGCCAGAAACTCCACTTGAGAATCACAAGAGGTTTCAATGACAGCAGGTCTTTTCTTAACCTCCAACATCAAGTAAGTTTCCACTGAATACTCAGCCAGCCAAGCTATTTAAACAGATGCAAGCGTCCTATAAAAGGGAAAATTCTTGATTCCTTCCGTTTTTCAACACATCTCCATCCTGCATCCAGCACGGCTATGAGAGTCGGCCAACAACCATTCAAGTCACTCCATCGAGTGCCCGCTTTTACTGGAAGGTGCCACTTTCACGTTTAGCGAAACCAATCTGGAAGAAATCACCCAATTTCAGACATGAGCTTTATTTTTACCTCGACTGTTGCTGGCATCTTACCCTTAACCCGCATTTTTTCCTACATTTATTTGGAACATTTAACGTTTTCCCCCCCAAGAACATGTGAGGAATCCGTCAGAGCAATAATTGGTTTTCCGAAATCTACTCATGGTAGGATATTGCAACTACACCCTATACAAATTCTCAAATGATTACCCCACCTTGACAGGTCTACTCAAGTCCCCAAAAAACAAATCTGCTCAATAGGATGGGTGTGTCATCAAATCAGAAACCACACCCAGTCCCGAAAACAAACAGCACTATAGTTCAAGTTGAGACAGCAAGGACCAGCTGTTTACAGGTTGCCTTTATTTACCTTCTATTCAAATTCGCATGCATTGGCATTGCCAGTGTTGTGTGTGGCAAACAGAATGAACAGAGGTCAGGCATGGCAGTCAGGGTTATGGCAGCAGATGGGAGGAAAGGTGGGCCTTCTAATAAACACAAATAAGAAAGCAGCTGTGGTGAAGAACTCCGACCACCAACACCAACCCCAAAGCTACGTTTGAGATGTGGTACCCAAACAATTTGCCATCAAATATGACAATTTTAGTGGTAACTCAGCTCCCAAACAAGATGCCCGTTGATGCGCTGAGCAAATATTGGGGACAAGGTTTCATGATGTGGTCCTTTTGAATCCGACAGCAAAATCCAGAAATCAGGATGCCAACTGCTGCTCTGTACTCCTACATATTCCAACACAGACCATCTGGCCCTCTCCACTATACCTAAGAGGGCTTTGCAAACATCCTCAAAGTAGTTTTTAAAGTACAGCATGATCTCCAGGCATAAATCTGCTACCATGTAAAGCAGAAAGGGCAGCCAATAGGCTGCAATCTTCCCAGGAAACAAAACCTTCTATTTTGACCTGATCCATTCTTGAAAACAGTGACTGATACTCAAGAAGACAATCTGACCAGAGAGAGACCCAAGCTACATCCGGGGCATAATCTAGCCTGTGTGTGCACTGCTGGTGTCTTCTGTGGGAAGGAAGTTCCTAGAGCACGCATGACCATGCTGAGAAAATGTTCCAGAGCCAAATTATTCCAAACAGACTGACACTCAGTCACAAGAGGCAGCTAGCATCTGGCAGCAGTATGTATAGCCCTGCAACTGGCCTATGGGATGAGCTGATCACCAAAATCCGTACTAGACCATAGTCTGGATGTTCAAGTTCTAACCAACGATCCCTGAAAAGGAGTACCTTCAACATCAGGTGGAGGAAAGTGCCAGGTATGGTGTGAGAATGCATGACTTCCATGATGAAAATCATTCCATTTATTCTCAGCATGAAAGAAAAAAAAGCCAAAAAACCAAAACATCCCCCCCCCCCCCCAAAGCTTCAAAAACTCACATTAGATCAAACTCAATTTTTTTTCCAAGAAAACAAAATGTTATTTTTGCTACTTGCTAGTTTTGGCTTCTGTACTGTATTGTACTAGAATAAATTCAGATTAAAGGTGAAAGATAGAAAACATCCTGGTGGTTATTGTTCCAATTAGTACAAATACAGAAAATATTAACCCTTCCACTGCTACTCTCACCACTAGACTCATGGAGCTACACAGTAGCGTGATGCGAACTTCCACAAGACTCCCTTGTGTGTCATTAAATCCGAGACCACAAACTGAATGAACAATGGCAGCAGTCTCCGCAAAGCAAAAGCGAAAGCCTGTAGGTGCCACCGCAACGCAACCCGATCATCTACGAGGGGAGGCCATGCACAACAATCCTCTGCCTGTCAGAAAAAGCAGCACGGCAGATAGCACGAGAGCTCACAACAGAACAGAACTGCGGTTTGGTTAACTGGCTGAGCCAGGGGACGGCTGCGGTCTGCTGGGGGGGGGGGGGGGGGGGGGGGGCTCATTAGCCAGGCCTCCTGAAGAAACTGCAGACATCCCCAGTATTTGGTGGGGATGCCCATGACTTTGCAATGCTCCTTCCATAACATAACTGCAGAAACAGCAGGAAAGAGACCCTCAGATACAAGAGAGATACAAGAGTCAAAATTACTAGATTTAATTTTAATTGAAAAATAACCACTAATAGCTAAATCGCCACACACACTCTAATGGTGGGGATGAAGTTTGATGGTGGGAACCAAGTTTCCAGTCTGTTTTTAGAACTAGTGTAGAGAAGAGAAATTACACACTTCTCACAATATTTGTCTGTGTGAATAAACAGACACTTTCTGACACTTAATAAGGCAGCTTCAGTTACATGTTTAACTGTACGCTTTCAAAACACCCGTTAAAAGCTCCACACAGTTTATTCCGATTCATCACTTCTCGTGTTGCTTAGAGGGGTTGGAAAAGGCAGCCCATTCATGTTGTTTTGACAGTCTCTGGTATGAAGGATCTGGGCCAGATTCCCAATTTTCCCAAATCTGATTCTTCAAGTTTCATGCCACAAATCTACTGCAGGGAACCACAAATTCAACACAAACAAACCTGGCTGCCTCCTCAGGGTGGTGCACCCATGCGGAAATCGCGGCCGATGTTGAAAAAGTGTCCCGATCCACTTTTTTGGGACCTTGATCTGATCCATTCAATATTCACTGCCAATTAGAATCGGATCTTTTAACAAATATTTAAATACACATACCTTGTGATATTGTAGCATTCTTCCTTATGACGTCCCTGCAAGAGCCTAATTAGATTCGTCGTTTTAAACGACGGCCTGTTCCTACCTCCTCTCGCACCGATGACTTTGCAAACATTGCCGGTAGCTGTTGGGCTACTTTGAGTTTCCAGTTCCAGGAATCTTACATTCTGCATAACTGACGTCTATTAGGTGGATATCGGAAATTAAATAGAGATGGTCTACGGCAGCCAATACTGATCGGGTAAAAAAAAAATAAAAAAAATACCTGGATCCACTCTAATTCTTATCTTTAAGATATTTATGTACATCACTGATGTCATATTTCCAATAACCAATAAACCAATAAACCAATAATCTACAGTGAAACTGATGTTGGTGAATCTATTTCTTTTGAATCACGGGATGCTGACAGTGAGACATCAGCAAAGCCATATCATCAGAGACCACGTCAAGCTTTTAAGTGGCGAGTCAGCCAACAACATTTCTCATCCTCTATGATGAAAAATGGCTGATTGTCTAATGCAGTCATCTCCAATATTTAAGCAGTTAGGCCTACATCTTTAGCTTTGGTGCCACTAACTTTGAATATCAACATATCAGCTAGCAATAAAATCGACCAAGACCGACACATTGGAAGAATCACGATGTTGTGATTTTTACTGAACATTAACCGATACCGTTATGTTAAATACTATATTGCATCTCTACTAATTAGATCTAATGTTTCCAAAAAATAGTTAAGAGACTGAAAATGGAAACTATAAAATGAAAACAAACCCAAGAACATTTAAATGCCTAAAAACTATAGACATATATTTAACATTTGATAGGGAATCAAAAAGAAAGCTTTCAACTAATATTTTTGCAGTTGTAGATCTGCACAAGAGCTGTAAAGTAAGTCCCACAGAACCGTCTCATTGCAAGGGCTTAAAGCCCGTTGCTAGACAGCAGTTATAGTCATACCCTGCTTTGCTGTTTTAGAAACTGTACCAGCAAAGAAAGGCAGCCCTTAAGAATCAACTTAGTGTTTTAAGTGGTGAGGGGCTGAACAACAACAGGCCTCGGTTCCAGGTGAAAGTTTTACGTGAGACATCAATAGTCACAGATTGGTGGTCAGAAGAACAAGGAAAAAGGGATCTGAAGTATCAGAAGGCGTGACAGAGCTTCTTCCCCTCACCAAGTCAACAGCAAAGCAGGAGAACACCTGGATCATCCTGTATGCCTCACCGGCCCCATCTCAGAGCAGTACCACTGCCGAAGGGTCCAGTCACCCTAAAAATCTACCAGATGGATGAGATGAGTAGCAGAAGCCACACTGGTTCACGGCATGTATTCATGGACAGGTATTGATCTTCATGCCATGTTATTACCTCAGAGCTTTTTGTTCAGCCGTACAAGATGCCTCCTCAACCCCTAACTTTCATTTGCCCTACATTCCAACTGACACTGGACTTCCATGATACAGCACTTATATTATACAAATTAAATAGAAAGTATAAAGCAATAAAATGTGGTGCAGAATCAAAGGATTTCATGTTTGGTTTTCATTAATCTTGTTTTTGATAAAAATGAATAAATAAATAATAAAGTTGAATGCTAGGCACCGCCTCAGGGAACAAGAAGCCTGTCAGTTCCATCCATTTCCATTAATGAAGAGCTTAATTCGACAAAAGGTCCACTAGATGTACTCCTTCAGAAGGTCGGCTTGTTCATACCTGCTATAAACCTTACCTTGTGATACGCAATCAGCTACAATGCAGGCACCTAGATCGACTTCCCCATAAATCTCCAGCCTTGTACGTGTGAGCCGCTTGAGATGGGTTATGGTTACACATACGTCATGTCTGCTCATCGCCTGCTACTCGCCACACACAAGATGCTCTCTGTCCACTCACAGTTCTAAAGGAAACAGAGAAAATAAATAAATTATTCGAAGCCTTAGTAAGGGGCTCTGGAGTCTGCAGCAGGACTTATACACAAAGATGGTCTTTGTTAGCAGAGGTTAGTTATACGATAGCCTTTACCAGAAAAAAAGAGCAGGAGGTATAGATATATTCATGGAGACTCCAGCCTGAATCACCTCATCTGTCTCTGTTTATATATAGACTATAGCTTCAGTATAGTGGTAACCTTCAATCTTCAGACACTCCATTATTTTTTGTAAACAAGATTAATAAAGTCTATTGTACATTTAAGAGACAGATGCAACGTGAATCCCAAGTGCCAACTTCCCCACTGCCAGACCAGCAATGGTTCCAAGTGTAAGACAGAATCTAGGTCAGTTTGACAAAGAGACATTAGGGCTGATTATAACTGTCCTGCCACAACAAGAAAGAGACCTGTCAATGCCCCCCCCCCAATCTTATGATATGACAGAGTGTCTTTACACTAATCTGATGTATCTCTCACTTTTCACATGGCCCAGTTTTTTTTAATGGGGGCGGGGGCAGAGTGGCACAACCTGAAATGCATCTGAAGTGTCCTCCGAAATGCACTATAGAGGAATATGATGTGGGGGGGGGGGGGACACTGCCCGTATTCACATCACATGCGGGACGGACCCATAGCAGGTCAGAGCATGCAGCACAAGCTGGGAGAGATTCCTCAGCAAAGCAAAAGTCCTGGATTAACAAACACAACACAGACTGGTCCTGGAAAAAACCCCAGTCTGAGAAGCACCCTGCTGAATGCATCTCCATTAACAGTCGGCAGAACCAACCACAAGACAGCAACGTCCTGACAGTTTAACCCTCTCTGCTTATCCACATGAGCACACAGAATGCCCAGTTCCCCCCAAGCTTCCTATTTGAAGGTACCATCATTTCACCAGATAACAGGGAAGCCCCCTATTGCCCCCCACCCCCATGAGAGCACCTACCTACTCCATTGACTCAAAAAAACCTCAGTCTCACCCTTCCATCGAAAGCCTGCTGCATATGGTGTATACTACCTGCTAATTTATTACTTATCTTCAGGTACGCATTTCGGTATTATTACAATATTCAGTTTTTCAACATGCTCTATTTGTGTATTTTTTTAAATTAGTTTACACCATGTTTACTTGTTTGCAGTATGTGTACTATCTTGCCTGTCTGTCTGTGCACTACGTTCTCCTTGCTACATGCACAAGAACATCCCCCTGGAATAAACGAAGTTCACCTTAATCTTTATTTTAATTAATCTTAATGTACTTTTTTTAAAAGCAGTCTGGTTCCCACTGAGTGCCTATGTAAACCCCACCAAGCCAGAAGGAATCTTAATCCAGATTGCAAACACTTACAGAAACCCACAAATGCATCCACGTGCGGAAACACGCCTCCCCCATTCATGACGGCACACTGGTCACCTCCTTATTTACTGGGACAAAAGTGCGAAAGGTCTCAGTACTGTCAAAGTCAAGCAAGGTCATTGCAGGGTGTCGGCCGAGAGGGCAGCACTCAGGCTGCGATCTTCAGGACCCAGAGCAGAGACACAGCGTCCGGGGGGTAGAGCTGAGAGCTGAAGCCTCCGCAAACACCCCATTCCCCGAAGATCAAGAGGGCACGTAGCAACAGCATCCAAGCCGTCACACCCCGGTTGAGGGGGAGGGGAATCATTTTATCCCATCTATTAACGTCTCTGCAAGGTCACGCCAACCTTGGATTCCGGGATACTCCCACGTGTAATTATCTTTTCCTTCAGCGGAGTTCACTGAAGAGCAGACGTGACTCAGAACACACACACACACACACACACACACACACACACACACACACACACACACACACACACACACACACACACACACACACACACACACACACACACACACACACACACACACACACACACACAGCTTAACTCCCTGATTTTGTAAAACAACCTGTATCTTTCAACAGATCTTTTTTTTTTCCAGATTAATTCAGCCCCCAGTGTAATGCAAAACACTGCCAAGGTGGTTGGGCCTCGTGTTTACGAGGTCACTTCTCAATGCTGCTTAGGCACCAAGCTTAAATCTGAAATTACACCAAATTATTAATAAAAACCAACAGCATTAAGTAATGAAATCAAACACACACACACCTTTGCAAGAGATTATTTTACGTTTAGAATTGTACATTCCCAAAGAATATGTGGAAATGATCTCCGATTTCACTTACAAAATCTGTGTTGCAATATAAGGGCACTGAATGCTATCTGTCACAGCAAAAGGCCACATCTAACTGAAGATGCACAGTTATAAAAGCACTCTGCTGCATCAGCATGTCCACGAGGGGACGAGGGCTTGAGTCCCCATCATCCATCCTCCACATGACCATCATTATGGTCAGACAGAGAGAAGGCAACCGCACCAGCGCCTGGACAGCGAGGACGGCGCTCCCATCTCGATGCAGGGAGGACGACGGCTGGAATGACGCCTGGGGACCCCCCCCTTGTCTGGGGTTCCAATTGGGAATGGAAGGTCTACCTACAGAGGTCACCACAAATGTCCACATGAGCCGAGCTGAAGAAGATCCAAGATTATGGCTGTACCGCTTTCAGAGATACAAAGGCCTCTCACTGGGAAATATGCAATACAACCCAAAGGGAAAAGCTAATAGCATTTTTCTAATCTGCCTCCAGTACATATAACCTTCCCCCACTCCCCGCCCCATTCAACCCAGATGAAGAATCAATGAGGCCAATTGATTGAGACAGCTTAGTGAACCAAGAAGTGTCAATGTTCAATCTGAACTCAGGGGGGGCGTGAGTGATCTGTGGAGCTTAAAATATGACGTTGAATTATTTATTCCACGAATTGGGGGGGAGGGTTGATTTAAAAAGATTAAACTGGGATAGATAAACAGCAGGACAGATTCAGAGAAATATAAGAAGGAATGACAGAGAAATGCCACAGTTTAATTCCACCGGGGTTGTCGTTCCACAGGAGACCATAAAACAGTCGTTTACACTAAACCCAGGGCCGACTGCGCTGTGGACGGGCGCTAACACCACATGCACATTACTAAGGGTCAATTATAGCTCCAGGGCATGGGGGGAGTCATCAGTCCATTTGTAACCATTTAACAATCTTAACGCTTCTCCATCACTCCACTCATCCATCTTATACACCTGTTCCATCCCCTCTCTGCACAAGCTAAAAGCCTTTCAGTGAGCAGCTTAATTTGCAACCCCCCTCCCCTGCCACTTTTATTCTGGCCGTTGTCTGGTTCGTTCAGCCATCCTTTCCGAATCCACATCCGCCCCCCGGTCTATTCACCGTCCCAGTAATCATCCTCCTCACCACCATCTGGACGGGGGCCAGAGCGAGTCACAGCAGTCTGAATTGCTGCACAGTCTCATCAGAGGGGCCGTGGGTGACAGAGTTAACTGACAAACGTGTACACAGATCACTGGCTTTAAGGACATAATTATGTTTCACACAATGATTAGAATAAGTGAAATAACACACGTCTCAAAGGGAGCCTTTTGTTTGTAAAGCATTTGGTTCCTTCCCACCCCCCTTAACACTAGAACTGCCAAATCTACGCAAATTTGCGTAAATTCCCTGGGCCTAACACCTACTAGCATCCCTGCTGAGAGTTTCTTGGGCCATTGTCCTCCTGCTTTTGTTGTGCAAACACACCCATTACCTGTGAGGCCTGGCACATTTGCATTTTTTTGCTCAGAGTAGCTCAAATCCAAGGCAGGCCAAACCTCTGTGTGTGACATGGAAACCTTCACAAAAGTCTGCCATATCTATACCAAATATCCCACACACTGACTGACCTGCAAATATGAAAGACATACATTCACAAAATATATGGAAACATAAGTCTGTTTTATTTATAAAAAAAAATGAGTTTTTCAAACTCAAACGACTGGGGTCCTTTCCCAAGTTAGGGGACACTTTGCAGATGTATTTGGCCTCCAAATCCATGGCCATCCAGAACTTAATCCCAAATTTGTCCGGCTTGGACGCGATATACTGCGTGTACAATGAACCTTGGTTGGGAACAGCTGTTCGTCTGTGGTCATGTGTTCTCTTGGAGTGAAACTCTCATCACAGTTCTTAGTGAAGCATGTCGAAATGTCAGAGATGTATATTATGTACAGAATGGATGTATGTATATATGTACAACACTGTGGATATATCTATATGGACAGGCATGTAATGGAGTGACAGGGATTGACAAGAACTAATATTGCATATGAAACATATTGCACATAGAAACTACCATGGTGTATTGGATGTGTGTGTTTTTTAGTCTATGTGTGTGGGGTCTGCTGCAAGGACTTGGGGACTTTGTTGTAGAGTCTGACAGCGATTGGAAGGAAAGACCTTCTGAATCTCTCCTTCCACTTAGTGGATGCATTTGTGTGCCAGTTGCCCTCTGATTGCGCTTATAGGCAAGGAACTCTGTTGCCGATTCATGCAGCAAAAGGCAATTAGAGGGCATTTCGCACTATGGCAGATACTGTAATGCAATTGGGCCGGCTTTTCACAACATATGACTGCTGTAGAGGTGGCCAAAAGGTGTGATGCTGTCCATTGTGACTGTGTATGTAGGGGAGTGGCATTGCATAATTACAACACGGCTGTGAATAAAAGCAGACCGACCGATGCGGGAGAATCATTTCTTCTTCGCATTTCTGACAACGCACATCAGTATGGCCTCCGCATCACTGCCACGTAGGAAGAACCTCTCCGCGCAACAGGCTTTGGCCCTGCTTCAGGAAATGGACGAAGCAGACTCTGACGGAGGAGAAGTTTCGTTTGCCCATCAGGGCACTGATACCTCATCAGAAGAATCCGAGAAGGATACGGATCAAGAACCCAACATGCCCCCAAGGAAGATGCACCGTGGGTACCAGGAAGCCCTGTCTGAGCCAGATGGCAAAAGACGGCACTGTGTGGGTAGAGGAGGCCATTGGAAGTGGAACAGCCAGTGCATCAGCAAATCACTCGTGCTTCACTGCGCGAGCTGGACCCACTGAGTCTGCTAAGGTTTGTCATTGCCATAGTACATATGATATTTATATAAACCCATATATTGTTCATATAAACTTATTTAGAGTGAGGTTCATGTAAATTTACCATTCTCTATTCGTTTATCTTCCGACAGCGTAAAATTACAAGCGTGCTCCAAAGCTTCCTCTGCCTGCTAGACGTGGGAATGCTGCAGACCATCAGAGAGTGTACGGTCCATCACGCCCGCAGAACAGAGCCGGACTGGAAGCTGGCAGTTCATGAACTGATGGCATTCATTTCTATTCTGTTTGTGAGAGCAATCATGTGTCCTGTTGGTGCCATTGTGGATTGCTGGTCGGAAAGCTTTCTAGTGCCAGTAATCAAAGAGACAATGTCCCGAGGTAGATTCATTTCAATTATGCAACACCTTCGATTTGATGACAAGGACACACGGGCAGAACGGTTGAAAACAGACAAATTTGCTGCGATCTCTGACATCTGGACCCGCTTCACCAAGAACTGTACTGAGAGTTTCACTCCAGGGGAACACATGACCATAGATGAACAGCTGTTCCCTACCAAGGTTCGGTGTCCATTCACGCAGTATATCGCATCCAAGCCGGACAAATTTGGGATCAAGTTCTGGATAGCCACGGATTTGGAGACCAAATATGTCTGTAATGCATCCCCTTACTTGGGAAAGGACCCCAGTCGTCAGAAGGGGGAGAGGCTAGCAGAGAACGTGGTCATGAATCTGATGGAGCCATTTTTGGATGACGGGAGAAATGTCACAACAGACAATTTCTTCACCTCACTGGCACTGTCACACAGACTGCTTCAGCGCAAAACAACGTTACTGGGCACGGTGAATAAAGTCCGGCGTGAACTTCCTCCACTTGCAAAGGACACTACACAGCGAGAGGAATTCTCCACGTCAGTGCTTAGAAGTGGCAGTGTCTCCTTGACAATTTATGCACCTAAGAAAAACAAGACTGTGTGTGTTATGAGTACCTTGCACCAAGACGTGGTGATCGGTGACGGCAGAAAGAGGAAACCCAACACGATAACAGACTATAACCACATGAAGGTATGTGAATGTGTGTATAATTTTACACCAGTGCTACAATGCTTTGTGATATGTACTATACAGGCATATATATATCGGGTAGAAAAAGCACATACACTCATGACTCTCTCTCTCTCTTCTTTTACAGTGTGGTGTAGATGTGTTGGACCAAATGGCGCGGATGTATTCCGTACGAGCAGCAACACGCAGGTGGCCAGTAGCTGTATTTTATAACCTGCTGGACCTGGTGGCGGTGAATGCCTACGTTCTGTACCAGGCGTGTACAGGGTGGAAAGGCAAAAGAAGATTCTTTCTGAGTCTTCTAGCGAAGGAACTCCGTTGCCGATATATGCAAGAAAAGGCAATGGAGACAGAGAGGAAGGCTGCTGCAGCGTTTGCTGCTGCTGTGCCAATTTCTGCATGGACAACTCAGTGCCAGGTACAAGACAAATGTAACAGAAATCGCAGCAGGTTTACCTGTGCGAAATGCTACAAATTCACCTGCGCCAAATGCAGGGACGATGGTCACTGGATATGCAAACGCTGCAAAGTTTGAAAAACTCCATTTTTTTATAAATAAAACATAAAAACAATAAAAACTTGTGTTTCCACATATTTTGTGAATTTGTGTCTTTCATATTTGCAGGTCAGTCAGTGTGTGGGATATTTGGTATAGATATGGCAGACTTTTGTGAAGGTTTCCATGTCACACACAGAGGTTTGGCCTGCCTTGGATTTGAGGTACTCTGAGTAAAAAAAATGCAAATGTGCCAGGCCTCTGTGCCAGGCCAGGTAATGGGTGTGATTGCATAACAAAAGCAGGAGTAGAATGGAGCTGAAAACCTGCGAAAATCACAGCAGGGGTGACAAACACCTAGGGACTCTCACCAGAAAATAAAAACTCGGTAAATCTAGTGTTAAAACTCCTTTCCTGACAACCCAGTCAACAGAAGCTGTGGAGGAGGGGTGGGATGATTTAGGGTCCATCACATCTGTCAAACGCAAGATGACTCGTTACGTCGCCTTCGTTAATTTTACGGAATGGGGGGCAGATCCCATTGGACAGCAGAGGCAGCCCTCCAGAGGAGGACAAAAGGACACCGTGATTGAGAGTGCCCCGGATGAAGGATCAGCTGCGATGCTCTTTGTATGCAGACAAAATGGCCACTGCAATTCATCATCAGCATTTACCTGGACAGGCTGGAGCTGAAGTGGGCATCAACGGTACCACTAACAGACGGCAACGCCGCACATGTGGGGTGGCGAGAGGCCCAGCAGGCCGAGTCTCCACGCCCGAGATCGGAAGAATGCCGATTCAATCCCGGCCTCGGCAGAACACAGTCACGTGTCTGTAGGCTCGTGAGCAAGACCCTTACCCCCCTGCCCCAGGCGCGCTGCACGTTAGCTGACCCTGCACTGCGAGCCCCAAACTATGGACAGCAAGTTTGGCTCAGTGAAAAAACAGGAAGAGGGAAAAAAAATTTAAATCAATAAAAAAAATGCTGAAAGCCCACCCCCATTGCGTATAATCAAATTTCTTAATAAAATGTTACAGGAATACTGATGTTTGCAGATTGTAATTCCATGTTGTTACAGATTTTTGTCTCTTCCTTGCCATTTCCGGAATACTTTCCATTTTTAAAAAATCACTCACGAATTCCAGTACCCCCCCCCCCCCACTGCCCCCAACACTAAAGTTTTAAACAGCTGTGTCAGTCTGTTGACCTACAGTTGAGACTGGATTTGACTCACTTTCCAAAGGGCCACAGAAACAGCTAACTATAAGAATCCACCCTGTCACTAGTTCTGCACATTTGACTTCAACTTATCAATAGGATACATAACATATATGATTCACAGCATGCTGACACATATTTGATTCTTTCACTAGAATTTGCTTAGATCAAAAACAGACACAACACTCTTCAAAACAGTAGAAACAGTAGAAGAGGAACCACTATAGCCCTGAAAGAATGTTGCCATTTGTGTATTATTGACAGGAGGTTAGTGCACCATTAGTGCACGTTTCAATGCAAAGTGTATCAATTAAACACACAGTTAGTTCTCCATCACCCCACCTCCAATATAGCGGCGATTCCTAATTCAGTCCCCTGGGACCCACAGTAGGTCCATGTTTGTGTGCCCTCCGAGCCCCCTACCGGTCCACATTTTTGCTCCCTCCCAGCTTCCGGTAAAAACCAAGACTTCCCAAGCACTGGACTGGGACACACTGCAGTATAGGGTCAGAGTGAGTCGACTGCAGACAGCACAGACACAACACGCCCTAGATGGGATTCCAGTCACACACAGGTCACACACAATCTCATACCACAAGCAACTAAGAGAGGGAAAAAACCAACAGAAGCACAACGGCCGCATGCAAGCTGCATGCACAGAGCTCCAAAGGCCCCCCTCAGTCCCTATAATCACCCACCAGCTCATTAATAGGTGTGAACGCATCTCCTGTGATGCGCCGACACCCTGTCCAGCGAGTCCTTGTTCCCGGTGTTCGCCAGGATGGTACCCAAGCTCACCATGACCTCACCGTAGATGAGCAGTTACGGGAAAACTGGACGGATGAAATAAACAGTGACAGCCACTAGACGGGAGATGGCGAGCAGGAACACCAGGCAGCAGCTCACCTTGAGGGAAAGGAAATTCTCTTACTCAAGGTTCTCAGCGGAGTCCCAACCCCCGCATTAAAACAGCATATCACTCAAGAGAAATAAATAAATAAGGGAAAACTGAATTAAACTGATCTGATTACACTGCTTCTTATGACTGCCATCCCTTTTCCTGAGTTCTGAAAGAAAGTCACCTTTCCCGAAAGGGAAGCGGGTTAGCGATCCGAGTGACCTCACTAGTTTTTTTTTTGGTTGATGCTTTCAGGAGAGACCCGGGGTGACGGCGAACATTGTGGCATCCTGCACACAGTCACATTCTGGCCTGACTTGGCTCGAGTTCACGGCATGTCTACCACAGTCAACGGACGAAAATCACAATGCAGAAGATTGATATTGGATGCGTCCTGCCAGAGAAGAGTCAACACAAAAATGCTCAGGGACGGGTTAAAGCTCAAAACGAAAACCACCTGACACATCTATAACTTGGGGGGTAGGGGGGCAAGGCGTCCCCTTCTTGTGGCACTTTCCCATTGGCATACAGAAACCGAGCCGTACCCGAGAGAGACCAGTCACAGTGAGCTTCCTGCTCGGGCTGGTTTTTCGCTGAGTCAGGCAAAGGCGTAAAACCTAAAAGACTTTACTTTCATATTTATGTTTTGCTTTTACTGTATAGTGTCCTTGGGTACTTTGAAAGGCGCTTCAATTAAAATGTATTATTATTTATTAGTATTATTATATTATAATAATAATAATATTTAATGTTCACAGTGTACATCGGGATTCACTGAGTGTTCATTTCCGCTAGGAAGTCTGTGAGAATCACCGTCTTGTTAGCATTAAATGCTAGCAGAATTAGCATGTGCTTGTATAAATATGCATTATGAAGCCATTCTGTTCATCTGTTGTAAGGTACTTTTTTTCCACAGTTTGTTTTTAGGTAGGAGGTCTGAGAACACATCAATACATCGCGATTTGCCGTACTACTAATAATGAATACAATACAATATTGTAATGAATACAATACTGCCTAAAACATACCGCTTTTCCTTCAAATAATTTGATAATTAAAATTTCTTTCCATGAACACACACATTTATTTATCAAATATACAAATTGAATAGAAAATACAGTCGAGACACTGACAAGGTTAGAAATAATGATGATTTCTGCTTGAAACAATTTTTTTGCTTCCAACTTGGCTTTCATCAAAGAATCCTCCATCTGCAGCAATCACAGCCATGCCGGCCTTTGGCATTCTAGCTGTCAATTTGCTGAGGTCATCTGCGGAAATTTCATCCCATCTCCCACAAATTGGATTGGCTTGAAGGGCACTGACTCCTTCTAAATAGGTCTGGCATAATTTGGAGCGGTGCTTTTGGGTTTCCCATCGTGGGATGAGATTGGGTCAAATCAAGCGCCGTCCACAGGGTATGGCAAGGTGTCACAGAAAGTCGGAGTCTTAGTCTTCCTCGTTTAAGATTCCTTTTACCCTGTATAAAATCTCCCATTTTACAGTATAAAATTACCCCCAAAACACCACATTTCCTTCACCGTGCTGACAGATGGCATCAAGCACTCCAGCGCCTTTCCATTTGTTCCGAATCCCAACAAATTGTCTTTTCTATGATCCAAATAGCCCAAATTTTAGATTAAAATCGGTCCATATCATCTTCCAGCCAATGGTTGTGTTCTGTTGGGAATTCTAACCTTTTACTGGCCAGTATCAGCTGTGGACCTGTGTGGACTTTCTCAAACTAGAGACTGATGTCATCTTCCCTAACGCTACCACTTCTTTGGATGCTGGTTAGAGCAAGTTTGCGCTGCTCTGTGAAGGAAGTTCACACATTCAGGTTATTGCTAACTGTGCACATGGAACAGCCTTCATTCACCAAACACAATAATAGACTGATGAGTTTATGAAGACTGTCTAACCCTTTCAGACCAAAGTCAAACAAACAAAATTCTGATGATCTAGATACCCAAGTGGCCAAAGAAGGCCAGTTGTATTGCTTTCTTAAACAACACGTCCGTTTTCAGCTGTAATAACGTAACTGCACAAAGGTTTTGTATAATAACAGATATGCTTTTTAACATAACTTAGGATTGGCCAACACAATGTGCCACTGGACCATAGGAGTGATGGATCCTGAAAATGGGCCCTGGTCTATATAGATATTCTGTTGAAAATCAGTCTTCACCAGCTATTAACAATCATTTACAACATAAACAATGTCTAGACTGACCTGATTATTTTAATGTTATTTTAATAAAAAAGATTTTCTTTCAAAAAGAAGGAAATTTCTCAATGACTCCAAACCTTTGAGCAATAGTGCACATACATACATACATACATACATACATACATACATACAGTATAGAAGTAAGAATACTCTAAAAGTAGGAAACCGTAGCAGTGTGTATGGAAAGTTACTCTAGTTTAAAAACTCTGGGATTAAGTTTGTTTTGCCTCAAAGCCAATGTTTATGTACTAATCTGGTGCACTGGAGGCAGTAATAATTGCAGACGCTCAAGGCAGGAACAGATGGTATCTTGGTGACAAATGTAAGTGGAGACTAAGGGACTGGCCAGTCGCATGCTTTCGTGAAGATGTCCGATATGCTTAAACTGCCCACACTGCCGCACCATACCATAATATACAGCGCTTAGACTTTTCTTTGGCACTGGAGTCTGGACTGGGAGCATGTATGACAAAGGCGGTCTGGTATTCTATTAACAGTACTTTGTCCCTTTTGGACATGTTTCAACCCCCCCGTCAGGAAATAAGCCTTGTTTCAGCAAGTAGGCATCACGTGGTGGGAGACTGGTGAGAAAGACAGCAAGACATGTCCCAAACCGCACAGCTATTTCCCCTGGAACAGACAAGTATAAAACTACTGAATAACCAAATGACAGCCAGCGTTCGATGCTCGTTTATCACCGAGACCAACGAAAAGAAAGGCCAACTGGGGGTTCTCCACCCCCATGCGATTGACAGGTCAGGTGTGGCAAACAAGGAGGTGGGAACGCCCCCACTCCCAGCCTTTGTTCTCCCCCCACCCCCCCAACGCCGCTTCCTGTCAGCACGCTTCATTTGCCTGTAATCCCACAACTGGCTCCCAGTCTCTAGTCAGTCAACAGCAACCATGGAACGCAGTTTGTCCACAAGCATCATGTTCTGTCACCCACTCGGCCAGGTCCTGGTGTCTGGCGGGAGACACCCATCTCAAAGAAGAAAAAAGCCCAGAAATTATGCTGTTTGCATTTTCCATAATTTGGGGGGGGGGGTCCAATGCTGGGAACAGGAAATGGAGAGTAGTAGAGTTTAATCCACCTACCCTGGAGGGCGTCACAGGGGGCTGGGGCTCGTCTCAGGCAGCAGAAAGCAGGTCTTAGCTATGATTTTATAAGCCTGTCTACAGCACGACATGATCGATAGATAGATGATATATATCCAGAATGGAAAGGCATGCTTGTTCATACTGAATCAGAAATACACATGTAAACACACACAAATATTTGTTTAAAAAATTTGAGGTTATTGGTTTTAACCTGCAAAATTAAATGCACGGCGGACTTATTTACTGGGGGAATAGGAAAGCAGACTATGTACATGGTGAGAATTATCACACGCGGTCAGCTGACACTCCCTCTCAGCCAGGTGGGGCAGAGGGATCCCCACATGACCAAGGCGACCAGGGCCGCTAGAACCACAGTGGCGGAGGGAAGCTTCCCAAGCAGCTGGGTAAACACACAGGCAAACACGGCCCGCCCTGCTCACGCATCACGGCCCCGCGGGAGCCACACACTTACATTACCTGCTTCCAGCATGACTTTCCTTCTCAGTTTTCACCCATTTTACAGAGCAGTTTCAGAATAACAAACCAGTATCCCCTCAACTACATGGATGGTTCTTTAATGTGAGGAGTCAAGTGATACACATCCAAGCATAAATAGATCAAGACTGATTCTGTGTCATTTCATGCATTTCAGGCAATCTGGCCAAAAACCAGATTCACTCAGTTACTTGACAGACATATATACAGCCATACATCTTGGTATATTTGGTCACACACACACACACACACACACACACACGCAACCCAACACACTATTTGATTTTCTTCTTCTGCTGAAATAAATTGCATCGGCGTCTAGGAAATCACAGCAAAACCTCAACAATCGCCACGAGCCCCAGGATCAGCACTGGCAAAGATAACCTGACTGCAGTTGTCACTGCTGACATGCTGGATTTTGGCGTGCCGTCGACAGGCATCATGATGCAGGACGCAGCCAAAGAGTCACGTGCACACTGTCAGAGTTTTGATTGATGACCTCCTGAAGTATGACGCCTTCTGCTTATCTGTTAATGACTCATACAAAGGAAGTGAAAGACATGCAAGACGGGCGTCAGGTCAAAGGTTCACCGGCAAGGTTGTGCTCAGGCCTTTCAAGGACGTGCTTGATACTGGATTCATGATATTCTTACCTGCCTTAAGAGGTGGAAGCCTAGCTTACAGTTCGCAGAAAGGGCATCGCTTTTCCTCTCTCAGATGATGGTTTCCTCACTCTCTCTCACACACACACACAAACACAAATCTAATTTCCAGCCATTTCCCAAATACTTATTGTGTAGAAGGTAAGTGGAAACTACATTGCAATTGCATGCGATAGCCCAGGCCTTCGCATGCAAAAAACAAGACAGTTGTTCTAATCACGTCGTGCTGTAGACAGGCCTATAAAATCATAGCTACATCATGCCATAAACAGATGAAAATGTTTGCAAAAGTCAGGTGATGAATGTTAGACTCTTGCTCCCACGCAGGGCTGTCTCTCAGCTCTTGGGTGGGAATGGGGGGGGGGGGGGGAGGCAGTGCACTCAGCCGTGTCTAATTACAACCCCCCCCCCACCCCACCAGCCATAAAACAACCTGCACCTCTACCACCAGAGCAGTCACTCACCCAGACCTGGGAAAGAGCAGGTCAACATATCCCTGGATCCCGGTTCCACCACATAATCAAAACACTGGGATTCAGCAGAGTGCAGAGAACAGGCTGGCAACACGGCAAGGGGGATGGGGGAGTCAAAGCCGGATGGGGGGGGGTTTGTTTATACAACTATGGTCAGGAAGAAAATAAAGTCAGGGAGGATGGATGGAGGGCTCGAACACAGGGGCCTTAATGTGGTAAGCCCACCAAAAAGGAGGGAGGCTTCTGTAGAAATAGCATTTTAAATCATCATCATCTCTCTGCCAAGAATACAGTTGTAAAAATTCATTGCTCCAATATGCTTGCATTTTTATCGATATACTGTATTATTTTTCAAAAGCTGTTGAGCTGTTTGTGCCTTAGTCAGCCACTACCAACCCGCAAGGCTATTACATACGACAAAGACGACCAGGACGCGGCTAACAGCTTAAACAAAAGGGATAAAGCTCTTGTTTCTGTAGGTTTACTGATGTTCCCTAGTCAGTTTTAAACCCAGGACATTAACTGGATTACTTACTCATAGGTGATACTTTGTATAATTTCCATTTTGATTAAATACCATCTTCTTAAAAGCCTACTGGTGGTGGCTAATGAAATACCTGGATCCCCACAACCAAAGTTTAACCCCCACTGTGCCGAAATACCCATCTGAAAGAATCAGAATCAGACTTTACTGGCCAGGGATTTCTTGTGGTGAACTGCTCACAATAAATACACCTGAAGATGGCACAGAATGCATTGCTCTCGGTTGTACACAGAGAAGTTACGTGAACTTGATTTGGTCAAAAAATGGCCAGAAGTTGTTTTACAGGGTTATTTCCAACCCTATAATTTGGCCGTAGAATTTCCCTTATGTGGAGGATTCGTTAGCTCTGCTCTGATTGGCTGGTTCACAGTGAGGCACTGCGATGGCTCACAGAGAAGCAAAATCGATCACTTCAGATGAGGTGAAACATGGAGGGTTTAGGCAGCCAACTGTATATGTTTGGGCCTGTATCACAGGAGGAATTGGATGTTGGGAAACAGCCAGTCGCTGGGCGATTAGAAATAAATGCTTGAGTGGTAAGTTTTGTCATTTAATGTTTCCTGGAATGATCGGCTGCACATAACTGCCATTTCAGCCTAGGCGCAACGTTAGCATGATCATAAAACTCTGTAATAAACACTACAAAAGACAGACAGGATTCATACTCTACGATATACTTAATGTACACAAACACATATGATAAACGTTATGATTTCTGCTTAGCTTATCATAATATTCAGATGCAAATTTGTGGGGTTTTTACTCCTGCTGCTCAGAAATGCTTCCATTGAGTAAGAAACCCTGATGAAATAGTTTTTTCCTCATGTTTAGAATTGTAGGCAAACATACAAACAAAACACAAGGTGCCAAAACACTGCGTCTGCCATCGTGGGTCACTGAAGGTCACGAATTGACCTGGTTTCCCATGTTCCACCTGCAGAATAGTGATCAGCACCTTCCTAGGCATGTGGCTGAACACACCATATCTGTGTAGGACAGTGAGGCTACCACAGTTCACCTTACTCCCAGGTCAGCATGGACTCGGGTGCAGTGTTCTTCATCCTCCATTAACTACACCACAGCAGGTTCTGGAGATATATGCAGCTCCAGTGGATAAAACAGAAACATCAAAAAGCTAATTAAAAATTAATAATAATTTAATAGCCTAGTATTTTTCGGCAAACCTGGCACTTGGCCAAACCAGCGACAATGGGGGGGGTTAACAGTGATGCATTCTTGGCTCTTTAGCAGCTGAACATGGGAGTCGAGCATCTCAGCTGTTAGTAGGACCGTAATCGACCTTCAGAGTGTTGCTAATAGAACGGGAGACGTACAGTCCGCATGCAGCGCTCAGTCTGGCATTAAAAATGTCACAGAATTAACAAGGTGTGTGTGTGTGTGTGTGTGTGTGTGTGTGTGTGTGTGTGTGGGGGGGGGGGGGGGGAGGGGGGGGGGTATTACAGGTGTGTGCAAGCCACTCCCCCCCCCCCAACTCTCCCAGGCAACAAAGTAGTTTTATTGCAGATAAAATCTTTTGTGCCGCCGTGGCTAATAAGACCCTTGAGGGAACGACTCGCAGTTTAATTAAAAGTTCCCTGCAAGGACATGAAAATGCAGGTGGCAGCCGGTGATGAACCTGCCCCCAAAACAGAAATTAGAGAATAGAGCAGCTGTGGGATGAGACAGACAGACGGGGCGTAAAACCCAGTAACTTAACGTTCCGATGCCCCAATTAACATTTCTGCAGGCGCGGCCTCGCCAGCGGATTCCCTCGGACACATTCTTGGTGCCCGATCATGCTGCGGTCATGTCACAGAGAGCAGAGCCCTGCAGAAACTGCACACAACATGATTAAAATTAAATTGCGTTCTTGATTGGGGGAGGAGTGCAGAGTGTGAAAGAGACACCATTAAGAACACAGCCGTCCAGGTGAACAGCCACCCCCACCGAGTATCATGTGAACGCTTATGAAACCCAACACGCCGGGCTCCGGGTGTCACCCCCTCCGGTTCTCCAATTCCTGGATGAGTTTGGTCTTGTACGGCGACCGGCCCACATCTCCGGGATCGGCGTTCCCGGCCCACACAGGATTAGCATTACAGGTAGCATTTTTTCGGCTCTTGCTGCGTGAGCCTCACTGACAATCAGATCTGACTGTTAAGACATAAAGATCAGGATGGAGGGGAAGATCACGGCACCAGACAGGCAACGGAAAGGACACAGAAAGTTTGTGGACTAATTACCCATTGACAATAAAATTGGTGTGTTATGGGTTTATGCTTTGCATGAGTAACAAACAAACAGTCTCCCCACCCAAATCTCACTTCAATCATGAGATCTCACAGAGCCAGCACAATTTTCCAAAAATTCGTAAGAATGTTATCGAAAGGCTTTACAGTTCGCAAGGCAAGACAGGAACACTACTTGCGCCCCAGTTCATTTGCAGTCTGTGTGTGTGTGTGTGTCTGTGTCTCACCATGTTTGCGCTTGCTGCCGCCACATTAACAGGGCGTGTGCTCCTGTCTAATGTTTAACAAAAGCCTCTAGGGCACACTCTTATTTTCCAATCCGTGAAGCTAATGGGGAAGCAGCATATCTTTACTGGTTCATTCACTTATATTTTTTTCCCCATATTCATCCGGGGCAAATTTACTGACATGATCCCCGAGTCCTTCCCTTTATTAGGATGGGGCCACCTGCAAACAAGTCTGGGAACTATAAAGACCTGTCCAGGTAAAAGACTGCAGTAAAGAAATAATAATAAAACAACAGGCCACAAAAGAATGTGCAGAATGGCCAGGTATGTGCCTGGAGGCATCTGAAAAATACCGGGTAATAACAGAAAAGCATCTAAAATGTGAGGCGCATGAACCAAACTGCCTCTGTGCCTCCGTCTCGTCTTCAAAAACAGCATATGTGACAAAGGGTGAGGTACACTGACACACAGAAAGCTGGCACAGAGCAGTACACCGAGCTGACAAGCTAACAGGCAGGAGATCACAAAGGCAGTCACAGCTACAGGAACCAGACTGAGCTGTAGGGGAGAGAGCATCAGGCGCAAGCTGCCAGCGACGAGTCTGAGGAAAAACACATTAGTAATCTCTGCTTGAGAAGTGGGCTGCATATCCTTCAAATCTAATCGCAGGAACTGCACAACAGGCCTGATCTCCCAAATGCCACCGGTACTTTACACAGGAGCCCAGTCAACGGAACCTGTAATATCAGGGCAAGGTTGTGCACTTATGAAGCGACTGGAGGGAACCAGAAGTCAGGACCGAGGGACATCGGGAGCATGCAGTGACCTTGAGAAGATCAAAGGGGTATCAGGTTTAGCCAACTTCAGGCCAGAAGCAACCTAACATTGCTGTGAAGTACAACACACTGCAAACAGTCAGCACTGCAAACAGTCAGCACTGCAAACAGTCAGCACTGCAAACAGTCAGCACTGCAAACAGTCAGCACTGCAAACAGTCAGCACTGCAAACAGTCAGCACTGCAAACAGTCAGCACTGCAAACAGTCAGCACTGCAAACAGTCAGCACTGCAAATCCCCATTTTACCAGCTCAATGCATGTGACCCAACAAGATCAGGAGACACAAAAAACTAATATAATCACAAAGCAATCTGTTCCACCCAGCAGCCAGACCAACAAATGCTTGTAGTGTATATATTTATATTATATATACACAGACGTACAACTTATCCCCCCTCATAAGCCGTTGTTCTTGTAGAACTAAAGATGTTTCATGGGCTAGTGTGCTATATAATTATCCTTCAAAACAACACCCGCCCCCCCTTTGCCCCAAAGAGTGCAGAGTGCAGATTAAAGACTTCCAAAAATAACCAGGAGTATCCTGTCCAAGGGGGCCGGCCTTGCCAACTACATGGCGAAGCGGGATTCTGCCGCGTCCTTTCCCGAGAAGAAGCAGTGCGTTCACCTGGAGGGACTTCTGCAGGCACGGGGGTAGGTCTCATGTCAAACCGGCCGGGGGGGTGGTAGGTCATGACAGTCTGAGTCCCGAGACAGTCTCATTCTCTAGATAATTAATGAGACCTTTATTACAGAGGTTTGGGAAAGAGCATCACGACCATAAAACTGGGGACACCGTTTAATCACAAGTGATCAATAGATCAAATAAACGCATGCAAATTCAAAATCGAGACCAAAATTAGGCAAAAGTTTAAGAAAAGTCTAAGCGCATTACTAAAGACTGTTCAGTCGGACGATGTTAAAAATACCCAAATGGATACTTGTGAACATGATATTAATAAACATCAATATAAAGGTTCAACTTAAGATTGTAAAAAGCCAACAAATCTTAACACCCAGGCATGTAATCGCATTAGATTAGCCTGAAAGTGTAGCGCATGCATTTCCACTGCATTACGTCCCGCTGGTGAGGCTGAGTTTTTACTTTTATACAGCTGTATGTTTTATGGCTTTTTCCACAGGCCCCAACAGGCCCCACGATCAAGCGCCTGCTCATTTGTCCACTTTCATTACTGGTGGGTTGCTAGGTCTTGTTTTTTTTTGACACAGCCCCCTCACCCAGCCCCCATCCCCAAAACGCCACACGTCTGTCAGGCACTTTGCTAAAGTCTCCAGTGACCGATGTCAATGGGCAGGACCAGACAAGTCGCCCCCCACCCCCCAAGGCACAGTAAACCATGTCGGCAGTGCACTCTGCAGCAATCAGCGCTACACTGGTAGTTTAAATATGATGATTAAAAGTACAGTGACTGATTAGTTTTGTGACTTTCAAGTGAAGTGGGCCGGATCAACACACGACGGAAGGCTGTTAAATTACCGGGCTGCAGTCATTCTTCCTAGCAATGATCAAATGATCCCCCCGGTGTGCTTTAGGTCCCACGAGCAGAGATGTTAATCCCCCCAAGCAGAGAGGAAAACAAACCAGCCATTAAAACAGGAAATTGGGAGCAGCGGTTCGATCCGAGGATGACGACCAGGTATAGAGGGGGACCCGCGGGGGGTGTCACTGTCGCTATGCTGGCATCCCCTCACCCGATCATGGTCAGGGCACCATCACCACACAGAGCTTCTCAATGTCATTTCTCAAAGCAGTAAACATGCCTGCAGGGGCGAGACCTGAAACGAAAACTCGCCAGAAAGGTCAGACTACCGCTCGATCTACGATCTATAATAGACATGGGAAACCACCCGGGGTTATGCAACAGACCCATGCATTTTCTGTAATGCACATAACAAGCCAGGGGGGGGGATAGCAGCAGGCAGGTTCAGCAGTTAATCTGTCTGATGCTGAATGACTCAGAGACGTACTGATCATGCAGAATTCGTTTCAGACCATCAGCCTTATTTTACTGTTAATAGAGGTGAGCTGGGTAGGTATGCAAGCAATAAAAAATATTTAACTAAATACAACCAACACATACCGGGTACAAGGAATGTCTGAAGGTGGCAGAGAAGACTTTCTTTTTAAACCACCCCCCCAGCAGAAAAGATACATGGGACCCTGAAGCCCACGCCTTGTTGTAGCCCCTCCCACAGCCAGATGCCCATTTTCTGGTGCTTATTTCATCATACCTGCCCCCCCTGCCCAAAGGAGGCACCCGGTGTCCTAAAAAGCATTAGGATACTTTTTAAAAAACTGACTGGACAATATTGTGAGCGGAGGAGGGAAGGAAATTTGGGCTTCAGGTGTTTAACGAGACAAAACTGCTGCGTCAGCCAGACGGATACCGGCAACACGCACGGCTCAACTTCCTAGTTCTGACACAAGGACAGATACAAACATATCCATCTTCTCAGTGACACCAGGCAGCCCAGGAATTCAGAGATAGAAAAATAAAACTGCCACTTGCCAAGCCCCCCCCCCCACACAGAGACTCCTGGGGAAGTTTAGAGAATGTTTCCGACCTTTGGCCGTGGTTTTAAACAATGTTTATGGCTGTATCGCCAAGTGTAAACCGGCGCTGGGTCAAGCACTGGTCTATACAGTGCTGTCTGAACGTACACCCGTGGGGGTCCCATCTTCAGCAAACTGAAGCCCCTGTCGTGACACCCACCAACCCCCCCATGCCAAATATCCAAGGGGGCCGCTAGGCCGTACTCAGCATTCAAAGTCCAGAAGGGTCCCGTGCTCACCCTCATTTGAACTCCCCCACCCCCAAGCTTTCATTTAAACTGCCCCAGCCCAGGTGCAACTGGTGCCCACTGACATTTATCCACAGCAACACCACGGACATCTGGTCACATGACGGGCGGCTCACTAAAGGGACGCTGGTTCGTTAGGACAATAGTTGGACTCTTCCTGTAGTCCCGGGTACCGTGTCCCACATGCCAGCTTCACATATACCGTCTCATACCTACCTGCGCACCTCCATTCCCCAAACCTAGCAAGGGGACCCCAAAATTCTGTGCCCGTCCAGATGACTTTATTCACCACGCTTAAGTTGTCTATATACAACAACGGAATGTCTAGTCACTGCAGATGATCTTCATGAACCTCAAGGGAAGAGCAGCAAAATATTTTGTCATTTCTGTGGGAATATCCGGAGTTATTTACTCGCATATTTCCTGTGAGTGTCCAGTGGCTTGAGCGGCACAGCTACTTCTCCGAGACTTCCGTGTACCTCATGCAGTCTTAAGACCAACTGACTGATCATGATGCTCGATCAAGCACAGGCAGAGGTTACTGCCGACTAGTTTCGTGCAATGTGGTCTCTGCGGTACCTAAAAGCACACTGGCATACGGCCCGACCAGCCGGAAAAAAAAAAAGTAGCTTCAACGTTCACCCTGGCAGTGCTACAAAAAGCCCCTTGTCTGATACGCGATGCACTAATGCCGGCCATTCCGACAGGTTATGGGACTATCGAGCGTTTCAAGAAGGCGCAAAATGGGGAGATTGCAACCCACATAAAGGACAAGAAGCAGAATAGAAACAAAAAAAAAAAAACAAGGTAGGAATGTGAAAAAGTTGTAGAGAAGGAACAGCAAGGATGAAGCCCCAAAGGATTCTGGGCTGTATCTCTCCCCCAGGACCCAGTGGACACACTGTTCGGTGGATGGAAATCTAACAGCTATGTGGTGAGTCACTGGCATCACTGGGCTGTGGCGAGGTAAACAGCATGGAAAGGATAGGCTTCGACATGACAGAGGTGTGGGTCCAAATGAGTGTGCAGACAAAAATGCAATCCTTAACGTTGGCAAAGCCAATTAAAGAAAGAAATAATAAAAAAAATCAAAGTGAACAGCTAAAAGGAAGATGAATCTCTGCATGACGACAGAAGAACAAACAAAGGCTAACCGGCCTCCCGTTTCCAGGAAAACTTCTGGTTCCCAAGCAAAGAAAAACTGCTCCTTTCAAAAGAGCGATCCTCCCCGATGACGAGAGTCATTGCAGTGTGTGCGTGGGGGCTGCTCAGAAAAACACGGCAGGTCCTCATTAATAAAGAGTTATTTATGAAGCTGTTCAGCACACAGGGACATACAGAGGTATGGTTTATCAGCAGCGTGGTGTGCCGTGCTAACACGTGCCCAGGAAAGGCCCTCTGTGTGTGTGTGTGTGTGTGTGTGTGTGTGTGTGCCGGGGGATGCGGCGGTGGTGCTCCAAGTCTGAGCCCCTCACGGCCTGGAAGTCGAATCCGTGGGAGCTTGCGCACAGACGTCCTGGGAGAGCTTAGCAACAAGTGGCAGCAAGTTGCTAGGAGACACCTACATTGGACGAGGAGGGGGGGGGAGCGGGGGCACCAGCGCACTCCAGAGTCAACAGGCCTTGGCGACAGCCAGCACTAAGCTCCTGATGCACTTTAATGAGTGAAAAACAGAAACCACAGAGGGTTCTGGGAGGACCCACCACCGGGGCTTGTGGACAGCGGCCCATGCAGCGGAGCACCGAAAAGAGAAGAGCTGGAGGCTATTTTGTTTTGAGAAAAACAAAAAAAAAAGTACATAAGACTCAGGGAGAACTTTTTACAAAGTCTGAGAAACACAAGCTACGGTAGTTGAACTAATAAACCCCCCACAAACGCATCTTAACATCTTAATCCCACAACGACGCTCTGAAAGTCACCGTGTTCCGCCTTCCTACACGTGCAGAGCACCCCGGCACTTACGAAAAATCACGGATCACTCTTTACAGCACCTAATCTGACATGTGCCCCCACACAGATGTATAGCAGATACTGGTTGTTTTCATGAGCACCCAGCGGATCATCATCTCACGGCCAGTGAAACCCACCAGAAAGATGACTTCCAGGTAGGCAGATTTAAAAAAACTTTCACAAATAGCTTGAATTTTTTTTGTCTGGCCCAAGCAACTTTCATCAGTCTAGACCAACAATCGCTCCATCACCATGGCAACGTACTTTCCCAGGATGAAATCCCCCCTCCAACCCCCACCCCTACCCCCTCTTTTCCAAAGAGCGCTTTCAGGGTGACTGCCCTGGCCTGGCACCAGTTTTGAGCAGGGAGCTGTAAGGGGAGAACCATCTCAGTCTCCGGATTCCTTGGCGTCACCGTAGCAACGGGCAGGAGTGACCGTGCTCTGGGGTCGCAGCAAATGCGGCCGGAATCTGCACTGGACCTCAGCGGCGTCCTCTTCAGACCGCGAAACCACCAGGGCAGCGGTGCCTGGGGCCCACAGGCATCCCGAATCTCAGCCAAAGCCAGTTCAGCTGGGCCCTGCGACGACCCATTCGGCTCCAGAGTGCCGCACAGGCAACACCAGGGTCATTTGGTGACCGCCCTCCCTCCCCCCGCCTCTGTATGGGTCACCCCACCCCAACACCTGCAACACTTAAAACTCAGAAGCGTGTCCTCGAAACACATGCCATGCAGGAGAGAGCAACCCCTGGAAGTGTGCGATCACACACGTCCAAAGTACAGGGTCAGGCCAATTAGGAAATATTAAAAGATTGGAGTTCAAGTTTGCTCTTACTGGGACCTCTTATGTCACCTCTGTGCCCTCACCCATCCACAAATGCTCTTCCATTGTGATTGGGGGGGGGGTGGCTTTGTAAACACCACCTTCCCCTCCCCCCACTAACCCACCAGTACTCACTGGCTTTTTCAACCTCCTCTGCAACAAAGGGAACAAAAGCAGGCCAGAATAGCTCCCCCCCCCTCCCCCGAGGAGAAGAGCCACCCCAGGCGGACAGAAATGCTCTCACGGGCCGCCTTTTCCCCCGTGAGGGTATTCAAGCTGCTCCACACGGAGCAACGTGAGCCTCAGCCTCAAAAAACACGGAGCTTTGCCTGGAAACCTCAGTGCTGCTTTTCAGAGATCTGTCAGCCCGGCCGTTCCACAGGGACACCAAATACCTTCTGCCCCCATTCATCTTTTCTGTAATTTCCCCTTCTTGACTGAGACTTTTTTTAATAAAAAAAAAACTAAATTTTAGATTAGGGCAGGTACTTCACAGAGAGGACCTGGCCAGTGGGCCAATAGACATCATTCAGCTTCAGCGCCCACTGGCCTGCTTTCAGTCCGAGGCAGAACCCTGCCCCCCACCCGCCACAAACTGCCCCCCCCCCAATCCCAGCAGAGTGAACAGACGCTTTCATTCCCAGGGGTACGAGCAGGGAAGTCACTTGCACAGTGACCCAGCAGCACACAAAGCCCATCAAGGCTTCAGACACCTGCCACAGCATTCAGGGTCCGAGCGAACGAAGCAGGCTTCACTTTCCGTTTCAGTTAATGGGGGAAATTAATGAAGCAGACAGAGGAGGGGGAGGCAAATAAAAGTCAGCAACCACCAGTGCTAACAAGAATTCCGGGGGCGGGGGGACACGTTCCTGACTGGAAAAACAAAAGGTGTGTGCCCCCCCAGCACACACACACACACACACACACACACCTTTCATTTTTTTACCCCCTCCCCAGGTGCTGACTGCTTTGGGAAGAAAAAAACAAAACAAAACAGGCCGACTCAGCAACCCCGCCCCCCACCACCCTGGACATTTTATGTTCAGTGAGGCAGCACTGAACAAACCAGCCAAAGGGCACTGGGATCAGTGATTACCAGTGATTCCAGCTGAATAAAACAGCATTAAAAGACCTTTACCAATGGTCAACCATAGAGGCACTGCTTGAATGTGAATCTATGACCCACACTCAGTGGCTAGTTTATGAGGTCACCTGATTAACGCAAATGGCCAATCGTATGGCTGCAACACGCACAGCATGCAGACAGGATCAAGTGGTACAATTACTGTGTGGCACAGCATCAGAAGGGGCCTGTTCTAAGGCATTTAAACGCAAAGCGATTGTTGCTACCAGACATGGCGGTTCCAGCACCTCAGAAACAGCAACTGCCCTGGGATTGTCACACGCTACAGTGTCTAGAGACTATAAAGAAGGCTGCAATCAACGCAAAACATCCAGTCAGGGGCAATTCTGTTGCCAAAAACACCTTGTTAAAGACAGAGGTCAAAGGAGAATAGCGAGACAAGCTCAGTACAGCGGTGCACGGAAACACTTCTCTGAATGCACAGCTCGCCTGCCCTTGAAATGGCCCAGAAGGAAAGATTTGTTCCGACCTGGTATGAGCTAAGGGTTACAGTGGCCAGAGTGTTAAACCAAATGCCACATGAGAACCTTAAGAACCTTCCTGTACGAAAGCTTAAAATTCCTCTCCTTCGCTATACTGCAATTAGACAGCAAAGTAGATTAGGTACTTCAGCTCCTCCGTAAAGGACACCACACAGCTGCTCAGGAGATATCCAGTCCCAAGGAATGCCCCCCCCCACCCCCCCTCAAGAGACCCACTGACAATGATGTGTGGGCTACACAGCCCAAGGGAAGGCAACAGGAGTGCCAACCCACACAAAACAAATATCCCCCACCAGGAAGGAAGCAGTTGGCAGTTTAGCCACGGGACATTGGGGGGGGGGGGGGGGGGGGGGGGAACAGCAGCCAGAAGACCTAACCACAGGAGCTAAACCCCTTCTGCTTGAACTTTCAAGTATCCCGTCAGAAGCAAAAAAGTCCAAATGGGCCAGAGTTAGGGCTGGCTTTTGTTGAGGCGTCACAGGTGTGTGATGAGGGGCACGCCCAGTACTCTGCGCTGTACTCAGATCTCCTGTATAATGCCTGCCCCAGATGGCAGCCAGCCCTCCCCTGGACGGGACAGTTAAGGACAATGCAGCTGCAAAAGGAAAGAAGCCAAAACCACAAACCCCACATGAGCTGGCTCACCCTGCTCTGTGTGAAAATAGCCGCAAGTCCACACTGCAGCCCTCAGAGGCTTTGGGATCTAGCAAGAGTCTGGCCTGGGTCATGTGGTGTGACTGATCTAGGGTTAGCCTGGAGGGTTTGAGATTGCCCAGGAGACGCAATCTGGTGTCCCCAGTTTACAAACAGTGACCTTGGGACGTAATCACGTACCACAAAGGGCATCAAACAAGCATATTACATGGGAGCGAAACGTCAGCGTACCGAGTGGCTACTTGAAAGACCTTGTGTAACACGGCCGAACTGGCAAGTGAACCACTGACAAGCCACGTGGGTCTCGGCCTTGAGCTAAAGCTACCAGAGAGTAAAGCTTCAAACTATTTACAGAAACAAGGTAAAATTCTGCCAGCACAAGGCTGGCGACAAACGGCTGCATTTTATCGAATGATCTCGCCTGAAGGAGAAATCATAAGCATTACAAGAGGAATCCCCCGTGCTTTCGATTTCGTGGTGAAACGCACCGAAGCCTGATGTACGGACCACTGCGCAGAGCAACCAAAACAACCCATGTCAGATAGCACTACCTGATGTAGCAGGAGCTGCAGCAAAATATTTAAGGAGTTATGGCAACCAAACTCGGCATCAGCCTTTCCTGATAAAGCTGCAACGCTACGCATTAAACCCCTGGAATAACTGCCTGTTACTGAAGTGCGTTTAGGAGGAACGAGCCAATCAGCATGAGAAAGGCCGACCCGGCACCAAAGCTGCACGGCAAGTAAATAACCTACATTATCCGGTGTACACGCTACCTCACTGAACTGTACACAAACTCTGCACTGATGGGACACTTTGATCCCTGATAACCATTTACAATCTAGGCCATTTTATTGGTGAAGTTTTAACCTGACAAAAGAACAAACAAAAAAAATCCCCATATAAGGAGTAAGTGGGAGGAGACGCTTCCCACAGTGGGGCGGTAAATGAACCCTGGTTATTCTACCGTCCTGCTAGTCACATGGGCAGCTCACTGCCTCAGCACAGCGAGTCTCCGGTGGGCAGCCTGTCAGACGGTCTGTTTTCACCACAGGGGACATCGGTTAGAGAGGAACTTCCGTGGTGGAGGCGAGCGTGTCACATTTCAAATTCCTGGGCCCTTTTCACACAGGGTTCATTCCGTTTCTCCTGGCCTGTCCCTCATTGGCACAGATTCCACCTGAAGCAGACATCACTGATCACACTGACTTATATAACTGTGAGCTCATACCGAAACACCTCATGCAGCCATCGAGTGCCTCTTCAAGACAGCCAGGAAAGAGGACAAAAGAGGAGTTAAACCCCCAACACCAAAGAGAAGCGTTTACATGGGGGGGGGGGGGGGGACTTTTACAAGTCTTTCTTCAAAACATTTCTTAAAATCTACCAGCTCTTTGAGGCAGGTCCTTCACACACACAGTAAGTTGCATGATTTTGAGTGAACAGCTTCACTCACAAAGTTTGTCCATGACATGTAAGCATATTAAAGCCAAGAATTACATTAACAATTGTTTATACAATTATAGCAGAAGAGGCAAACCCACGAGGAGTACGAAGCCAAACCCAAGGTCAGATCTCTTTCCCCTGAAACATTCGCTGGTAACATCCATAGCAAAGTCCCAGTGGAGAGCTGGTTTTAACCACAAACCTATACTTAATCTTTCAGCTCTAGCCAAACTTCCAGCAACAGCAAAGTAGCTACACCCCATAATTCCAGAAGGAACTGTGCTAAAATATTCCTCCCCTTTCTGCTACCGTATGGTGTACAATTTCAAATAGCATCATTTGGTCCAAGTTCGACATGGCTACCTTCATTTAAATAAATATACATGAGTTTGAATACAAAACTACCAGGTGTCTCCTGCTAGCCGCAAATCAAAGCTGGTGTCTTTGAGGGAGACACAATAAATATTTAAATCCAAAAGACAGCAGTCAGCCTGTCGGTGATTCTGGACGATGCTGTTCTCTTCTGAATGCGCTGTCCTGTCCTACACCAAGTGCGTTTCAACAGCGCCCGGTACATCGCCCCCTGCTGGAGATGAACCGCAGCTGCCGCCAAGCCTCCGCGACCGGAGCAGAGCGCTGACCCGCGCCTGCCGCCGATCAGTGAATGCTGAACCGGGCAGCAACAAAAGCGCTACCTTCATCTAAAACGCCTTGGAACACGGGATTCAGACTGCTACTGCTTGGCTTCAATATATAAATAATGTACAGTCTCCTTGCAAAGTTCAACAAGCTGCTCCGTTACTTTAACAGTATAGCCCGTTTCAGTTATTTTAAGCAATCTAATTTGTTACAACTTGTAGATAAGCTGAAAAGAACACCGTACTTAAAGAATGTCATTTAAACAACAAGCACTAAGCTCAGTGTTTCCCTGCTTAATTACTTCGTGAACAGGTGAATGAGACGCGATACCAGAAAACGAAACACAAGGCTACCGGACTGTGTCGCATTCCGAATAAAGTGCTCAAATTAAGTTTCATCTCGAAAAGTGAGTTCCAAGTTGAACGTCGTGAACGCATAGCAAATGAAAGGTGGACTGCTACATGGACGTACTAGCATCGCTAACGCGTGCGGGACAGAATAAAATCCAAAACCTAATCAAATCAACCATAAAAGTTCTTCTCTACACAAAAGATGCAATCGGAAAGCTTTCACGAAAATGCAGATAATTTTCTTACCTCAAAGAATGTAAACACTGACTCTTGTTAATATTTTTAAATCAATATCGCTCCAAAAGAAGTCCTTCTGACCTAGGTGGTGGCTGTACGGATGATCTGAACGCCAACTAATGCAATTTGTTAGCAACAAGCAGTTTCAGCTCCGGACAAATTTGTTTTCCATCCGCAAAAACGATCCCGGAATTTTAAGGATGACGAAAAAAATCCCATTCTTAGGAAAAACTCAGATTTCCAAAATTTAAGACCGGGCTGAGGCTGTCCTAACGCTGTGGGACACACATGGCTTTATGACACACTTCTCTAACGCAGCGATGAGCTCAAGGAACCGGCAAACGGCGTTTCTGAGGACGAACTACCTCACGGCACTTAAAAGGGGATGGGTCATATGGAGCGAAAAGGGCCCGGCGAGTGAGGGGCCCACCCCCTTCGCCGAGCGTGCGCTTAAAGGGGCAACCCGATTGGTACTTGGCAAAGCCTGGGCTCAGTGCATTTTACTGCTAGTTTTACTAAGCTTAAATAGAAATACGGGTGGTCTGGAATAATTATGCTCAATAATTAGAAAACGAACATATTACCAGAAAAATGTAATTTTTATTTAACAACGTGATGGGAAAATGTTGTATATGTACATATACATATACACACACATATATAAAATAGTTTATATATAAGTAGGCCTATGTGTTGGCTGCATATAATCACACTGTGGCCACGGTGTGTATATAAATAACAGGAAATGGAATTGTGGGTAGCTGGGATGCCATGGATATGCTGTGTCAGGGTGTATGCAATTTCCAATCCAGTTCCAGTAAACCACGCCCCTTGCTGCATCCGCTGGAGGGACATAAGATCACACTGTGATAGGCTGATTGGCAGCTAGCACAAAAATCCACTATATGTCATGTTGGTCACAACAAGCCGATTCAAAATATGCCAACGTTAGATTCATAACCGATAAAGGTGTATGCCACCCACACCAAAACACCATTACCGCTCTGTTCTAACAGAGAGGCTGAGTCGAGAAGCCTAGATGCAGAGCTGCATTAAGTAATTAAAATGTATTTATAAAGCACCTTTCACAGACCAGAGGTCACAAAGCGTGGTATTGACCTAAAACGATACATCTACGCTCGTACTTTGCTGAAAACCATACACTTGTACTACTAGGCTAGCTGAAGCTACGGTGTGTAATGTAGGTTGAACCAGCAAAGATCTGTATGCGTGTATTATGTCATAAGCCTAAGCAACCTTGGCACACATTTACTGCACAATGATGGCACCTTCCAGAATGAGAATTGTAATAATGATAATAATAAATTTTAATTACTTTAAGCACTTACTGGATAATTCATGTATAAATGATGTATATCAAACCACGTACGTATAATGTATATATAATGTATATAATGTATGTGTAATTTATGTATGATGTACGTCCAATCCATGTATATTCCCTCCCTCCTCCTCCCGTCCCCATAAGTGTCATATGGTGAAGCTGCAACTGTTTTTTCATTTACACGTGCCCCCGCATTGTGTGAATGTCAGTAAAGGTCGAATAATAATAATAATCCATCCATCCATCCATCCATTTTCCAAACCGCTTATCCTATTGGGTCGCGGGGGGTCCGGAGCCTATCCCGGAATCAATGGGCACGAGGCAGGGAACAACCCAGGATGGGGGGCCAGCCCACCGCAGGGCACACTCACACACCATTCACTCACACATGCACACCTACGGGCAATTCAGCAACTCCAATTAGCCTCAGCATGTTTTTGGACTGTGGGGGGAAACCGGAGTACCCGGAGGAAACCCCACGACGACACGGGGAGAACATGCAAACTCCGCACACATGTGACCCAGGCAGAGACTCGAACCCGGGTCCCAGAGGTGTGAGGCGACAGTGCTAACCACTGCACCACCATGCCGCCCCCTAATAATAATAATAATAATAATAATAATAATAGTCATAGAATAGGGAAATTATAAGCATCAAGTATCACTATCTCTTTATTACACATCTACACAAAGTTGATGTACACTTGACACATACCTGGTTAAAAACAACAACAAGGTTTAGGTCCTCAATAGAAGCCAAATTACCTGAGAGCAGTTAGCAGCCGTCAAGTTAGAAAAACAGTGTTTAATTGGCACAACATTAACCAATGAGAACCACTGATTGTAGCAAATGGGGAGGAGTTTACCAGATCTGGGTTGGAAATTGCATAGACATGCTGTGGCAGGGAGTCAGCAGGGCCTGCTTCCTCGGGAATTTGGCAACCTGCTGCCATAACTTTCTGTCGGGTGTCACCGGCCTGACAAAGACGATAGCTTCTGCAGGAAGTACTCCCCTTTCAATGATTCATGGGACTGGCCCGGCTTGCCTGTGTGTTTCCCAGTGGGTGCCACTAGCGGGCCGATGCTGTCACCCCCCTGGAGGTGTGAGGCATCCATGCAACCATGCTGGCCTTAAAAGAGGAAGGCCTACAGGAACATAGAAACAGGAGGGACATGGTGTTAAACCTCATCAAGAAGGCAAACCAGAGGGTCGATCTCCTCAGGCAATTAAATAAGTTAAGAGTCTGTTGTCAGTGTCACGTTCCGTTGAACATGGGTAAGGCGAACGAGCAGGTAAGCAGGCAGGAGGCAGGCAAAGTCGGGCAAACGGGGATTTATTGGGAACACGGGGAGCAGGAAATCTCACGCAGACTAACATCAATGACAGACAAGGAACCAGGGCAAGACGCGGACTGAAATACACAAGACGGAGCAAAATAACTAGACACAGCTGGGTACGATCAGGGAAGCACACGTGGATAATCAGGGGGGCGTGGCACACACGAGGATCGTACGAGCCGGGCGTGACAGTCAGCTCCTTGTATAATTTTACACCTTCATCCTGACATGTTCTATTACAGTTTGATCTACAGGAACAGATTCTGTCACTAAGAAAAGCCTGCAGTGAATTGTCACAAGAGCCTCAAACATCTCTGATGCTGCCCTTCTGTCAACTGAACGTTTCTCCATCCAACGTACCACTAAAAGTGCCAAAAGGATTACGGAGGCCCTCTCACATCCTGTGTGAGATCTGCTTCTGCCGCTTCCTTCAGGCAGACGACAGATAGCGCACCACAGAAATAACAACTTCTTACAAGTCCTGCTTACTCCCCAGTGCTATCAAACTCCTCAGCAGTTCCTCCAGCTTGTAATCACACAACAATGCAACATTTGCATATTTACATTTGTTAAAGGGTCCTTTCTACATCACATCTAGCCTAATAACCGGAAATACAATTTTTCAAGTTCATATTTTATACACTATACAACAGAATTCTTGAAATGTCAATATATTAAATAAAATGGAGTAACAGCCATACTTGCTTAAGTTATAGCCCAATAAATACCCAAAACAATATTATTTATAACAACCAGAAAGGGGTGGTTTGCATATCATACGACCACACATATACTTTGAATTTACCATCTATGGTCATTTGTGTGCAGCAACTGGGCAGGATCTCAGGCTCGTGCATCATACACATATTCACAGGATAGTTCTGACATTTCCGAGGGGAAATGTGTGTATACTGGGTTTGATAAGTCCGATTTTTTTGTGCATATACATTTTTTCATGATGAAGTTTGATAATGAGCCCCCCTATGGGTGAGTTCCCTATGCTGCGATGTTTTAAAGACCATTTTGGCTACGACGTTCTGGGGGAGCCTCAATGGACTCTTCAAGCCCCCTACCATGCAGGTCGCCTCACCTGATCTGGTGGCATGTCGGTCAGGGCAAGAGGGTATGAAGCTGGAGACATGGCCTAAGACATGGAATTACCGAAATCAGCAAACCTCTGGAATGGTTCCCTTGTGTATAAATCCAGCCCTCATTTATCGGCAAGTAACTGACCAGTTTTGAACCCTCAATTTCACTTTTGTTTTGTGTTCTAATATAATACCTTGTGCTAAGCTGCATTGAGGACTGTCCTTCCTTCATGCAGTGTAGACAGTTTGTCCCAGGTCTCATGGATAAACAATTTATAAGCTTCTTTGCTAAGAAGCCAGCATATTTTATAATCTGTCATCAAACTTACCTCACCATGCTGACGGAATTATAAATCTCTAGCTAAGTATCATAAAGGTCAGTATAACTAGGGATGAAACAGTTACCGTTTTTACCGAAATTTACCGGTAAATTTGCCGACCATGATCATGCTATCTGCAGAACACGCAGAAAGAAAATATCTTGCAAAGAGGAGCGACATCTCTAGCCTTTCACGTCATTTTCGTGAAGACCACTCTCTACTTTATAGCGAATACAATGTAAGTTAACTTTTAGCTCGATGCATGATGTGGGGACCTTGGAATGGGGGAAAGTGTAATATCGTATTGTCTTTAACTTAATAGCTGGTCAGTAATGTAATAGCATGTAAAAACGCTGCACGTTATCAGTAGTGTAATGGGGCCGGAAATGTTTGTCTATGTGCTGTTAAGAATGAATTACGGTAGGTTTGTTTTTGCATATTCTTAAATATGGTTTAAACCAGTTTATTTCCTTTATCGGTATGGCTTTTCCTATGATGGAGTATTAGGGCCACACTGAGGGGAAAAAATCCGAGATTTAGAGAACCAAGTCGTAATTTTGGGCTATGTTATGTTTTAGAGGAGAGACATTAGAACAGCCAGTTTAAAGACATAAGTGTAAAGGCGGGAACAAACCAGTCAGTTGTATTTTGATGCTAATTAAGTTTTTTTTTTTTTAATCGTTGCTTACTGCTGTATTTTATTGGCTACATTATTGTTATCTTCATGTTTAAAGTGCACAGTGATGCTAATTTTATTTGTGGTTTTCAATATAAACCCTGGTGAAATGATTTCGGTTTATGTATCAGACATTTTCACCCCATTTTAACAACACCAAAATAATACTGATAACTGTGATAATTTTGGTCACGATAATCGTGATATTAAATGCCCATACCGTATCTTCTCCACACCCGATGGATCCTTCGTATTCCGACATATCCCAAGATTCATTGCGCAGGAGTAAAGTGGGCGTGTCCTGGCTAGGCGATAGGAGCGACGGTTCGTGACTCACGCGTAAGGGCGGGAACAGCTGGTGACGCAAATAAGAAGTTATCAGTAGGGCAAATGGTGCCATTGACGACACTGTCTAGCTACACCTGGACGTCTACAAAACTTGGAGTTTTTTTGAAGGACAAAAATATGGTGAACATTCTGATTTCGCTCGGAAAACATTTCATCCACAGATACAAATTCCTGAGAGTTAAACCCCATATTAATGGAAGGAAGAATGATTTCAAACTTTGTAAATCTTTATATTATATGGATATCAAAAACGTCTTTCTCTAATTGAAATATACACTCTTTTGTAATAAGACCCTCTTAATGTTCATTTTATTTTCTATACATTCATTTTATGTTTTTTTTTATCTTGTTGAAGCTGATTCAACACGTATTTATGTTTGATATAGAAATTGTTTCTATTATGCCTTGATTGTTTGTATATTATGATTGAATTAAATAAAGATTATTAAAAAATTAATAAAAGCTACACCTTCGCAGATCGCGTCCTTCGAAGGATGCAGCCCCTGAACTCGGACACAGCCATTGTATTTATGAACAAAAAACATATGATGTTGCCATAATGCCGCCCAGGCCTAGCCAGCACTCCCTTCTCCCATTTGTCCCTAATCTGCATCCCTGAAATACGTATGCCTAAAGTGGGAAATCTGGTGATAGGACCAATTCAAGCTCAAATATCGAGGAAGAAATGCACGAGATCTTTAGCACGGGCGTGTTCAACCTTGTAAATGCTAAGGAGGTGATTCCTGGGATCGCCTCCTTCCGCAGGACTGATGTGTGAAATGCCGCAACAAAATTAAGTTCCTGGAGCGGTTAGTGTCGGACAAACTGAATAAAGTCAAAATAATTATACCTCAGTTTGCGATATTAAAATACTTGGGGGGGGGGGGATGCCTCTGCCCCTGTCCCTCATTCAGTGTCTGCAGAGCCCTGTACGTGCTCCGAAATTAATAATTAGATGCAAACACGAATGTTGTGTTTTTCTTACTCTGGCCGTTACTTTCGGGGTTACCACGTTTACGGGGCATATTCCACACAAAAGAACTAGCTGATATGATTTTCAAATGACATCTGAACTGTTGCATGCGTTTTTGTTAACAGAAAAATGCAACTATCTTTCGCTTAATAACCTTAGAAAATTTTTTAAGTTGCCTGAGACTGACCAACGCACATTTTGAATAGTTAAATATGTGCGCTATTAGATTCAGTGATGAAAAAGACGAAAAAAAATGAAATTTAGCTTTGAAAATTTGTACTGGCACTGATTTGGTAGAATCACCCCTGTGTCAAATTGCAGTCAGTGGCTTGTTGTTCTTTTTCTTTATTGGAAGCGTGATTTGTACGGATGGGCTCCTTTGAGTTGATTTCTGTGGATACGGATTATACACAATCTACGTGACACCAGACACACCACCATGCGTATTAGATTCATGACTCTGAAACTCTCCTTTCCCTCCCTCAAAATATCGAAGAGGAGGGCGGTACGTCCCTGTTAAATAAATGCATGCTGACGGAGTGGATGCCGAAATAAACGGACAGTTGGTGGTGGCCCACAGTGATTATAAAGAAGCAACTTGAGAGAGAAAAAAAGAAGTCTTATTTTTTTTTCAGCCCCATCTAGTTTGCCTCTAAGCACTGCCCCCCATTCAAGGGTCCGCCAGGGTACGCCACATTCATGTCCGGAACACTGCGCCATTCATCCGGCTCCAGCTTCCAACCTGCCTCGCTGAATATCAACGCAGGCAGAGGGGGAATGAAGGGTGTCCGGGGGGGGGGACCCCAGTCAATTCAACAGACATTACTCTGCATAAATAGGTGGTGCAGAAAACTGTAGAAAGAGGCACCTACATTCTGTTCGCATTTATAATCTGGAGTAACAGACATGAAGTTTTTTAAAAATTGTTTTATAACTGTTAAAATCATTCTCAACTAATCTCAACCATGAACCATTAATAAATATGCACTATATAGGTTCACAAATAACATTTTTAATTTTGCATGTACGCATGAAACTTCAAACTGAGAAATATCTTGTCTCTCTTTGAATATACACAAACAGATAAAGCTCCCGTCCTTTAAGACAGCATATTACTGCCATTGTTGTAGCAGTAGCTTTGCGGTACAGTCACGGCATACTTGGGGTAGGAAACAACAGCCGTGCAAGCGGTTAGCAGGCGGCGTAGCCACTGGTGCATTTGCCCCTGGTCTGCTTGACTGAAAGGCTCTGTTGCCTCTCTGTGATCGGAGGGGTAGGAGCTCAAAGGTGAAGCATTCGAATATAGTTCACGGCTGAAGGAGATGAATATATGTCAGTGTTTCAAAGTGCCACCTACTGCTTTCGTATCTTTTGTATCTTCTTGCTTCTTGCGTCTAGCTTCTCCTCCCGTTTGTCATTTACTTCTCAGTAATGCTGGAAACTAACAAAAAAGTTGGAAAAAGTTAACGCATTTCACTTACATGCCATACTAAAATCTACCAATAGATGTCAATCTTGCCCCTATAATTGTAATGAAGCCACATGACTTTGGCTGTTGGTTACTGTGTTGGGGCAAAGCAGGTGATCCCAAATGACCTGCTTTTGCACACTTGTGATTAAATTTAGCTTGCCGTCAGTAAATCAAATCTTAAATACATTCTTTAAAAATATCCTAAATAAATAATTTATATTTTACTTATTGACATTTGGGATGAATGATAGTATGCCGCTTTATGTAAACAGGTCACTCATATGTATATGTGTCTGTGTGCCTCATGGAGAGTGGTGTTTGGTAGGTGAAGAGTAGCATTCCAAGGTATTTGTACTCATACTTGCAGAAATGGCAAATAATAAAGGACAGTTTCATTTGAATGATTTCATAAATCAAACATTGTTGGTGCCAAATGGGAAACTTGAACTGTAATGCTAAATATCAGGTAATAGCTACGTAGTGGAAAGAAGCAGGTGAAAATGTGTGTTCCAGTCTGCAAACATATCGAAGGCTGTCTGCAAACCAAGAACTGGTTAAACTTTGTGGCACCACAAAGCTAAACCTGCTCATGAACGCAAGGTGTGAAGCATAGTGAAACCACATTGCACATGTGCTAAATGTAGAACCGCTGCTGTGTTGGTTAAGCGGCCTGTGATCACAGCCACCTAAATGTCAATAGAGTTTCATGCCTGGGCAGAATTGAGTGCACATGTCATCAAGAGCTTTCTTATTGCCCTTATAAGGTAATTTCCACCTCAATAAATTTCCAGCATGAAACACTGAATGACAGCAGTTGTCATCATGGAGAGATTCATTGTGCTCTTTGCGTTGTGTTGTAAGTACGTATTTTACAGCTCTGTTTATTTGCATATTTGATTCAGGACCTTTGAAATGCATCTGCAAGGGTATTTTATTGGTTGCTTGGTATGTATTTACCTTTGCCTTCTGTTTCTTCAGGTCAAGACAAATTGGTCCACTCAGCTGTCAGGGAAGTCAGTGTTGGGGAAACAGTCGTACTGGACTGCGACCTAAAAATGTGGAATAGCACAGTTGTGTGGCTTGGACAGCGCTGGGGAGAGGTTCCTTTCATTATACTGACTAAGGAAAATAACATTGACAAATACTTCCATGGCTATGACAAACGTTTTTCGATTGAACATAATCAAATCAGTAATTTGTCCAGCCTGAAGATTTGCAACATTACTGATGCAGACCTGGGACTTTTCTACTGTGCGCAATATTTTTTTTTAATTCATATGATTATAGGTTCTTCGTACAATCTGACACTTGCAGGTAAATGTATGCTATGTGATGATGTGAAATGATGTGATCTTGTAAAATTCACGAGACAGACACAGTTATGTTATCAGCAGGCTAATGCAGAAACCTTTTCCCTTTTTTATTGAGAATTCACAGAAAATTCAGCGCCTCCGCTCACCACAGTGCCGCATCACCCAGCGATGTGCTCTGACCCCGGAGGCCTGTCCACGGCTGCAGTGACCGCTCTAATCTCTGCTTTGGTGGTCGGCCTGCTCTCCTCCGCTGGTTTTTATCTTTATACTCTCTGTCGAAGAAAAGGCAAGAATTTTAGCTACACATGCGGACATTTACATCAGACCGACTATCATTTGGTGTTTTTGTGATCACTGCCTTTACCTGGACAAAAAAACATCTTACTTATTGAGCTACTGGAAACCATTTTTCCCCACAGAGCTGTTCTACTACTGTAAAAAAAAATTAATACATTTTGAATTTTTATGCACATTCTATTTGCCAAGCACATAGTGCAAAGCTTATAAAAACAACAAACTTAAAATGTAGGTTGTGAATATAAAAAATAACTATCCTGTTTGATATTAGATGGTGACAAGAACCAAGAGACTGACCTTCAGCAAAATGACCTGGATGAAAAGGAAGGAACAGTTCAGGTATTTCACGTAATTTATAATGATGGCAATAATGCCCCTTCATAATCATACCAATGTGGCAGTAAGGCCAAAATAATTGATTATAAATGTATTTATACCTAGGTGTCAAACAGGGCAAAAAATTTAGCATATATAGTACTGTGCAAAAGTCTTAGGCAGTCCAAAGAAATGTTTAAAGCTGTTTATCTGGGTAGCAAGTGTACTTTGGCTTAGAACAAAAAACACAATTTAACATTAGAACATGTGCAAATTAAGAGTAAGAGTAATTAAAAGTAAACTAGTAATAATTTCTTCCATTTTCTCAAAAGTTACTGATATCTAGTTGGATGGCTAGATGAACACCACTTCAGTTCCCAAACTTCTCCTCAGGGGAACCTCATCCGTTCCATGATTTTGTTAAATTTCACCAACAGCTCAATTAAATAATTAAATATATTGGTTTAAAAAGTCAGTGAGAGATTGACTAGCTGTATGAGGTGTGCTAGTGGCCAAGTCAAAAAATACATGGCTGCACTGGACGGTAGCTGCAAATACTAGGATGATTTAGCAGAGAGTCTGAAATGGCTAAGCTGACACACAGGCATAAAATCATAGTTTTACACCAACACGAGGATAATCTAAATATCAATAATCTAAACATCATTTTCTTTGCCTGCCTAAGACTTTTGCACAGTACTGTGGTGTTGCAGAGCTTTGTGAGACAGTGGCAGTAGAGTATAGCCAGTGTGTTTGGTGTTTATCAGTCGGCTAAAAATTTCTGGGTTGGTCAAGCTAAATCCAGCAGCATAACAGCTTCTTTTATAGCAAAAACGTTTTTTTTTTCTCTGTTGTTTTTCTATATTCAGTGAGAATCAGTGTAACTTTCTTTCCTAGACATAAACACAACTTGTGACTGAGCACAGATTTTCAATGCAGGAGGAAGTTTAAGAATATAATTTGTCGATAAAGTGCGTCTTTTACTGAGCTGCTCAAGAATATAGACTAAACCTGTGCGTCAATCCATTCTTCTCCCAACGGCTTTCTGTGAGCACAGTCCAGGGCTGGCTATCAATAAACAATAAGCAGATCTTACATCTTAAATTTCCTCTCATCATGGAGGCACTAATGCACAGTCTTGTTTTCATGGAGTTGATTTTTTGTTTTATCTTGAAGTTGATTTTGTTGCTTCCTTTGTTGTATATGTTCATATATGTTCATGTTACGTATGATCTTAGATAAACAATGATCTGCAGCAGGAAAAGCAGAAGGGAAATTAAATGAAATAGTGAGAAAAGATGAGTCATTAACACGTCGTTATTAGTGCAGCTGCTCGCCTACGAAGGGGATTATTATGCGAGACCCTCATCTCAGGATGGAAATAATGTCTTGTGCATTTAAATGCAAATGATGTGTTTCTGTGTTGAGTTTGGTGCAGCCATGTTTTATGTCTGCTGTGTGGAAGAACTGCACGTGTGCCCTGGCTTGTTGCATGTTAGGCATGAGGCTGATGATATATTCTCCACAATATGTTGATATATATAAAGATATCGCCCTTTAGAGAGTGATCATCCCCTAGCAGAGCATGGTTTTTTTTAGAATTACCTTTTAATTCTAGAATAAATTACCACATTTGCACTCTTCAGTTACTTATTATAGTGACATCATTGTGTCATTAATAGTTCATGTTTCATTATTCTTTAAAATATTCTTTTTTTTTGTAGGAAAAAGATGAAGAGGTCGTATACAGCGCCATATATATCAACCAAGGCCGCAGCCAAAAAACAAGAAACATACAGATCTAATTAAAAAAGAAAAACATAGAAAAATACATTTAAAAACTAATAAAACTGGCTACTATATAATTTACACCATCAGTTACATATTTTGCACTATCGCTGATTTAAACTCACTGTAGTTTACATGAATCTTTAGTTTTACATGAAACTGAAGTGTATAAGCTGTAAATGAAACTTGTAATGTAGCATAGTTTTATTCTATAAAAATGTATTTTGTTTATTTACAGATAATATGTATATACACTCATATATTCACTTGTCCTTGTTAGTCTTTATGTTGTCCTATAGTTCATGGCTGTATGTTATGTATTCTGCATGTAGTGTTTGTTGTCAGGAATTATCTCTGCCTTAAGCTGGCTTGTCTTTGTCCTCTTTCCCTATGTACCTTCTGCATAAATGACATGCAGTTGTTAATTACAGCACAATACTAAGGTTCCCGGGATCTTCAGGTTACATAGAGTAACTCTTCTGTGCATCTGTGTTGCAGATCATCCGCAGAGATAAGTCAAGGTATTTTCAGTAGTGTTGGGGCCCACGGACGTGTGGCTGAAACCGCATAAAACATCAGAATTAAAATTTCCGACCACAGCTGATTACTTAGCTACCGGATGTTCAGCCTGTATATGTTTCGAAAAGTCTTTTACAAGACAACAGTGCAAAGTTGCATGCTTTAATGTCAATGCAAATTTCAAATGAAAGGAAATTATATTTGTTGGAAAATGTTGCAGCCTCGATAATGAAGGAATTAAATTTCATATTAATTTCTCTGTGAAAATGTGAACTACCTTGAATACAATTGATAAATGTTTTTTTTTATGTGTGTGTGACTGATCAACTTTCACACCTTTCTGCAGGACAAGACCTTTGTATTAAAAACCTTAGTGTTGCACCACACAGTTGTTTACTGACAGGTTAGACATCAAACACCCCCTAAATTTGGCCGACCGGTACTTTTTGTGAGCTGGGGGAGGGTCCCCCTTGGTAAAAAAAGAGCACTAGGACCATCAGGGTGGGGAGGCATTGATTGAGGTTCTCAGGCACTGCCAGCCCTGAACTGAGGGACAAAACAGTTATATTTAGGTATATGTATATATATGTATATATATATATATATATATATGTATATATATGTATGTATATATTAGTAACACCACAAAAACAAGGGACTAGTTGTCATGCCCGGCTCGTCCGCTCCTCCTGTGTGCCACGCCCCCTAATTACCCACGTGTGATTTCCTGATCCTGCCCAGTCGTGTCTTGTTTCCTGCTGCCTTGTTCCGTGTATTTAAGTCCTGGTCTCCCCAGTTTGCTTTGTCTGTCATTGATGTTAGTTGGCGTTCCATGTCTCCTGCTCCCCGTTCCCCGATTAAACCCCCATTTTCCCGTATCCCGCTTGTCTGCTTGCTCCTTCCGCACGATCGCCGTTCTCCGCTCGCGATCGTTGCCCTCGACCCGTGACAGAATGACAGACCCAACAAAGAAAAGGAGACGCAGGGGAAGGCGAATCCCGGAAGCGCCGCCTCTTTATCTGGGCGCCTGCTCGCTCTCCAGCCCCGGGCTCCGTCAGGAGGAAGAGGAGCTCGTCCTGGGTCCCGACCTGGGACTGTACGGTCTGGGTCCCTGCTCCGTGGCCAGGCTCTGGGCTCCAAGTGAGGATGAAGAGGACGAGTCCTTCGTCTTCCCAGACCTGGAGCCCCTCCCCACGGAACTGCTGCCGCCCCTCGAGCGGTGTGATTACCGGCCCGAGCGGCTGGCTAGCCGAGGTGTCAGAGCGATGAGGGACGTTATTCCCCGGGTACCCCGCGCTCTGATAAGGGCTACTTCTGCCCTACCCGCGCCGGACGTCTCAGTTCCACCTCCCGCGGCAGCCACCCCGGAGGCGTATCCCTCGCCTCTCCCAGGGAAGACGGCAGCCCTCGCCAATCAATTCTTCGCCCTCCAGGGGCTGTTCTGGAGGGCGTTAGCGGAGGTGGCACCTCCAGTGAGCGACGAGGTAGAAGCGCTCACTGTCCGTCTGAGAAGGGGCTTCGACACGTTTACTCCCGCCTCCGAGCGGGAGGACCTCGACCGGCTGGCAGGGGACCTCAAACAGCTTCTCCAGCTACAGAGGGCCTCTGTTTCCCCGTCGGAGCAGCCGACTCTGACGGCGGACCCCGCTCCCGTGCAGCCGCCATTGCCGGCGGACCCCGCTCCCGTGCAGCCGCCATTGCCGGCGGACCCCGCTCCCGTGCAGCCGCCATTGCCGGCGGACCCCGCTCCCGTGCAGCCGCCTGCGCAGCCGCCTTCGCCGCTGCCGCCGCCTGCGCAGCCGCCGCCTGCGCAGCCGCCTTCGCTGCCTGCTGCAGCTCCCGGGCAGGCGCCCCCACTGCAGCAACCTGCAGCTCCCGGGCCGGCGCCCCCACTGCAGCCACCTGCAGCTCCCGGGCCGGCGCCCCCACTGCAGCCACCTCCTGTTCCTGACCGCGCTCCAGTTCCTGCAGAGGCGCCCCCACTGCAGCCAGCTCCTGTTCCTGACCGCGTTCCAGTTCCTGACCGCGCTCCAGTTCCTGCAGAGGCACCCCCTCTGCAGCCGCCTGCTGCAGCTCCCGGGCAGGCGCCCCCACTGCAGCCAGCTCCTGTTCCTGACCGCGCTCCTGTTCCTGACCGCGCTCCTGTTCCTGTCCAGGCGCCCCCACTGCAGCAACCTGCAGCTCCCGGGCAGGCGCCCCCACTGCAGCCACCTGCAGCTCCTGACCGCGCTCCTGTCCCTTCTCCCCCTGTGACAGTTTCTCCCTCGCCCCGGCGAACTCGACCCCGACCTGGGGTCATGTCTGGGTCCCGTAAAGGGAGGGGACACAGACGCAGGGCTGGGGTCCCGCCCGCCCTGCCCCCTGGCTCGCCCTGCCTCGCCTGCGCTGGGGCTCGGTTGGCGCCTGCAGGTCCTGGCCCTCCGGGTCGGCTGTCGCCTGCGGGTCCCTCTCCGGTGCCTCGTCGCCCTGCCTCGCTCCCCCCTCCGGTGCCTGGTCGGTCGCCGGGGGGCTCCCCGACGGCGGCTCCTCGGTCGCCTGCGGGGCCCCTACCTGCGGCCCGTCGGAGGACGTCGCCGCCTGCGGCGGCTCCCCCCCTCGCCTTGGCTTCGCCCTGGCCCCTTCCAGCTCCCTCGTCCCCTTCCCCGGTGCTCCGTCCTGCTCCCTCCCTGGCCCCTCCGCGGGTCCCTCGCCCTGTCTCCTCTGCCCCTCCGAGGTCCCCTCCGGCTCCGGCCTCCCGGCCGCCTGCGGCCCCTCCGGCTGCCGCCCGTCGCCCGCTGGGGCTCCCACGGGCTCCCTTTGTTCCCCCGCCTTCTCTCCCTTCTCTCCTGCCCTGGTCCCTCCTTTGTTTGTTACTCCTGCCGTCTTTCCTCCTTTCTCCGTTCCTCGTTCCTTTGTTCCTCCCGTCTCTGCTCCTTGTGTTCCTCCTTCTCCCTCTGGCTTCCCTCCGTTCACTCCCGGTCCTTTTGTCCCGCCTGTTCCCTCTGTGTCTCCCTTTCTGGTCTGTCTCTCCGCTTTCCCGGCCCTTTGTCGGCTCCTGTCCTATGTTCTGTCTCTTGCCTTGTTTTGTGCTTCGGTCCTGTTCCCCGTCGTGCGTTAATTCTGTTCTTGTTTTCCAGGTCCTGTTCTGCCTCGTCCCGTCCGTCGCCCCCTTCCTTGGCGCGCCCGGTGTAGCGCGCCTTTGGGGGGGGGTTCTGTCATGCCCGGCTCGTCCGCTCCTCCTGTGTGCCACGCCCCCTAATTACCCACGTGTGATTTCCTGATCCTGCCCAGTCGTGTCTTGTTTCCTGCTGCCTTGTTCCGTGTATTTAAGTCCTGGTCTCCCCAGTTTGCTTTGTCTGTCATTGATGTTAGTTGGCGTTCCATGTCTCCTGCTCCCCGTTCCCCGATTAAACCCCCATTTTCCCGTATCCCGCTTGTCTGCTTGCTCCTTCCGCACGATCGCCGTTCTCCGCTCGCGATCGTTGCCCTCGACCCGTGACAGAATGACAGACCCAACAAAGAAAAGGAGACGCAGGGGAAGGCGAATCCCGGAAGCGCCGCCTCTTTATCTGGGCGCCTGCTCGCTCTCCAGCCCCGGGCTCCGTCAGGAGGAAGAGGAGCTCGTCCTGGGTCCCGACCTGGGACTGTACGGTCTGGGTCCCTGCTCCGTGGCCAGGCTCTGGGCTCCAAGTGAGGATGAAGAGGACGAGTCCTTCGTCTTCCCAGACCTGGAGCCCCTCCCCACGGAACTGCTGCCGCCCCTCGAGCGGTGTGATTACCGGCCCGAGCGGCTGGCTAGCCGAGGTGTCAGAGCGATGAGGGACGTTATTCCCCGGGTACCCCGCGCTCTGATAAGGGCTACTTCTGCCCTACCCGCGCCGGACGTCTCAGTTCCACCTCCCGCGGCAGCCACCCCGGAGGCGTATCCCTCGCCTCTCCCAGGGAAGACGGCAGCCCTCGCCAATCAATTCTTCGCCCTCCAGGGGCTGTTCTGGAGGGCGTTAGCGGAGGTGGCACCTCCAGTGAGCGACGAGGTAGAAGCGCTCACTGTCCGTCTGAGAAGGGGCTTCGACACGTTTACTCCCGCCTCCGAGCGGGAGGACCTCGACCGGCTGGCAGGGGACCTCAAACAGCTTCTCCAGCTACAGAGGGCCTCTGTTTCCCCGTCGGAGCAGCCGACTCTGACGGCGGACCCCGCTCCCGTGCAGCCGCCATTGCCGGCGGACCCCGCTCCCGTGCAGCCGCCATTGCCGGCGGACCCCGCTCCCGTGCAGCCGCCATTGCCGGCGGACCCCGCTCCCGTGCAGCCGCCTGCGCAGCCGCCTTCGCCGCTGCCGCCGCCTGCGCAGCCGCCGCCTGCGCAGCCGCCTTCGCTGCCTGCTGCAGCTCCCGGGCAGGCGCCCCCACTGCAGCAACCTGCAGCTCCCGGGCCGGCGCCCCCACTGCAGCCACCTGCAGCTCCCGGGCCGGCGCCCCCACTGCAGCCACCTCCTGTTCCTGACCGCGCTCCAGTTCCTGCAGAGGCGCCCCCACTGCAGCCAGCTCCTGTTCCTGACCGCGTTCCAGTTCCTGACCGCGCTCCAGTTCCTGCAGAGGCACCCCCTCTGCAGCCGCCTGCTGCAGCTCCCGGGCAGGCGCCCCCACTGCAGCCAGCTCCTGTTCCTGACCGCGCTCCTGTTCCTGACCGCGCTCCTGTTCCTGTCCAGGCGCCCCCACTGCAGCAACCTGCAGCTCCCGGGCAGGCGCCCCCACTGCAGCCACCTGCAGCTCCTGACCGCGCTCCTGTCCCTTCTCCCCCTGTGACAGTTTCTCCCTCGCCCCGGCGAACTCGACCCCGACCTGGGGTCATGTCTGGGTCCCGTAAAGGGAGGGGACACAGACGCAGGGCTGGGGTCCCGCCCGCCCTGCCCCCTGGCTCGCCCTGCCTCGCCTGCGCTGGGGCTCGGTTGGCGCCTGCAGGTCCTGGCCCTCCGGGTCGGCTGTCGCCTGCGGGTCCCTCTCCGGTGCCTCGTCGCCCTGCCTCGCTCCCCCCTCCGGTGCCTGGTCGGTCGCCGGGGGGCTCCCCGACGGCGGCTCCTCGGTCGCCTGCGGGGCCCCTACCTGCGGCCCGTCGGAGGACGTCGCCGCCTGCGGCGGCTCCCCCCCTCGCCTTGGCTTCGCCCTGGCCCCTTCCAGCTCCCTCGTCCCCTTCCCCGGTGCTCCGTCCTGCTCCCTCCCTGGCCCCTCCGCGGGTCCCTCGCCCTGTCTCCTCTGCCCCTCCGAGGTCCCCTCCGGCTCCGGCCTCCCGGCCGCCTGCGGCCCCTCCGGCTGCCGCCCGTCGCCCGCTGGGGCTCCCACGGGCTCCCTTTGTTCCCCCGCCTTCTCTCCCTTCTCTCCTGCCCTGGTCCCTCCTTTGTTTGTTACTCCTGCCGTCTTTCCTCCTTTCTCCGTTCCTCGTTCCTTTGTTCCTCCCGTCTCTGCTCCTTGTGTTCCTCCTTCTCCCTCTGGCTTCCCTCCGTTCACTCCCGGTCCTTTTGTCCCGCCTGTTCCCTCTGTGTCTCCCTTTCTGGTCTGTCTCTCCGCTTTCCCGGCCCTTTGTCGGCTCCTGTCCTATGTTCTGTCTCTTGCCTTGTTTTGTGCTTCGGTCCTGTTCCCCGTCGTGCGTTAATTCTGTTCTTGTTTTCCAGGTCCTGTTCTGCCTCGTCCCGTCCGTCGCCCCCTTCCTTGGCGCGCCCGGTGTAGCGCGCCTTTGGGGGGGGGTTCTGTCATGCCCGGCTCGTCCGCTCCTCCTGTGTGCCACGCCCCCTAATTACCCACGTGTGATTTCCTGATCCTGCCCAGTCGTGTCTTGTTTCCTGCTGCCTTGTTCCGTGTATTTAAGTCCTGGTCTCCCCAGTTTGCTTTGTCTGTCATTGATGTTAGTTGGCGTTCCATGTCTCCTGCTCCCCGTTCCCCGATTAAACCCCCATTTTCCCGTATCCCGCTTGTCTGCTTGCTCCTTCCGCACGATCGCCGTTCTCCGCTCGCGATCGTTGCCCTCGACCCGTGACAGAATGACAGACCCAACAAAGAAAAGGAGACGCAGGGGAAGGCGAATCCCGGAAGCGCCGCCTCTTTATCTGGGCGCCTGCTCGCTCTCCAGCCCCGGGCTCCGTCAGGAGGAAGAGGAGCTCGTCCTGGGTCCCGACCTGGGACTGTACGGTCTGGGTCCCTGCTCCGTGGCCAGGCTCTGGGCTCCAAGTGAGGATGAAGAGGACGAGTCCTTCGTCTTCCCAGACCTGGAGCCCCTCCCCACGGAACTGCTGCCGCCCCTCGAGCGGTGTGATTACCGGCCCGAGCGGCTGGCTAGCCGAGGTGTCAGAGCGATGAGGGACGTTATTCCCCGGGTACCCCGCGCTCTGATAAGGGCTACTTCTGCCCTACCCGCGCCGGACGTCTCAGTTCCACCTCCCGCGGCAGCCACCCCGGAGGCGTATCCCTCGCCTCTCCCAGGGAAGACGGCAGCCCTCGCCAATCAATTCTTCGCCCTCCAGGGGCTGTTCTGGAGGGCGTTAGCGGAGGTGGCACCTCCAGTGAGCGACGAGGTAGAAGCGCTCACTGTCCGTCTGAGAAGGGGCTTCGACACGTTTACTCCCGCCTCCGAGCGGGAGGACCTCGACCGGCTGGCAGGGGACCTCAAACAGCTTCTCCAGCTACAGAGGGCCTCTGTTTCCCCGTCGGAGCAGCCGACTCTGACGGCGGACCCCGCTCCCGTGCAGCCGCCATTGCCGGCGGACCCCGCTCCCGTGCAGCCGCCATTGCCGGCGGACCCCGCTCCCGTGCAGCCGCCATTGCCGGCGGACCCCGCTCCCGTGCAGCCGCCTGCGCAGCCGCCTTCGCCGCTGCCGCCGCCTGCGCAGCCGCCGCCTGCGCAGCCGCCTTCGCTGCCTGCTGCAGCTCCCGGGCAGGCGCCCCCACTGCAGCAACCTGCAGCTCCCGGGCCGGCGCCCCCACTGCAGCCACCTGCAGCTCCCGGGCCGGCGCCCCCACTGCAGCCACCTCCTGTTCCTGACCGCGCTCCAGTTCCTGCAGAGGCGCCCCCACTGCAGCCAGCTCCTGTTCCTGACCGCGTTCCAGTTCCTGACCGCGCTCCAGTTCCTGCAGAGGCACCCCCTCTGCAGCCGCCTGCTGCAGCTCCCGGGCAGGCGCCCCCACTGCAGCCAGCTCCTGTTCCTGACCGCGCTCCTGTTCCTGACCGCGCTCCTGTTCCTGTCCAGGCGCCCCCACTGCAGCAACCTGCAGCTCCCGGGCAGGCGCCCCCACTGCAGCCACCTGCAGCTCCTGACCGCGCTCCTGTCCCTTCTCCCCCTGTGACAGTTTCTCCCTCGCCCCGGCGAACTCGACCCCGACCTGGGGTCATGTCTGGGTCCCGTAAAGGGAGGGGACACAGACGCAGGGCTGGGGTCCCGCCCGCCCTGCCCCCTGGCTCGCCCTGCCTCGCCTGCGCTGGGGCTCGGTTGGCGCCTGCAGGTCCTGGCCCTCCGGGTCGGCTGTCGCCTGCGGGTCCCTCTCCGGTGCCTCGTCGCCCTGCCTCGCTCCCCCCTCCGGTGCCTGGTCGGTCGCCGGGGGGCTCCCCGACGGCGGCTCCTCGGTCGCCTGCGGGGCCCCTACCTGCGGCCCGTCGGAGGACGTCGCCGCCTGCGGCGGCTCCCCCCCTCGCCTTGGCTTCGCCCTGGCCCCTTCCAGCTCCCTCGTCCCCTTCCCCGGTGCTCCGTCCTGCTCCCTCCCTGGCCCCTCCGCGGGTCCCTCGCCCTGTCTCCTCTGCCCCTCCGAGGTCCCCTCCGGCTCCGGCCTCCCGGCCGCCTGCGGCCCCTCCGGCTGCCGCCCGTCGCCCGCTGGGGCTCCCACGGGCTCCCTTTGTTCCCCCGCCTTCTCTCCCTTCTCTCCTGCCCTGGTCCCTCCTTTGTTTGTTACTCCTGCCGTCTTTCCTCCTTTCTCCGTTCCTCGTTCCTTTGTTCCTCCCGTCTCTGCTCCTTGTGTTCCTCCTTCTCCCTCTGGCTTCCCTCCGTTCACTCCCGGTCCTTTTGTCCCGCCTGTTCCCTCTGTGTCTCCCTTTCTGGTCTGTCTCTCCGCTTTCCCGGCCCTTTGTCGGCTCCTGTCCTATGTTCTGTCTCTTGCCTTGTTTTGTGCTTCGGTCCTGTTCCCCGTCGTGCGTTAATTCTGTTCTTGTTTTCCAGGTCCTGTTCTGCCTCGTCCCGTCCGTCGCCCCCTTCCTTGGCGCGCCCGGTGTAGCGCGCCTTTGGGGGGGGGTTCTGTCATGCCCGGCTCGTCCGCTCCTCCTGTGTGCCACGCCCCCTAATTACCCACGTGTGATTTCCTGATCCTGCCCAGTCGTGTCTTGTTTCCTGCTGCCTTGTTCCGTGTATTTAAGTCCTGGTCTCCCCAGTTTGCTTTGTCTGTCATTGATGTTAGTTGGCGTTCCATGTCTCCTGCTCCCCGTTCCCCGATTAAACCCCCGTTTTCCCGTATCCCGCTTGTCTGCTTGCTCCTTCCGCACGATCGCCGCTCTCTGCTCGCGATCGTTGCCCTCGACCCGTGACACTAGTGAGAGCAATAAACCGGAACCATGGATCTGATTATCACGGGGGGGGGGAGTGGACCTCTGGTGACGCAGAGGGGAATCCCTGGTTTGTGTCAGGAGACAGCAGCAATCTTTGATTAAGCTTTTGCAGTGACTCAAAACCTACATTAGTTACATTTCACCCAAATCAAGCTTTTAAACAGATGACATAAGTGTGAACTTCCAGTTACTTGTTGAATTGAATCTTATCTGATCGCAAACGCTGAGAACTCATCTTACATCACGCATGGGGACTCTGGCTGATTTGAACAATCAAAGTTGAACTATTTTACATTTCTTCCTGAGGTCGGCTTGTGCAGAAGGTCAAGGTTGAAAAGTCTGAAGGCTTTACAGCTTAAAATTGTACCTCCTGTTCGTTCAGCTGGATATTTACATGCGTAAATGCAAACATGGACCTTCTTTGTTACACATCGGCATTGTTATTTGCTTGCCTACCTGATACACCTTTGAAATAAATCAATAGACAAGCAAGCCATTTAATTCCTATGTAAATGATAGGTACTCTATTATACTTCTCATGTTTCTGTGTTTTGAAATCCGGACATTTTCATGAAATAATTCATACGGTGGGGCGGCATGGTGGTGCAGTGGTTAGCACTGTTGCCTCACACCTCTGGGACCCGGGTTCGAGTCTCCGCCTGGGTCACATGTGTGTGGAGTTTGCATGTTCTCCCCATGTCGTTGTGGGGTTTCCTCCAGGTACTCCGGTTTCCCCCCACAGTCCAAAAACATGCCGAGGCTAATTGGACTTGCTAAAATTGCCCGTAGGTGTGCATGTGTGAGTGAATGGTGTGTGAGTGTGCCCTGCGATGGGCTGGCCCCCCGTCCTGGGTTGTTCCCTTCCTTGTACCCATTGCTTCCGGGATAGGCTCCGAGCTACCCAGAAGGATAAGCGGTTTGGAAAATGGATACATGGATGGAATTCATACTGTGTAAAGTGCATCATCCATTTCACACTTCAGAATTGTATATGATTGTCAGAATGAGGAAGTAGAAGGAAAGAACTGGATGGTACCCAACCAACCTCCATAACGAAGGAAATAAGGACGACTCCTCCCCATGTCAGAGTTCTCTTCCTCCTAGTCAGACGTTCGCCTGACCAGCAAGTTTGTCCTTCAAGTACTTCAGTCATGCGTCCTGCAGCCGTTCTCCGCATTACAGGTCAGCCCCACAATATTTTACCCACAATGCAGAGATTCCCGAGCTTGCAAATGAATGTTATGTTTAGCCAATAGTAATCCAGCAGCTGAAGAATAATGGACTTCCTTTCTTTTCTTGGTTTGTGGTGCTCTGTGGTGTGTCCAGTATTTTGGGATAATCTCAGCTGCAGGTAAGTGTGTTGATTATATCAGTGGTAAGAATGTCTATATTGGACAGAACCTCATTGTCAATTCAAAACGGCAAGGAGAAACAACCCAGTCCTGCTCTAAGTGCCAACTGGTGTCTGACTGTGTTTTTACACTCATTAGAGTAGATCATGAAATCCTGATGGCTATTTTGAGTTTTTTCTGTCTTCTGTTGTCCCTGATTTAACAGTTTTACACTGAGGAAGATCACATACCTGGAACATTTTATTACGTCATTTGATTAAACTTGAGGCAGAAATCATCATCCCTTTCTTGATATCAAAACATGATTACTCTTTACCCTCTACACGTCTGACTTCAGGTACAGGTCTCAGTCGTGTCACCTGCAGAAATTCTCTGATGACTCCTCTGATGCCATTGTGGCCTGTGTCAGGGACGGACAGGAGGATGAATACAGGAGTGTGGTGGACAGCTTTGTTGAGTGGTGTGACTAATTGCCTCCAAATGCAGAACCGAACGCCACAGGAAATCCTTTGTACCGGTGGCAATAAGACTGTATAACTCTTCCTCATTCTGTAGATGACTTTTTCAGAATCTGTCATTAAGACTCATTTGGATCGGGCAATATTACTCCTCTGTTTGTTATCGAATGTTTGTTTTATCCATCATCACATGCTGCTATTGCAATTATTCAAGGCACAAACACTTAGTCACTTTTCATTACACATGCACTAATAATCTGTTATTTTATTATGTTTGTTATAGCTTAGTTATAGTTTTTTCTTTTTTAACTTTTTACAGAGTATGAGTATTTATGTGTATTTATATAGTTACAATACAGTATCACTCATAGCTATTTTGCACTATTATTTTCTTCACCTTACCTTTACTCCTATTGTTGCACTGAGCATGTAAAGGACAAAAGAATTTCCCTCGGGATAAATAAAGTTTTTTCTTATCTTATCTTATCTTATTATGCCATCAAAATATAAAAACAAGGCTTTCGTGAATATCGGCCAAAAACGGATCTGATATATTTTTTATGCCTCAATCAGTAAAACAAATTTAGAGCGATGACATCCAGTATGTCCAGCATCAGGGAGAGTGTCTCCTCTGCATCCACTGGGGCCCTCGCTGCCCCTTCACTGACGTTCAGCCAGCCTGTCAATGGCACAAACATCGGGCTCTTCTCGGTTGTGGTCATTGCCTGCACCCTACCGAAGACGGCTCCAGTTCCCCTCACCCTTAACTTGGGAAAGGCCAAGCAGCCTGTCTTCGCCCTGTTCTCTTACAGAGTCACTTCCATCGGCACCAGTCTGTACCCCATCACTGCTGTAGCGCAGCACGAAGGCGACTTTCTTTGCTGGTACAACGTCAGCAGGACGTGGGAGGCGTCTCCGACCAGCTCACCGGTGAACCTGACCATCTGTGAGTGTTTCCACCATTACCCTCTTTTCTAAGTGGCCAGTGGCCCAAACCGCCTTCTTATGCATGTCCATTCATTTGCAATCAGTGCTACAAGGAAGGAAATTTCTACATTGCACGTTTCATCCTAATTACTTTCCACAATTAGGTTTCTCAATGCACTCTGCATAGTCTGTTCCTCCCAAGAATTGCAATTCGTCTTCTCTCTTTTTTAAAATAGAACTGAGACTCACTAAAACAAGATGCTGGCCTTGCAGACAAATAAATAAATAATCATAATAAATAGATAAATTATAAGACAAAATGGCCATGACCCTCCTAGGAAAAGTGGTTTGGTGGCAGATAATTGGCCGTATAAAAATATATAACTAAACAACAACAGAGGAACACAAAAACACATTGTTCCCAATAGTATATTTCACTGCTTCTTCTCCATAAGTCAAAATTCTGTTTGCTCTCTCACACAAATTAAATGTTCTCTTGCTGTCCTTTTCACTGAAGGATCTGTGCATCTGTGATGCTCCCTACGAGGTGTACAGTACCACCTTCAGACTATATTCCCGTACCGTTACAGACACAGCCAGCGAAGTACCACTGAGGCCAGTTGGGTCCCTCACAGCGAACACCAGCGGGGTTGTACATTGTTATACATTTTACTAAGCAGAATTACTGTCAGTCAGGGACGGATTATGGGTTGTGTGGGCCCCTGGGCAAAACGTTCGCGAGGCCCCCCCCCCCCCCCACCACCACCAGCACCACCACCACAACCACCACAATTCAAGGGCCCTTGGCAGCCAAACGCCCTCCCTATAGGGTCAGGGGCCCTTGTAGGCAGAGGATAAAAGAATGTAGGCCCTCTAAAATAGACAAATGAAAATACATTGTTGATAAGCTTTGTATTGTTTTGGGCTAGGTCTGTAATCCGTCCCTGCTGTCAGTTAATGGCATTTACTCCTCACAAGCAGCGTGCACTTGTTCCTGCTTTAATACTTTATAGTTCCCAAATATACAGTAACTCTTAACATTAACTGCACTGGGTTGTGCCAACACATTGATCCATTACGCTGACACCGATGAGAAGTTAGTCTGAGAGGAAAACAGAAAGTAAAACCAGTTAGGACTTGTGCGCATGATTGCGAGGTCACTGGTTTGAATCCCAGGGCCTGCACCCAGCTGCACCCTGACTGACCCAGCGCTGTAAACCTAAGCTTGATCTCACCTGTCTGTGTGTCTCATGGAGAGCAAGACGGGGAGGCGAAACGAGAATTTCCCCGCAGGGATCATTAAAGTATCACTACTCTAATACTATTATATACTAATATTAAGATGGAATTTATTGATCCCAGGGGTAATTCGAGTGCATACAGCAGCAAGAACAGAGGACACCGATGAACACACACATAGTGCCAAGTAATATGTTGATAGGTTATAAGACATAGATATGCAACAGGAAATTGCCCTGGTGAAACTTAATAAGGGCAGCATAATAAATTGGTGATAGATGAAGTATATTCAGGTCCGTGACAGAGATCTGAGACGGACCAAACCAGAAGATAGCATATTGACAGTTAGTAGGGTAGATGCACTGTTAGTGACAGCCTTGTGCTTGGCTCCCAGTGACCACGCGCGAGATTCTCAGTCTGAACACATGAACATCCCTTTGCCAACTTAACAGAAATGGCTCCTGCGCGCCTCGTCCCCCGATTCGAGGGCCTGACGTGTGCAGGCCGCCTGGAGATGTTCGTGCAGGGCGGCTGGGGCCCTGTTTGCCATGGAGGAGATGCCACCACTGACATGTGGACTGTGGCCAATCTGACCTGCAGGGAGCTGGGCTGTGGTACCGTGTCTGGCGTGAGCAAAGTATGGATGAACCAGTTTGGGTTGCCAGCACAGCAATCACTGGTGGGGCCCCTGCAGTGCCCTGGCAATGAGCTGCGGCTCCGGGGGTGTTTGCGTAACAAGATTGATTGTTACAAGAAAGACCAGCTGGAAGTCATCTGTTCAGGTATGGTGTTAATGCTTTATGTTGCTGTGTTTTTTTTACATTTCTTAATACCACTCAGCACACTGCCATCCACTAAAGCACTGGCAAAATACACGTGTAGTGTAGCGTGTTATGGACACCATTGTGCCATCGTGTTACATCCCCGTTTGCCTTCAAAGCAGCCTCAGATCTTTGGAGAATGGCCTCAGCGTCATTATCTTGAAATATGTCCACAAGGATGCTGGTCCATGCTGACTCCGATGCTTCTCACAGTTGAATAAAAACTCACCTGAATCTCTGAGTCACCTGACCATCCTGGATTCACATGAGACACTGCTGAGCTCGAATTGCCTGCAGCACAGACTCACTCCAATCATCACATTTGGCACTTACTCTCACGCCCTATTTGCAGGCCATTAAATCATTTCTCGCCCTTTCTCTCTTACATACTCAATCTATGTCTCACTTGTTGCAAGCATTAAAATCCCACTTCGATCAGTCTCCTCCCCTACATTTACAGCGAATGGTAAGTATATTGAACAGATGAAACTGATCGGTAAACATAGTTTTCACTAAGATTTGAAAGGCATCCATAACGTTTTGTGTCATTCAGCTCCTTCCAGTCCTCATTCCCTTTTCTGCAGATTTTGTTCCACCTCTGAGGCTTTTAGTCACCGGTTATGAGCTCATGTCTTATATCTCCGTCTACAATGAGCCTTTGCTTGAGATGATCTGCACAATAACTGCTCCTTGGCTTGGTGATAGTAAGGTATCAGCTATATCCAGTACGCTTTTCTAAATCTACCAAAATATTGGTTTTGAATGCATGAATGAATATTGAATTTCCTGTAGCGATGACTAACACAGGTGGAGATTCAGATAATGGAGTTAAGCAAATATACTGTAGCTCAATTGATTACAAGTTGGTTCAGTCTGGGGAAAGAATATTGGTAAAGCTACAGGTTCAGGAGCTTCCACCGGACCATAGATACCATGACCAGCAATGTTCTGACCACTGCCGTTAGCAGTGAGCACATCCATTCTTTTGTTTGATACTCCCATTGTTGTAATGTGTTACAATGGGGAGGGAGGACACCTGGGCACTGCAAGTAAGGCACTGCAAGTAAGGCACTGCAAGTAAGGCACTGCAAGTAAGTGTCCTTTAAGTGTGTACAAATGTACTGTCACAACAGCTGTGAATATCTCTATTCTCCAACAGTATAACATCACTGTTTCATTGTGTTATGATGTATTCCTAAACCTTCCCCTTATCCGGGCAGATTTAGATAGTTCTGCCACAGGAAGAGGTACAGTTTTTCTCAGAGGTGCAGTGAGACACTTCTCAGGAGCATCCAGGGTGGTACTCAAGTCTTGGTCTGAGTTCCTGTAAAATAACCTCCTACATTATTCCACTTTCTTCCCCGAATCAGGGACTGATTGCTGCAGCTGTTATTTCAGCTTTATTGGGAGCTGGAATTCTAACCCACCTCTGCATGTGGAGGATCAGTTACCAATAGGCATGGAAGGCAGGGAAGAGAGCACAGGCGCACACCGAGGGACTGAATGCTCTCCTCTGTCAGCTTTCACGACACTGGATCCAGCTCTTACTTAAAATGTTTAAATAAGGGGCATCCAATTGGCAGCAAAGAAAATACTGAACGTTTGTCTGTCTGTCTGTCTGTCTGTATATATATATATATATATATATATATATATATATATATATATATATATATATATATATATATATATATATATATATATATATAGTGCAAACGAGCATTAGAATATATGGCAATGAACTGTAACAGTCAATAAAATGTTACAAGAATATCATGTGTTCTCCAATAAGCTACTCCTATCTTGCTGGATTACTGCTTCAGCTCCTAAACTTGGCAGCCCAGCCATCCAATCTATCCATTACATTAATACCACCAGGTTACTTAATTTATTAACTTAAATAACTTACGTGGCATGCTAGTGGTTGAATAAAAAAATACATTGGTATGTTGGACGGTTACTGCAAATACTGAGATGACTTTGGGAAAGGTTTTCAAAACGGCGAGGCTAAAACACTTCAGAAGACGGGGACTAGGTTTTTCACCAGCGGGAAGATATTTTAAATACAGTTTTCCTTGACAGACCGTTGCACAATACTGTATATATACCCAGAATATGGAAGCAGCGATGTATTAAACTTTCCATAAGGCCACAAACGTGCTGAAATGAAATGCTTTGTTAATAAAGGTTTATTTTGTGCTATCGTTTATATCGCTGGCTAACGTTGTGGTTTCTTTGTTGTGGTTTACCACTGGCCACAGGTACAGCGTTACCTACACAAAGCGTACGACACTAAAGTGAATTAAGCATTTAAAGCAAAGTATTTAAAGTGTAAAATACACGCTACTGTGAAATTAGACAAATTATACAAATACATTATAAATATATTTAGTGAATAGGGGAATTATGGGGAAATTTTCTCGGAAATTCTACTAATTGGCTCAGTAAGGTGTTGCGGTCACACTTGTATAATTGTATAGTAATAATGGCACGTGGACAATTGAATTATGAATTTGGCTTAAATTTATTACGTAATTAAAAGCCAGTCTTTCTGGTAATACCCACACGCACCAGTAGGTGGCACCTTCACACTACCGAGCGACGTTAACGGCTTGTTAGCCTGTGAATTTGTTGAAAGACGTGAAGTTCTCATCAGTTTTTTTTCAGGGCTCTTTGGGCACATTTAATGTGACGGCGACATTTTCTTCATATTAGCCAACTATGTCTCCGTAATAATTGCAACTTTTTCCTGCTGCCTTCTAAAGTAGGGGTCCTGGTGGGGGGGGGGTAAGAAACCACAAGCAATGACAATATACCCCAGATTTTTTCATGTTTGGTGTTACGGTATCAGTTGTAGTTAATGCATCTGATCACGATAGCATGTTATATGGAAACAACATAAAACGAAAAAGAACATGATGTCCTACCTTCAAACTCTATTTCACGAGAATGGTGTAAAAGATGGAAAATGCAGGGTCTTTGTATTCTTTGAAGGGCAGATGGATCGCCTTACAGATCAACTGCGATGAGGATAATGTGACTGCTTTTGTTTGTATGCATTGAAATGACAAAAGACTTCGATGTTCTATGTGCGACAGACGGAAGAGAAATACTTTCTTTGTGTCCTGGACCTGCTGCATCTCTGTGTTCTTGTTTTAAATTTCACCATATCGGCCACGGGATACGTGCTTCGTAGACACAAAGTTAACATCTGAACATCTTGCCGTACCTGGGCTTCAACTGAATGCAAGAAAATCTGAGTGTGAGAATCAGAGAAGTTGTTTAGAGCAGTACGTATAATGGAGAATCGTGGGTTGCAGTCTTTATGATTCTCACCAGATGTGCTTCCTTTGTGGCATTTGAAAACATCGATCTGCAGATTCATGTCAGCTGATTCTGGGACCGTATGCGGTATGTGAAGATAACCCTACAGGGTGCGGGGGCGTTCATCCAGAAACTGAATGGGAAATTTTACAAACTAATTAAGGTAAATTTAATTAGAGGCGCTCACACAAATGATAGTAGTACAGTAGGTTTGATGGTTTGACCTTTTAAGTATCTGTAGGCAGCCGTTGTGATCAGAAGAGTTGGAGATGGAAGAGGCTCTTTTTAGAAGGCTCTGCGGGCGCTGCCTGTGGTGACCATCAAAGATCTGCTGATGGACGAGCCCCCTCCTCCTGCTGAGCCCCCCACGCCCATGGACAGGCCGCCGCCGTAGCCAAATCCACCAGCAGAGCTGAACCCACTTGAGCTTGCTGTTGTCATCGACCATAAGAACACATAGGAGAACACATAAGGAATATCATCACAATGATATCCTTCATCCTATGAAACGTTCATCTTTATTTTCAGTACAGCTTGCTGCTGCATTTCTATGAACTCAACTTGTTTGGAGTTGCTGGTCTAGTACCTAGGGTTTACCAAAGCTGCATTTTACAGACAGGGGAATGAGAGGGAAGCTGGCTAAAATGTGTGAATGTGTCCTACTCACCACTGCCCCCAGAGGATTGCACGTGGATTGTTGTGGCTCCACTACCAGAAGAAATTCTGTGGAAAGGTTCCAAATCATCATTTGATTTCAATAACCACAGTCGAAAATTATCCTCATGGCTTCCTTGAAACTCTCAACTTTTGACACACAGCATCACAAATCTTCATGAAGAAGAGTCATCTCCACCCAGGACTGAGGTGCCCAAAATTATTTTTGATGTTTCTGATGCTATGCGACTTTACATGGTGGGTAAAGCTAACAAAATCCACAAAATACTCTCCCAGTCTTGTCAGACTCCAGAGTGGTGGACACAGTTAAATGAGTATAGTAACCCACACTAATTCTTTCAGGGTTCTTGTTTCTAAGTGTATTTACTCACCTGGTCTCCTCTCCTTCCAGCAGCTTCCTGTAGGTGGCAATCTCAATGTCCAGGGCCAGCTTGACATTCATGAGGTCTTGATACTCGCGAACCTGACGTGCCATGTTCTGCTTGGCTCTCTGCAGGGCCTCCTCCAGGTCCTTAAGGCGCAGTCTGGCATCCTTGACTGCCAGCTCTCCACGTTCCTCTGCCTCGGCGATCTGAGCCTCCAGTGAGGCGCGCTAGGAATGGAGATGGCAACAAAACTCAATGTGTTCTTTAAATGCTTAGCATGAGTTTTCCCTAAATCAAAAGTCCTTCAGTACATTATTTGTTGCTAAGAAAATCTTGGTAAACCCAGGCAGTATAAGATCTCAGATAATCAGAATGTGAGAACATCACCTCACCTGTGACTTGACAGCCTCAATCTCATTCTGCAGACGGCTGATTGCACGGTTCAGCTCAGCGATCTCAGTTTTGGTGCTACGCAGGTCTTCACCGTACTGCCCAGCTGAAGTCTGCATCTCTTCAAACTAGTAATATATTGGGCAGAGGGATGTTCAGCATAAAAATTCAAAACCATTCCTTTGTAGCAGTGTCATTCATCAGACCTTACCAGAGATGACAGTAAAGGAAAATAAAAGATTTTGGTTCTTAATCAAACCCACCTTCTGCTTGTACCATATCTCTGCCTCAGCCCTGCTGCGGTTGGCAATCTCCTCATACTAGGCATGCACTTCAGCCACGATGGCATCCATGTCCAAATTACGGCTGTTATCCATCTCTACGATCACGGAGGTGTCCTTGATCTGGCTCTGAAGTTCCATCAACTCCTAATATTTGTTCAAAGGAAACATATCACTATATAAACCCTTCTTATTAACATTGGTATTTATCCAGCAGAACCAAAGTTTTCCCTAAATATTTGTGCCACAATCTAGAAGATCGTAGATGGGCCTCACCGCTTCATAGACATTCCTCAAGAAATTGATTTCATCCTGAAGAGCATCAACCTTAGCTTCAAGTTCTACTTTGCGCAAGTAGGCAGCATCAACATCCTGACCAACAGGAGAGAAGACATTTTTTTTTAGTGAGCATGGTGTGTTATTTTTGGGTTTATAGCAATGGTTTTTGCAGACATTTTACACACTCACTTTCTTCAGCAAGACAAATTCATTTTCAGCCATGGCACGCTTGTTGACTTCATCTTCATACCTGGAAGCAAAGAAGAACATACAGAAATATAAGAGAGACGGTCTCCTACAGCCCAGGTACAGTGATGGTGGACATTTACACCAGTTAAATCTAGCTACACCAGCTCACTTTCTCTTGAAGTCCTCTACGATTCCCTGCATGTTTTTCAGCTCACTCTCCACCTTGATCTTCTCGTTGCCCAGGCCATCAAGCTGCCTGCGCAGGTTGGCGATGTAGGCCTGATACATAGCGTCAATGTTGGACTGGGTGGTGGTCTGCTCCTGCATCATGCTCCACTTGGTCTCCAGCATCTTGTTCTGCTGCTCCAGGAAGCGTACCTATTTAGGAGTGAGAGTATTAGCATTCCATGGGGTATGTAATCATTCAGCATTAATGGTGCCTTCTCAGATGTGCAGGTTCCCAAGCCATAGGCACTAATGCCCCCCCCATACCATCATGGATGCTGGCTTTTAAACTGTCTGCTGATAACAAGCTGGATGGTCCCTCTCGTCTTTAGCCCAGGGGACGCAGTGTCCATGATTTGATTCTCAAGCATCTGAAATTTTGATTTGTCTGACCACAGGACAGTTTTTCATTTTGCCTCAGTCTTAAATGAGTCCAGCCCCCGAGAAGTTGGTAGCATTTCTGGACCATGTTTAGATATGGTTTCTTCTTTGCATGGTAGAGTTTCATCCTGCATTTAAGGATGCAGTGAAGAACTGTGTGCATAGACAATAGTTTTCGGAAGTGTTCCTGAGCCCATGCAGTGATTCCCACTGTAGAATCGTGTCTGTTTTTAATGCAGTGCCACCAGAGGACCTGAACATCACGGCTATCCGATATTGGCTTTCAGGCTTGTCCCTTGTGTACAGAGATTTCTCTGGATTCTCTGAGCCTTTTAATGATGTTATTTCCCGTAGATGATGAAATTCCCAAATACTTTACACTATTATGTTGAAGAATATTATTGTTACATCGTTGCACTATTTGCCCACACAGTCTTTCACAGGGTGGTGAACATCCCCCCATCTTCACTGCACAGAGACTTTTTATACCCTATCATCTTACTGACCTGTTGCCAATTAACCTAATTAGTTAGGAGATATTCAACCAGGTCTTTTGTTTTAGCATCACACAACTTATCCAGTCTTTTGCTGCCCCTGTCCCAACTTTGTCGGAACGTTTTGCTTCAAATTCAAACTGAGCATATATTTGTTATAAAACAATAAAAGTCTATGATGTTGACTTTGTTCTAATTTTAATTAAATATGGGGTTATATGATTTGCAAATCACTGCATCCTGTTTTAATTTACATTCTCCACAGTGTCCAAACATTTTTGGAAATGTGGTTGTATTACTATTAGGGCAGATTCCAGGGACATCCATCTGTTCATTTAAAAAAATAACCGATTCAATTAAAATGAGTCAAAAATAGGTTAAAAGGAAGTAGTGTGTCCTTGCAACCCTAGACTGCTGTGCATGTACTTGTGTTCCTGTGAGAGAGGGACAGACGGAGTGAGAGAAGAAAAGAATAGACAGAGATGACCAAGAATATTCTGCGCTTGTTTTGATGTACTGACAGGCACTGAATGCACTGCATGTTTCCGGGGTGGGGTCCTGAAACACTAATCTTTCTGTATCAGTTCCGTTTAGAACAATTTGTTCTGTATTTTCCTACACATGCATTCCCCAGTGTAACTACCCGACCAGGACACTTGCCTAACTGGTAACCATTCTGCACTTAATGGTGTGGATTTGTGGATTTTTAGTGCTAGCAATTGATTTGGATTAATATGTACAATGCAGGCTGTGCTGTAGCATATAAGGTAGGTGGTTGATTGCATTATCTATTTATAACAAATGCTTTCAGTTCATGTGACTGCATTGAAAAAAAATGTGCTGTGATTACTTAAAAATGTAAGACAATGTTTTGAATGCACTTTTTCAAGGAAATTCAACTGAAGTCAATTTTAAGTAAACTGAATTATTAACTCTTTGATGGTAATACTCAGATTAACAGTTCACTTGCTTAACTGAAAAACCTTTGCCATGCCAGTTAAACCCTAAGTTGTTGTAAGATGTTTTGAGTTATTCTTATTAAGAAAAGGTATTTGAATGATTAAATCATTCAAACATCTACCGTTATTCGGGAGTAAAAGCGAACAGGACCTGAAGCCTGAATCACAAAGGAAGATGTGTTGGTGAGCTAGATAACCCATGGGATTTCAGGAACCCTAGATTAAATGGACTTTGTTCACTTACATGTAGCCCAGTCTACCTTAAATCTGACAAGTAATCCTGCTAATCTAAAAATCCAGCTTCAGCTGTGGTTATGACCACGCTGCAGAGGGGAGAATACGCACATCTCGAAAGCATAGAACTTTTTACGCACAAAAAGCCTTTATACTCCTGATGGTAGAATATGGCCCTTAGTGAATGCGATTCATCAAAGGAAAACGTTGGTAGAGGTTACTGCACTTTTGAGGTCACTCAAGGACATGAAAAGTTCCCACTCTCAGCAACGCCTCAGTCAGAGGATTTGACAAGGCTTAGTCTAAACAAGTCTGAACTGTACTTTACTAGAACACATCTAAATAGCATTTTCTACAGTCATTAGAGTATATTTACTAGATGCTAGAGTCCAGAATCTTTTGAGAAGCAGAGAAAACTACAAACCTTATTGATGAAAGAGGCAAAGCGGTTGTTGAGGGTTTTGATCTGCTCCTTCTCCTGAGTGCGGACGACTTGGATGTTGGGGTCGATCTCAAGGTTGAGGGGGGCGAGGAGGCTTTGGTTCACAGTGACGGCTGTGATGGGGGCGCCTACAAAACCAGCACCACCACCAAAGGCAGCACTGCTACCAAAGCCGCCTCCATAGAAGCCGGCATCCATACCGCCTCCGAAGCTACCGCCTCCGAAGCTACTGCCTCCAAAGCTGTTTCTTGCGCCGAATGCCCCGCCGCTGCCGCCGCCGCCGACTGCAGAGCGCCTGACACTGGTGCTCATACGGGCGGAGCCCCCAGGCGCAGCATGTGCAGAGTAACTGGAGAAATTTTGCCGGACCGTTCCGCCTGAGCCGAGCCCTCCAACTGCACTCATTCCGCTCTTGAAGCCTGTCTGGATCATCATGATGCTGTTTCTTTCTAAGGGTGGCAGTAAAAAAAGAAAGTTTGAGCGATGTAGCAAACTGGAGAGATGAGAGCAGGAGGAGTGCCCAGTCAGCTGTCTCACAAAGAGAAGACGAGTCCCTCTGTGTGGGTATCAGCTCAGATGCACCGCTTTAAATCTCCTGCTCTAAAGGGGGCGTGGCCTTTCCAGTACATGTTTGCGCCTATCTACTAGCCCGGTCCACCTCCTGCTCTTACTTGTCCTGCAGGTGTACAGTAACCTGAGCCAATCCAGGGCTGTCAGGTGTTGACCTTGCCCAGGGGTAAGATGCAGGGGCAAGGATCATGCTTTTCTGAAAATTACAGTTTTTTTTAATTATTATTTATTTTCTCTTATGTAATAGTACTATGTGCATTTTAAATATGTGTTTACAGTTGGTACATAGTAATACGATCACCTACATTGCCAGAAACAGAATACCACTAATGCAGCCTTTTTAGATTCCTTTACTGAATGGCAGATTTCTGCCTTGCTTGAAATGTTTGTGCTGCAGACCTTCCGCAGAACTCGGTGGTTCTGCTTTGTAAGTAACAGTGCTGCGTTTTTATCCGCAAGCTCTGGTAACCCTGAAGCCTTCTCATCCTGCGGGCTTTGCTCTTGCGCCATGGCATCTGGACCCAGCCACACCTGTTTGTCAGCATCACATCGCCGTTGTGCCTGGAGACCTCTGACGGCTCTTCTTCTTTTATGGCCGGTGCAGTCCCTCAGCAGAACAAACACAGGGTGGAGCTCCGAAGTATCAGATTTTTTCAGATCAATTACTGTAGCCTGTGAAGGATTCCTTTTAGTGATACTTAGTCTGTGCTTGGGACACTGACAGTTCCTGCGCCCGACCTGTTTCTCATGAGAATGTCTGAAGAAGTTGACCTGACTTAAAACATTCTACAGAGTAAAGAGTCAGCGGTAGAGTGAAAGTAAGATCTAATGTGGCATCCAGAAAGTAGTAAAAGGGAAACCGGTAACTGAAACTGCACATTTTTTGTTTTGCTTGTGTAAATATCTACCAAAAAAACACCCGTTACAGTTTTTTATCAATTGCTTTTGGGCATTTCTCAAGTCACAGCTAACACTTGCGAAACAGCACGTGTGATCCCCGCACCAAGACGTCCCTTCTGCACAGCAGAGCATCACCTCTCAGTTTCACACGTTTTTCAAAATGATTTTGCACGATTGCCATCATTTGGCACAATTTTCAGTTGCTTTAGTCTTGTTGATCACCACATGCAAAACGGTGAATCAAACCATGAAAATGATCACAAAATCTCTTCCATAAATGCCAGTGATACGACATTGTTGTGTTTCAATATATGATTTACTTGTTATTGTATTGCCATTTTGTTGTTTTGTGTGTACATTGCTGTGTGACCTTTTGTGTGGTACGATACTGTGTCTTGAGATCTGAAGAAGTTACATGTGCATGCCAGTGCTTTCTCTTGCCAGTGAACTTTACATACTATAATGTAGAGCCCTGCAATGTTGAACTGGTGTCTTTGATATGAATAAGTATCGGTTTGTTTAAGAAAAATCATCAGTCAGTGAGAATGAGACAGTGGGAACTGCTATCATTCAGAATTATATTGACATACTGACAATATATCGAGCCGTTTTGACGCTCATGGTTAAAACGATGCTTATTGTACTGTTCATTGTGGTGGCCCCGGTTCATTGGTGGAATTACAGCATTTGCTTTTGAGACATGAGTTAATTGGTTTTGGTAAGTTACAGGCTTTTACAGCTAAACCATAGTGTTGTGCTGTATGTATGAACTGTTTTCAGAAACGCCCCTATAGTCCTGATAATGTTAAGCATGTTTAACGAAATGTGGCAAAGCGATTAAAGAAAAATTGCAAGTATGTTGCATGAGATGTGACAAAGCAGTTGAGAAAACCTGCAAAAAATATAGTCCATGAAATCTGTGATAAGTTCGTTGTCATTTTGCTGTCATTCTATTGCCATTTTGCCATTTTATGTTATACATTGCTGTGTGACTATTTGTGCGGTACGATACTGTGTCTTGAGGTCTGAAGAAGTTACATGTGCATGCCAGTGATTTCTCTTGCCAGTGAACTTTACCTACTGCAATGTAGAGCGTTGCAGTGTTGAAACTGGTGTGTTTATATTTATATTCATAAACAGTATAAACATATTATATGTACAAATAACACGTATATACATTTGTTTTACATTTACCTTTATATTTGTAAATGTATATCCATATTTCATATTCATATTGTAGATTATACATTACCGTATATTATATTGCTCAGTATATTCTTCATTGTGACTTTATACTGTTGTGCTTGAGAGACACCATTGACCGGAATCAAATTCCTTACATGTGTTCGTTCACGTACTTGGCCAATAAACACGATTCTGATTCTGGTTAACATGAATAAGTATCAGTTAGCTGGCTACCTTTGTCCTAAGTTTCCTTTGCCGTGGGTCACCACTGGCTACATTTTCCAAATAGGAAATAGAGAGTGAATTAAGCGTTTAAAGCAATGACAGTAAGCAAAGCATATAGATAGATTGTCAGTCATTCTGCAAAACACAAGCTAATGGGAATGAAACTGTAGTTTCTCTGGAAGCCTGGTATAGATGGGGGTATAAGGTTCAACCGTGAGTAATAAAACAACAACTAAATGGGAATCAATAAAATGCACAAAACAAAGTTAGATGTACATAGTGCGCACCATGGCTACCAAGCAGGAAGTAGTAAAATAGTACCGAGAAACCTCTGACAACACCAATAGACAGTTGGTGTTGTGTGTGTGCAAAACTGTAATTTTAACGTGCACAAGTACTGAGAGATGCAATAGTTAACTAGCAGTGAGGTCTTATGTCATGTGGCACAGAGTTAATAAAGAAGAGTCAGAGGTCAACAGCCTGACAGCACTCAGACAAAAACGGTTTTTAAACCCTTGCAGTTCTGGCATGGATTTCGGCCTGCTTTGAAGTTTGATAGGTTTAAGAATATAATGATGTAAAGAATATGGTCCTATGAAACTGAATAATGTTACATGATTGTCTTCACAGGTTGGGTGAATATGTGAACTCTGCAGATATTTAGAGGAATTTTTTAATGATTTACTCAGTGAGGGTATTCCAGAGAAGTTCACGATATTGTCAGTTGGCCTCATTTCATAGTCATAACTCCTGTAAGTTGAAGTTTGTCCTTCAGTAAATACCGCACCTCATCCAGCAGGTGGTGGCATTGCACTGCTGCATAACATTACGTGACTGACACAAATGATAGATTTCATTCTCTCCTCACTCTGCTTTTGCCACCTGAATCACGAATTTCTCTGTCATCAAAATGTCATGTGATTTTTTAGCCCCATCTCACCCACTGCGTCCCTTTGTGTAGGACCCAGTCACTACACCGAATTAACCAAGTGTCCGTAACTATTCCCATGTCACAGCTACCATCTAATGTGAACTGAATGCTGACAAGGGATGTGGAGAACAGACAAGAAACCACATACAATGAATCCAGATCTCAGATTTATTAACATATTTGGTGTTACGATTTCAGTTGTAGTCAATAAATCTGGTCACGACAGGGTTTTACACTGAAACAACACAAAACCAAACTGAGAAAATGATCTCATGACCTCTGTGAGAAATGCCTTATCCAGGACCGGAAAGGACTGAAAATCCAAGGTTTATTTTCATTGCAGAGCAGAGAATTCACCTAACAGATCAACTAAGGTGAGAATGATATGACTGCTCTTCTTTAAACGCGGTAGGATACCACAATATCAATTCTATTCTATGTGCAACAGAGGGAAATGAAATACCTCCTTTGTGTTTGGTATGTCTGTTTCAACATCTGCTTGTTTTCACTGTCACCATGTGCCTGTGGGATATTTGTTTGACAGACTGGAAGTTAAAATCTGGGCATCCTGCAGTAGCTGGACTTCAACTCAATTCAAGAGAATGAGTGTGAGATGAGAGAGATCTGCTGAGTCAGAGCAGTACGCATTTTGGACCATCATGGAGAACAGCGTTTGTGATTCTCTCCAGCTGTTATTCTCCTGTTATCTTTGAAAATGTTAGTCCGCCAATTTTGGAGCTCTGGTGCTGCTTACTGTGCACATCAGCTGATTCTCTCACCATGTGTCTTAAGTGAAGAAAACCTTACAGGGCAGTGGGGGTTTTCTTCCAGAAACTGAGTGGGAAATTTTGAGAACCTGGAAAACTAGAGGTACTCATAGAAAGAACAGCAGCTTGGGTTTGACCATTTAAGTATCTGTAAGTATCGTTGTGATCAGAAGAGGTGGAGATGGAAGAGGCTCTTCTTAGAAGGCTCTGCGGGCGCTGCTTGTGGTGACCACCGAAGATCTGCTGATGGACGAGGCCCCTCCTCCTGCTGAGCCCCCAAAGCCCATGGACAGGCCGCCGCCGTAGCCAAATCCACCACCAGAGCTGAACCCACTTGAGCTTGCTGTTGTCATCGACCATAAGAACACAGAGGAGAACACATAAGGAATATCATCACAATGATATCCTTCAACCTATGAAACGTTCATCTTTATTTTCAGTACAGCTTGCTGCAGCATTTCTATGAACTCAACTTGTTTGGAGTTGCTGGTCTAGTACCTAAAATGTACCAGAGCTGCATTTTACAGACAGGGGAATGAGAGGGAAGCTGGCTAAAATGTTTGAATGTGTCCTACTCACCACTGCCCCCAGAGGATTGCACGTGGATTGTTGCAGCTCCACCACCAGATGACATCCTGTGGAAAGGTTCCAAATCATCATTTGATCTGAGTGACCACAGTTGGAAATTGTCCTCATGGCTTCCTTGAGACTCTCAGCTTTTGACACACAGCATCACAAATCTTCATGAAGAAGAGCCATCTCCACCCAGGACTGAGGTGCCCAAAATTCTTGTTGGTGTTTCTGATGCTATGAGACTTTACATGGTGGTTAAAGCTAACAAAATCCACAAAATACTCTCCCAGTCTTATCAGACTCCGGAGTGGTGGACAGAGTTAAATGAGTATAGTAACCCACACTAATTCTTTCAGGGTTCTTGTTTCTAAGTGTATTTACTCACCTGGTCTCCTCTCCTTCCAGCAGCTTCCTGTAGGTGGCAATCTCAATGTCCAGGGCCAGCTTGACATTCATGAGCTCCTGGTACTCGCGAACCTGACGTGCCATGTCCTGCTTGGCTCTCTGCAGGGCCTCCTCCAGGTCCTTAAGGCGCAGTTTGGCATCCTTGACTGCCAGCTCTCCACGTTCCTCTGCCTCGGCGATCTGAGCCTCCAGTGAGGCGCGCTAGGAATGGAGATGAAACCTCAATGTATTCTTCAATATATTACTTGTCGCTAAGCAAAACCTGGTAAACCCAGGCAGTACAAGATCTCAAATAACCAGAATGTGAGAACATCACCTCACCTGTGACTTGACAGCCTCAATCTCATTCTGCAGACGGCTGATTGCACGGTTCAGTTCTGCGATCTCAGTTTTGGTGCTACGCAGGTCTTCACCGTACTGCCCAGCTGAAGTCTGCATCTCTTCAAACTAGTAATATATTGGGCAGAGGGATGTTCAGAATAAAAATTCAAAACCATTCCTTTGTGGCAGTGTCATTCATCAGACCTTACCAGAGATGAAAGGAATATAAAGAATTTTGGTTCTTAATCAAACCCACCTTCTGCTTGTACCATGTCTCTGCCTCAGCCCTGCTGCGGTTGGCAATCTCCTCATACTGGGCACGCACTTCAGCCACGATGGCATCCATGTCCAAATTACGGCTGTTGTCCATCTCTACAACCACTGAGGTGTCCTTGACCTGGCTCTGGAGCTCCATCAACTCCTGATGGTAGGAACAAAAATGTTTGTTCAAAAGAAACATATCACTATATAAACCCTTCTTATTAACATTGGTATTCGTCTAGCAGAACCAAAGTTTGTCCTAAATATTTGTACCACAATCTGGAAGATCGTAGATGGGCCTCACCGCTTCATAGATAGACCTCAAGAAATTGATTTCATCCTGAAGAGCATCAACCTTAGCTTCAAGTTCCACCTTGCCCAAGTAGGTAGCATCAACATCCTGTCCAACAGGAGAGAAGACATTTTTTAGTAAGCATGGTATGTTATTTTTGGGTTTATAGCAATGGTTTTTGCAGAGATTTTACACACTCACTTTCTTCAGCAAGACAAATTCATTTTCAGCCATGGCACGCTTGTTGACTTCATCTTCATACCTGGAAGCAAAGAAGAACATACAGAAATATAAGAGAGACAGTCTCCTACAGCCCAGGTACAGTGATGGTGGACATTTACACCAGTTAAATCAAAGCTCACTTTCTCTTGAAGTCCTCTACGATTCCCTGCATGTTTTTCAGCTCACTCTCCACCTTGATCTTCTCGTTGCCCAGGCCATCAAGCTGCCTGCGCAGGTTGGCGATGTAGGCCTGATACATAGCGTCAATGTTGGACTCGGTGGTGGTCTGCTCCTGCATCATGCTCCACTTGGTCTCCAGCATCTTGTTCTGCTGCTCCAGGAAGCGTACCTGTGGCGATTTATATATTAAGCTATGTTAAATTTTAAAAATGGCAAACCACCCTAAGCAAGTCTGTCCCATTTCATAATTAAATAACCTAAGATGAGGAACATTGCACTGGCAGTAAAGGGTCTCTTGGTGATATGGCACAACATAGTATTTCATTTATATGTAATTCACCTCAATTTTCCTGAATAAATAAATCCACCTTCTACAATGAGCTGTGATAGACACCTCTGTGAAATACAGATGCATAGTTGTGTGACACTGTAAAATCACATCTTTTAAACAGCTGTATACAAGTATAAAATAAAATGCAATGACTGTACAAAATGCATGTTACTGTACTGATTCTATTAAAGAGGCGTGGGTAACGATTAAGGGTCATTTTCCATCCTAAATCACTACTTTATTTCCCTACGCGCTCTGGAGGGCTGTATAATGTCAAGCGCCTCTAATCGCATTTATTTGAAAGCCTACTGTAACAAAAAACCTTTTACATTTAATATACATCTAATAAATTAATGCTGCAATCCAAAACGCATCAGAAAAATTAGATAATTATACAATAATCATATCGCAACAATAGTATATAAAAATATATTAGTATATTAAAATATATTTCCATTACATTAGATTTAAGTGATATCTGTCTTGTCAACAATAGTTAGTTTAAAAGACTGGTCCATTAAAAAAGTATTGTAAAAGTATTATTGTAGAGCAAAAATATACATATTGTTACACAAACTGACTGTTTTTGCGGATTGGCTGCAATAAAATTAAAAGGTACCTCAACATTCAATCGATTTTTTAAAACTTGATCTTATAACTGCAAAAGTGAGAGTTTTCGCTACTTATTTGGAGATGATGGTTTAGAAATCATTAAATCAGAGCAACAGAAGACAACATTTTTATAAACCGAAAAAATGTTATGTTAATGTCTGCGCTGCAAAAAAAAAAAAAAAAAAACCTAAACACTGCATCTTCTCCATAACTTCTCGCGTTCATGAGAATGACGGCGCGGTAGCGTAGCCCACCATGCTTTCATTTCCAAAACAAACGGATTTCTGTGGGTTTCAGTTAGGTTCACATGGTAAATTAAAAAGTAAATCTTCTAGGTTATCCTTGTTGCCAAACGTATTGCGTGTATAACCCACTTCTCTTGATTGATACGTTAATTAGAGTGTTACGCACTTTAGGCATTCAGTCTTATACAGTTAATGCATTATTGAAAAACCTCGCGCTCACTAAAATCGCGTGCTAAAATACAAGTCCAATAGGGCTAGGGTTAGGGGAATGTGACTCCAAAACTTAGTCACTTAGGCTAAACAAAATTAATTGAATAATAAAAACAGTGATATCAGTGACTAATAATTATATGCATTTAAAGGAATAATAATAATTCATTATTAAATTATATCCTAAACATCTCCTGACTCTGAGCCTTGATGAATTGCCTAGTACCCGTTTCAACTAAACGTGCCGAGAGTGAGGAATGAGCCACGGCCTGCTTGCGTCCGAGCATGCGCACAACAGAAATACAACGGATTATGGTATGTGGGGACACTGGAGGCGATGTGGCTACAGACAGTCGACGAAAAGCAAATGTCAGTGAATTTAAAAAGGTTGTTGTGTGTTTTTTATGATAAGTGAAATATTTTTCAGTTTTTTAGAATCTGAGACTTTGACCAGTGCAATCCGTGGATGTACAAAAAGTTTGATTCTTTCAGATTCGATTTGAAAAGCCAGTCCGAACGATTCACTGAATAGAGCCGCGTAAAAAGAATGATTCGTTCACGAATCACGCATCAGTATCGTTCACTTGAATGGCTGTTTTGCCTGCAAGTAGTGTTTCTTGTTAAGACCACGCCCCATTGTAGTTTGTGTAGTGCTTTCCTTTTCAACCAAAAATTGTGCAAATACAAATATGATTCCGTGTTGTATTGGACTTGAGTAATATTTCAGTCGTGTTAGAACAGATATGCGGTGTGATATCACGCAATATAACTTTTTTGCTCAGAAGTAGTTATTCGCCCAATGGTAGAGTATGGCTCTAAAAGTATGATTGGTCAGAGGGATGGTGGAGGTTACTGCACCTTTGGGGGCAACAAGTACATAACTTGGGACCCCACTCTTAGCAACACATTAGTCAGAGGATTTGACAGACTTAGTCTAAACAAGTCTGAAATCTACGTATGTTTTTAGTTGTCAAAAAAATGCAAGTACCATTATATCTACAGTCATTAGAGTATATTTACTAGATGCTGGAATCCAGCATCTTGTGAGAAATGCAGAAAAGCACAAACCTTATCGATGAAAGAGGCAAAGCGGTTGTTGAGGGTTTTGATCTGCTCCTTCTCCTGAGTGCGGACGACTTGGATGTTGGGGTCGATCTCAAGGTTGAGGGGGGCGAGGAGGCTTTGGTTCACAGTGACGGCTGTGATGGGGGCGCCTACAAAACCAGCACCACCACCCATGGCAGCACTGCTACCAAAGCTGCCTCCATAGAAGCCGGCATCCATACCGCCTCCGAAGTTACTGCCTCCAAAGCTACTGCCTCCGAAGCTACTGCCTCCAAAGTTGTTTCTTGCGCCGAATGCCCCGCCGCTGCCGCCGCCGCCGACTGCAGAGCGCCTGACACTGGTGCTCATACGGGCGGAGCCCCCAGGCGCAGCCTGTGCAGAGTAGCTGGAGAAGTTTCTCCGGACCATTCCGCCTGAGCTGAACCCTCCATTTGTGCTCAGTCCGCTGCTGAAGCCTGTCTTGATCATTGTGGCCTTGATATATTCTAAGCGATGTAGCAAACTGGAGAGATGAGAGCAGGAGGAGTGCCCAGTCAGCTGGCTCAGAAAGAGAAGACGAGTCCCTCTGTGTGGTTATCGGCTCAGATTTGCTGCTTTAAATCTGCTGCTCTAAAGGGGGCGTGGCCTTTCCAGAATGTGATTGCTTCTATGTACCGGGCCCACCCACCAAATTTACCTCCTGCAGGTGCAAAGTAAACCAATCAAATCTGGGGCTGTCAGTTGGTGGCCTTGCCTGGGGCTAAGGTGTAGGGGCAAGGATCATGCTTTTCTGAAAATTCCTGTCTTTTTACTCATTTTCTCATGAAAAAATACTACGTGCATTTTAAATACAAGTGCTTACAATTTGTACATAATGCTAACTATGCAATGATCTCAACGACCAGAAATGGACATCACTAAGGCAGCTTTTTAGGTTAACATTTACATTTTGCACATTTAGTAGGTGCTTTTGACCAAAGCGATGTGCAAATGGCATGCTGCAAAGGTACATGCTGTCGAGGAGTGAACTATGCATAAGCGCAGGTGGGCCGAGCTGTCATTGAATGGCTGGGTACAACTGTAAGTGGTATTAAAGCAGGAGCAGCACAATAACACTATTCAAGGACCAGAGGTTCAACATACGAACATTCAGGGTAAGAGGCATCAGTCTAGTAGTGAAACTCATGGGACAGATGGATCTTGAGGCATTCCTTGAAGGTGGAGCCTCTCCATCCTGCGGGCTTTACTCTTGCGCCATGGCATCTGGACCCAGCCACACCTGTTTGTCAGCATCACATTGCCGTTGTGCCTGGAGACCTCTGACAGCTCTTCTTTTTTTATGGCCGGTGCAGTCCCTCAGCAGAACAAACACAGGGTGGAGCTCCGAAGTATCAGATTTTTTCACAGCAATTACTATGGCCTGTGAAGAATTCTTTTCAGTGCAACTTAGTCTGTGCTTGCGAAACTGACAATTCCAAGACATGTTTGTCATGAGAATGTCTGAAAAATTACTTTGAAATCTTTTTTTTTAAATGTCATAAAGCATGAAGTGTCAGTGGGAGAGAAAGATTATGGAGAGGTGGTTCCAGTGAGATCCAGTATAGAAAGCGGTACATATGAACCTGGTAACTGGAAGTGCACTTGATATTCTTGTTGCCGAAAATCCAGCTTAATACAACCAAAATTACGCTGACTCAAAACTTTGATATCTTTTTTTTTTTTAAAGTTTGTAAGAATAAAGTGTCAACAGAATAGAGAATAGAGCTGCACATGTGTTTCTTGTTGCTCTTGTGAATATCTTACAGACAATTGAAAATGGAGTTTAAAACTGCAAAACCCCACTGCTGGTGGGACACAAGCAAGGAGAAAACACAGAAGGTAAATGCAGAGCACTGGGAAGTACACTGGAAACCCACAGCACTGGAGCAAAACCGTGACTACAGGCTTGAGGAGGGAGACATAGACGATTAGTGAGATTTTATACTGTGTGCAGCTCTTAACTCACAAGTTGGTATGATGGACAGCATGAAATGCGCCCACAAACTTCTGTCTGGGAAGTTGTAATTTGAGATAAACACTAGCATGTCACACCTCCATTAACTGGCCTGGCTCTTGGTGCAACTTGTACCTCCCCCGACCGGTGGAATCAGGCATCAGCGACTGGGCCCTGAGTTGTACTGTTTTCCCAACATACACTGGAAGGGGGGTTAACCCTTTGAACCTTTATCATTTTTGAGCGTTTTTCTATCCCTTTGATTTTAGGTTTACTACATTGTATGTACATGAGGTGGCCACATTCGCTTTATGTTTTTGTTTTTAGGACATTCAGGGATACACAGATATGTCATAATTTGATGTGTACATGCTGAAACAGTCTTGAAGTCCATTTTATGAGGAAAACCTACTTGCGCCTATTGAAATTTCTCAGTTTTTAGTCTCATCTAATGTGAAAATTTGCAGGCACTACAAATATAATCAATAAATGTTGATATTAGAATCTCTATAATGTGGGAATGCAGGGGTTTCACTGAGGACCTTTTTATGGCTTTAGTATTGTGAAGGTATATATGCTTAGTGCCAGGCAGAGATAAATATCTTTGTGAATCAATTTGATAACTTATTGAAGTCGTCTGATAGATTGGAATGCATACTTTTATATATTGTTTACTTACTACTTCATAACATTGGAATGAATTTGAAATAGAAAAGCATTGTTTAGTTTATGATCCACTGAAGTAAAGACATATGGAAACAAACACACAAAAACAAACAAAAATGCACACCAAATCCTAATATAATCTCAAAACAAATACTTTTAGGAGTGACATACATTTCTTTTGTTTGTATTTGCTGTTTTGAAGATAGTTAGTAGTATTCAATGTTCAAAATATATGCCTCATTGTGCACAGAATTACTCTGAGATAATTTAGTGCATTTGCAAATTGGATAACTGGATTGGATAAGTTCTCTTGATTCCAAAGACATGAGATTCATGTCTGTGCGTACCCATCCAAAGTTACGAGTCTTAATGGATGCAACGCATTTTGCATTTGTCCAGTTAAAAGGGTTTAACCCAATACTGGAGTAGACCAGGGAGCTGTGAGCACATTCAGCCTGCTAGGGGTATTTTACTCAGTCATGCTGACTGTGTAGGAGGAGGAGCCTCCTGAGAGGACCCCAATCTCATTGTAAACCGGGGTTAAAACTACTAATGAGGGGAGAATTGGTTCAGGGTCATAGTTAGCTCAAACTGATGGAAAATAGCATCTTGACATTTTTTAACCTGGGTTGGTATGACCTGGAGGTGAGGGGCCATGACAGAGCTTAAACTCTCTGATGAATCTGCAGCAAAAATCCAGAGATGTGTTGGAGGTCCTTTATCGACCATGCCAGGATCTAACAGCTGCCATCTTTGACTCCTCCATCCGCACACCCTTTGGTTTGATGGTGTATCCTAAGAATGACAATGAGGGTTGATGGAAGGAGCATTTTTCAGCCTTGTCATAAAACAGGCAGGAGAGAACACTCTGTGCGTGCCAGATGTGCTCGACAAGGGACCTGGAATACATAAGCACATCAGTGTACACCGCCACAGATCTACTAATCATGTCCTGAAGGATATCATTGACCTGGAAAAGTGCATTGGCCTGGAAGTCGGAGAGTACGTTGACAAGTCCAAAAGGCATCCTGACGTATTCACAATGCCCCTGGTCGTGCTGAACATGGTCTTCTATTCACTACCCTCCTGAATGTGCACCAAGTTGTATGTCCTCCACAGGTCTGACTTTGTGAAGACCTGCACATCGCACAACTGCTCAGTGGCAGCTGGGATTAGATGTAATAGGTTAGGGTAGCAAACGGTGACATTATCGAGACCCTGGTAGTCAATACACGGCCTAAGATTGCCGTTGTTCTTTGCCACAAAAAAGAATTCGGATGACAGAAGCTGCATGCCCTTGACCTTGGGGAACACTGACTGGAGGTTGCCATGAATCTGAAGAATCTCTGGTATGGGCAGCTATGTTTGGCTCTCCGCTATAGTGGAGTGTATATGTGAGGGGTTATGAGACATCACAAGATGTGAACCATGAGACAGTAATGCAGCCTGACTAGTCAATCAGCTGTGGCTTAATGGTTAGGGAAGCGCACTTGTAATTGAAATACTGCTGGTTTGAATCCCCTACCAGCAAGGTACCGTTGAGTTGCCCTGAGCAAGGTACCGCCCCCAAGCACTGCTCCCCAGGCGCTGAATTAGCTGCCCCCTGATATGTCACGAAGTCACATATTGGTTAATGCTGAGGACACATTTCGTTGTTGTGTGCTGTTGTGTGTCAACAATGATCACTGATCACCAAATTCAAAGTCAATGTATGAATTGTGGGTGGTGAGCCAGGGGAGGCCAAGAACTGTGGGGTGCTGGGAGCTGAGAAGAAAGGGGTTCAGTGGGGTTTAGGAGTCGAGCCAATGGTGGGGAGGTTGTCTGGGTGATGCTAAGTGGAATACTGTCCAGAGCCTTGACCAGGAGGGACGTCGCCATGGGATGGGTCATCAGCTTGAGCTATTGGTTGACCTCTAGGCTGAGGACGTTGGCTGCAGCTCCCAAGTCCTGCATGGGTATGAGGGAGTGAATTCAGTCACTATCTGCAGGAACAGACAGCACTGCCACAATGGTGGAAGAGTGCTCATGTGCTCAGGTGGCAGTAGGGACTGCGCCCTCATTAACGGCAATGGCTAGGTTGGCGGGACATTCTGTTACCTGGTGGGTGGCCATACCGCAGTAATGAAACATAGTAATGGCAGCCACACAGCAGGCCAGCTCAGTTATCAGCTCAGAGCTCAGCCTGTTCCTGAACATGGTGCACAGGGCTGATTCACTCCAGCTGCTCCCCACTGCTAGAGTGAGGAAATCTTGGACATAGTGGCCAAACCCTGGCCCTGGGTCAACCACAGCAGCCATTTAATCGCCTCCCCACCACTGACATGGTGATCAAAAACAGCCCTAAACTGCAAGAGAACTCGATCGTAGCTGGAGACCAGCTCCCCATCATGCCCTTAGACAGCAGTAGCCCAGCCCAGTGCTCTCCCAGCCAACCAGGAGATTGTATTGGCTATCCTGGATTCCTCAGCCAACATCACTTGGTGATGCTGAGAGGCAAGAGCTGGGCTCTGCTGGGACGGAACTAGAACAGATAACAAGAGCTCTAAAATGAATGGCTGAACAGGCAGTACCAGGAGGAAGCAGGTGCTACAGACATGCTCAGCAGTGAGTGCAACCGAAGACACTGATTAAATAGGCAATAACACAAGTGAAAGACATGAGGGTAATGACAGGAGGAGCTCTAAACCATAAATGAGGTAGGAACACAACAAACAGGGTAGTTAACCAATTAACTCAATAGGGAGAGGAAACCAAGGAGACCATAATGAGGCAAATATGGAAACACAAAGCGCCGGCTGATACTGTAGACCTGGAGCGCCAGAGCAAGAGTGCTGGCATGAGAAAAGCACTTGTTAAAAGCTACACAATGAGGTGCAGAAGATAAGCCAACCTGATCCATATGCAGAATGTGTAAAGAGAGATTAATCAAAGAGCTTGGTGACAGGACCAGAGAGCTGGGGCCACCTTGACAAGCATTTATTCCTGTTCTTCTTCATTTTTTTCTTCAGGTACAGAGATACTATCTGCTGCAATTCAAGCAGTGGGGTTTGGTCAAGTCCCCATAAGTCTGGCAAGTCGGAATATCTATGTGCAGTTCGGCAATCTCAGGTCCTGTTGGCTTCATCGAACAGTAACGTCCAGTGTGCACTGGGATGGTTTGCAGTCAAATTTGAAGTGGCTGGGATGAGGATCAGCACCATTAAGTAGAAGGCTAATGTCCTCACCTGGAAAATGGTGGATTGCCTCCTCTGATTGGGGATGAGTTACTGCCTCAAGTGGAGGAGGTTAAGTACCTTGTGGTGTTGTTTGCAAGTGAGGGAAGAATGGAGCAGGAGATTGACAAGTGGATTGGAGCAGTGTCAGCAGTCACGTGGGTGATGTACAGGTATGTTATGATGAAGAAAGACCTGAATCAGAAGGTGAGGCTTTTGATTTACTGGTCTATATATGTTCCCAACCTCACCTCACAACCTTTTGGCTTGAAGCTTTCTTCTCAGGGTGTCTGAGCTCAGCCTTTGAGATAGGGTGTGGTGCTCGGACATTCAGGAGGGGCTCAGTGTAAAGCTGCTGATTCTCTGCATTGAAAGGAGCCAACTAAAGTAGTTTGAGCATCTGGCTAAGAAGCCTTCTGGGTGCCTTCCTGGGAGGTGCTTTGGGCATGCCGTGTTCGGAGGAGTCCCTGGGGCAGACCCAGTACACACTGGAGAGATTACATTTCTTGCCTGATCCTAAAGATGAGATGACTGTGGAAACAGAGGTCTGGGTATTCCTGCTCAGACTTCTGCCCCCGCGATCTGGAACCGGATGTGTGATGGAGAATAGATGGATGGAATGGGTGATCTGGGGGGGAATCCAGGACCCCCAGTAAATGACGAGGAGCCGCTAAGAGAATAAAAAGTTTTATGCCTATTAGTTTATCATGTTTTAATGGGACCCTCTCCCAGGGGTCTTTGGCCACTTTGAACATTGACTCGTCTATTACACAGACCCACTGATCTCATAGCTGAGGACAATGTGGTACAAGTAGAATAATAGTGGAAAACAGAAAGGTAATGTAATATATTACATGATACTTTATATTACATACTTTACTTAATGTCCGACGTGTTTTTCAGTTTACAAATTATTTAACTGAGCGTCCATTTTCATTTCAGTTTTAGTCTACAATAACAACTCCTGGACCCTACAAGTCCAACATGCACGAACACACACTGGCACCCTCAATCAACAGAGAATAAGCACAGATTTTAGCCTAAACATTTTCACAAACACTTATTCAATGAAGATCCTAATGTAGCAGGCAAACAAATTTATCGCTTTCTTAATGAGTCTATTTAGCAGCTACAAGGACAAAAGATTTTAAAAAGGTCTCTATACTAATGGTAATTCAATAAACATGATTAAACCTACTCTGGCGGTCCATCATCCAGAATAGTGCCTCTGTGTTTTCAGTGCAGGTGCTCATGCATAGTGTTAGCTCACTGTGGTACGCTATGCACAGTGTAAAACCACAGTGATAAAACATTTGCTGTAATGAATTGAATATGATTTTAGAAATCATAAAGGTAAAAATTAAAAAAATGATGCGTTGCTTTAAAATACTGATGTCGACCCATTTTCAGCATCAGCGTCATCGACTACGTCAACTCATTGCAGCAGCCCTACACAGGACTTCCTTTTGATGCATGTCGGTGCATCACATGGGTGACAGTCCAGGAGAACTTCTGTGTTGTTGCCTGGAACACAGCGACTAATACAGTCAAGCTTGAATTATTTATCATTGCCGATTGTTTATAATCGCGTCCGTGGGAGGAAGCAAGAGACCCTGGAGGAGATCCACCACTGACACAGGAAGAACATGTAAGCTCTGCACACAGAGAATCGGGGATGAGATACAAACCCACCACAGACACAGAAAGAACATGTAAGTGCTAAACACACAGAACCACAGACACACAAAGACAAGATAGTAACCACCTGCCTCTGGAGGTCGGAGGCTGTGCTGCTGTTCATTGTGGGTTTGAGTAACACCCCTTTAATAACTATTCACCTTCTGTTTTACAGCTGGCTTTACATGACAAATAATGTCACTCTATGTCACTGTCAATTACTGAAGTGTGGAGTCAGTCTTACAACCTTTTATGTCACACAGGTGGTATGTCAACTTGACACCGCAGTGTCAGAATTAATGACAAAGTTTGAACGAACCTCAATAAATGCTTTTATTCTACAGATATGTAAGCTGTCACAAAGGGCTTATGTTAGTGTTATGTAGCCTTACAAAGAGCACCCTTAGTTAAAGGGTTACCGAGAGATCAGCGCTAGACTGAACCAAAACAAGGCATGTAATAGCTAATAGGCGATCACATTTCAGAGACCAGGTATAGAGTGTTACCTACTTAAAATGTACTACACGAAAGTGAATTAAGTATTTAGGGGAATTCCAAAATAATATAAAATATAGGCTACTATGAAATTAAGTGGTATTAATTATTCTTACTGTCACGCCCGGCTCGTCCGATCCTCTTGTGTGCCACGCCCCCTGATTATCCACGAGTGCTTCCCCAATCTTACCCAGCTATACCTCGTTATTTCGCAATGTCTTCTTTCAGTCCATGTATTGGCTTGGTTTTCGTCCGTCATTGGTGTTAGTCAATGTCTGATGTTTTCTGGTCTCCAGTACCCTGGTTTCCTGATTAAATCCTCGTTTTCCCCCGACTTTTGCCTCCTTGCCTGCTTTCTGCCCGCTTGTCAGCCCGTGCGCTCGCCCGCTTACCCGGCGAACTCTGACACTTACATTTTGTGTGGATATTTGAACTTTGGAGGTAATTCTTAATTTAGTAAATAATGCTATTTTTGAAAAGTTCACGTTATTGTCAGGGTTCGCCTAATTTACACATCATGCACTTTAATGGAACTATGTTGCACATCTCTGGTTTTATCTCTGTTGTTTCTCCCTTTTCCTTTCAGTATTACGTTATTGTTCCTTATTTATTTATTTCACAATTTTATTTATGTATTCTTGTTTTCATTATTTTTATTATGGCAACGTTCACCACCTTGCATTTCCCTGCAGATTATTGGCAGATTGCATACCTTGTATGTGACAAACCCTTGAATCCGCAAAACCAAATTTCGCAGTAATACATTTCGTAATTCAAAGCTTGTTTTTCTGTAAATTCCTGCATGCACCAGTAGGTGGTACATTGCACTACTGAATGACATTATGTGAACGATCGTGTTCAATTAAACCATGAAATTTGTCATTTGTTTCTATCATTCAACAATCACAATTTTCTGTGTTTTCAAAATGGAATTTGATTTTTTAGCCCTATTTCACCCGCTACTCCTGTTTGTGTGGATCCCATCAGGGGTTGAGCCAAAGGGGCGGCAATTGCCACCCCCAGCAGAGCCCTTGCCACCCCCAGTGCCACCCCGCTGGAAATGGTAAACATTAAAATATACCAATGAGGAGATCGGGCAACTGTAGCGGTAACTGAGCGGAAAACTGTAATTTCCGAGTGTCCCTGAAGGCATCCCGACGCAGCAGTACCCTGTGCCTGCTGCTTACTGACATGTCATTGGCTAAAAGCTCTGGCAGTGGCACGCGTTCCTACATGATCCAAAACACACGCGCGGCATCGATAACAACGGGAGTTAAGCAGATATTTATAACATATTACACTATATTGCCTTCTTTATGAGAGGTGCTCACACACTTAGCATAAAAAATAGCAGCATGAAAGCGTTGCGCACTGTCTGCTCCACGTCTCGTCTAAATTAGCCACGAGCCCTGCTCGAACTGATATAGATCGTCTTTTAGACAGCGTCTTTGCACGTATGTATGTATTAGTGCTTAATCATAGTGTTGTTTTATTATTTTACCAAAGCTAGCCCTTGTTTGAAATCTGTATGGTAAGTGTATGTGTGGAGAACCAGTCAATAGTATTCTACTGTATGTAAGCAGGACAAACTAATATGTATATATTAAAGCTTTGAATCAACATTATACTATAATGTGAGGGTTTAATTAGCTGCCTAAATTCATGAATTTAATTATGAATGCAGGTCAGTTTTGGTGGTATTCATAAATCTTGCTGTTTACAATTTAGATGCAGTTTTATTTGTTTATTTTTTGAGAATTAGTTTTTAGTCCTGTATGTGTTCTGAGCTTTAAATATACATGTACACTGCTCTTGTTTGGTCACTGGTGCTATTTTACTTCTTGTTTGGTCATGGTTTAGTCTAGGTTTAGTCGGGGGTTAATCCAGTTTGTGTTCATGTTTGGTCCTGGATTAGATTAGGCTTGGTCTTTATGATTGGTGTTTGATTTTGTGAATGTTGTGTTTATTCATTGTTATTCATTTGTTCATTGTTTATTATGAGTGTGTACAAGAAAAATATTTTTTCCTTCATTTATCATATTTATATGGACCCCCCTGAGAAACCCTTACTCACCCTTTGGCCGCCCGTTAAATAAAACTCTAGCTCCCACTGAATCCCATTCACTACATCAAATTAGTCGAGTATTTGTAACTATTTTCATGTCACTTCTAATGTGAACTGAATCCTGAAAAGGGATGTGGAGAATAGACAAGAAACCACATACAATGAATCCAGATCTCAGATTTATTAACATATTTGGTGTTACGGTTTCAGCTGTAGTCAATAAATCTGGTCACGACAGGATTTTACACTGAAACAACACAAAACCAAACTGAGAAAATGATCTCATGACCTCTGTGAGAAATGCCTTATCCAGGACCGGAAAGGACTGAAAATCCAAGGTTTATTTTCATTGCAGAGCAGAGAATTCACCTAACAGATCAACTAAGGTGAGAATGATATGACTGCTCTTCTTTAAACGCGGTAGGATACCACAATATCAATTCTATGTGCAACAGAGGGAAATGAAATACCTCCTTTGTGTTTGGTATGTCTGTTTCAACATCTGCTTGTTTTCACTGTCACCATGTGCCTGTGGGATATTTGTTTGACAGACTGGAAGTTAAAATCTGGGCATCCTGCAGTAGCTGGACTTCAACTCAATTCAAGAGAATGAGTGTGAGATGAGAGAGATCTGCTGAGTCAGAGCAGTACGCATTTTGGACCATCATGGAGAACAGCGTTTGTGATTCTCTCCAGCTGTTATTCTCCTGTTATCTTTGAAAATGTTAGTCCGCCAATTTTAGAGCTCTGGTGCTGCTTACTGTGCACATCAGCTGATTCTCTCACCATGTGTCTTAAGTGAAGAAAACCTTACAGGGCAGTGGGGGTTTTCTTCCAGAAACTGAGTGGGAAATTTTGAGAACCTGGAAAACTAGAGGTACTCATAGAAAGAACAGCAGCTTGGGTTTGACCATTTAAGTATCTGTAGGCAGCCGTTGTGATCAGAAGAGGTGGAGATGGAAGAGGCTCTTCTTAGAAGGCTCTGCGGGCGCTGCTTGTGGTGACCACCGAAGATCTGCTGATGGACGAGGCCCCTCCTCCTGCTGAGCCCCCAAAGCCCATGGACAGGCCGCCGCCGTAGCCAAATCCACCACCAGAGCTGAACCCACTTGAGCTTGCTGTTGTCATCGACCATAAGAACACAGAGGAGAACACATAAGGAATATCATCACAATGATATCCTTCAACCTATGAAACGTTCATCTTTATTTTCTGTACAGTTTGCTGCAACATTTCTATGAACTCAACTTGTTTGGAGTTGCTGGTCTAGTACCTAAGGTTTACCAAAGCTGCATTTTACAGACAGGGGAATGAGAGGGAAGCTGGCTAAAATGTGTGAATGTGTCCTACTCACCACTGCCCCCAGAGGATTGCACGTGGATTCTTGCAGATCCACCACCAGTTGAAATCCTGTGGAAAGGTTCCAAATCATTATTTGATCTTAATAACCACAGTCAAAAATTAGCCTCATGGCTTCCTTGAGACTCTCAGCTTTTGCCATATAGCATCACAAATCTTCATAAAGATCCATCTCGAACCAGGTCTGAGGTGTCCAAAATTCTTGTTGGAGTTTTTTTTGTATAGTAATTCATTTCTGTGCTGGGTATTTGAGCAAAAGGAACCCACACTAATTCTTTCAGGGTTCTTGTTTCTAAGTGTATTTACTCACCTGGTCTCCTCTCCTTCCAGCAGCTTCCTGTAGGTGGCGATCTCAATGTCCAGGGCCAGCTTGACATTCATGAGCTCCTGGTACTCGCGAACCTGACGTGCCATGTCCTGCTTGGCTCTCTGCAGGGCCTCCTCCAGGTCCTTAAGGCGCAGTCTGGCATCCTTGACTGCCAGCTCTCCACGTTCCTCTGCCTCGGCGATCTGAGCCTCTAGTGAGGCGCGCTAGGAATGGAGATGAAACCTCAATGTATTCTTCAATATATTACTTGTTGCTAAGCAAAACCTGGTAAACCCAGGCAGTATAAGATCTCAAATAACCAGAATGTGAGAACATCACCTCACCTGTGACTTAATAGCCTCAATCTCATTCTGCAGACGGCTGATTGCACGGTTCAGCTCAGCGATCTCAGTTTTGGTGCTACGCAGGTCTTCACCGTACTGCCCAGCTGAAGTCTGCATCTCTTCAAACTAGTAATATATTGGGCAGAGGGATGTTCAGCACAAAAATTCAAAACCATTCCTTTGCGGCAGTGCCATTCATCAGACCTTACCAGAGATGAAAGGAATATAAAGAATTTTGGTTCTTAATCAAACCCACCTTCTGCTTGTACCATGTCTCTGCCTCAGCCCTGCTGCGGTTGGCAATCTCCTCATACTGGGCACGCACTTCAGCCACGATGGCATCCATGTCCAAATTACGGCTGTTGTCCATCTCTACAACCACTGAGGTGTCCTTGATCTGGCCCTGGAGTTCCATAAGCTCCTGATGGTGGGAACAAAAATGTTTGTCAAAAGAAACATATCACTATTTAAACCCTTGAATTTTGGTATTCATCCAGCATAATCAAAGTTTGTCCTCAATATTTGTGCCACAATCTGGAAGATCGTAGATGGGCCTCACCGCTTCATAGATAGACCTCAAGAAATTGATTTCATCCTGAAGAGCATCAACCTTAGCCTCAAGTTCCACCTTACCCAAGTAGGCAGCATCAACATCCTGTTCAACAGGAGAGAAGACATTTTTTAGTGAGCATGGTATGTTATTTTTGGGTTTATAGCAATGGTTTTTGCAGACATTTTACACACTCACTTTCTTCAGCAAAACAAATTCATTTTCAGCCGTGGCACGCTTGTTGACTTCATCTTCATACCTGGAAGCAAAGAAGAACATACAGAAATATTACAGACACGGTCTCCTACAACCCAGGTACAGTGATGGTGGACATTTACACCAGTTAAAATAAAGCTCACTTTCTCTTGAAGTCCTCTACCAGTCCCTGCATGTTTTTCAGTTCGCTCTCCAGTTTGACCTTCTCGTTGCCCAGGCCATCAAGCTGCCTGCGCAGGTTGGCGATGTAGGCCTCGTACATTCCATCGATATTGGAGCGGGTGGTTGTCTGCTCTTGCAACAGGCTCCACTTGGTCTCCAGCATCTTGTTCTGCTGCTCCAGGAAGCGTACCTGTTTGAGAGCGAGAGGATTAGCATTCCATGGGGTGTGCAACAGAACAGTGGTGAGGGCCAATAGGAATGGAGGGATGAGTGATATTTAATGATAACTTTCTTAATGAAAAGTGGGGATGTGTATGTCAAGCTGTGTTGCAAAGTTGTAAAGGGGGAAGAGGGACATTCCGATAGTAGAGGAAAGTCCCCTGCCAGCATGGCACAAGAATGTAGGTTTGGTTTCAGCAACGATCAGGACCACGGTACTTATAGAATATTGGTAGGGATATATCCCTACCATCTATAGCCAAATGTACACCCTTCATATGGCACAACATAGTATTTCATTCATTCATTTTATTTATTTCAATTTGATGGTCACTCAAGTGCTCAACAACTTCCAAACTGTACAAAGAAGGGACAACAACAGCCACATCAGTGATGGGGTTTAAAATTACTTGCTCTAAGGACCAAAACTCTGGTGATTCAAGTGTCTTTCAATCTACAGTTTTTATACAGTCGATAGAGTATATTTAGAGAAGCAGAGAAAAGGACAAACCTTATCGATGAAAGAGGCAAAGCGGTTGTTGAGGGTTTTGATCTGCTCCTTCTCCTGAGTGCGGACGACTTGGATGTTGGGGTCGATCTCAAGGTTGAGGGGGGCGAGGAGGCTTTGGTTCACAGTGACAGCTGTGATGGGGGTGCCTACAAAACCAGCACCACCACCCATGGCAGCACTGCTACCAAAGCCGCCTCCATAGAAGCCGGCATCCATACCGCCTCCGAAGCTACCGCCTCCGAAGCTACCGCCTCCGAAGTTGTTTCTTGCGCCGAATGCCCCACCGCTGCCGCCGCCGCCGACTGCAGAGCGCCTGACACTGGTGCTCATACGGGCGGAGCCCCCAGGCGCAGCATGTGCAGAGTAACTGGAGAAGCTCTGCCGGACCGTTCCGCCTGAGCTGAACCCTCCAACTGCGCTCATTCCGCTCTTGAAGCCTGTCTGGATCATTATGATGCTGTTTCTTTCTAAGGGTGGCAGTAAAAAAAGAAAGTTTGAGCGATGTAGCAAACTGGAGAGATGAGAGCAGGAGGAGTGCCCAGTCAGCTGTCTCACAAAGAGAAGACGAGTCCCTCTGTGTGGGTATCAGCTCAGATGCACCGCTTTAAATCTCCTGCTCTAAAGGGGGCGTGGCCTTTCCAGAACATGTTTGCGCCTATCTACTTGTTCCACCCACCAAATTTACCTCCTCCTCTTACTTGCCCTGCAGGTGCACAGTAACCTGAGCCAGTCCAGAGCTGTCAGGTGTCGGACTCGCCTTGGGCGATTGTAAGGGCAAGGATGGTGCCTTTCTGAAAATTCCTTTTTTGAATACTCTTATGCAATGGTTCTTTGTGCATTTTAATCATATGTGCTTGCAAATGGTGCATAATATTAAGAATACAATCATCTGAATTAGCAGGAATGTTTCACCACTATGGAAGCTTTTATAGGAGTTTCTCCCTTGCTTGAAATTTCTGATTTCGGTTTTTTGTTTGGCAGAATTGTGAGGTGCTGCGTGTTTATTCACGGACTCTGACTCTGAGCGAGCAGCAGTGTCGTCACGCAGGGTTCACCTCTCTGTAAGCACTGCATTGCTGTCGTGCCCATAAATCTTTTACAGGTCTTTCCTTTTATTGAGGCTAGAATGGTTTTGGAACCAGCAGGACGCTGTTACAGGTCCCTAACTTGGGGCTGAGTTTTTTCTTTTCAGGTCAGTTACTATGGCCTGTAAAGAATGCTTTTCAGTGCTACTTCATCTGTGCTTGGGACACTGACAAGTCCTGTGCACGACCTGTTTGTCATGAGAATGCCTGAAAAAAAGACTTAAATGACTTAAATCTACAATGATTTTTTTAAAATGTTCAAAACATTTTAGATTGTCAGTGGGAAAAAAAGATTTTGGAGAGGAGGTTCCTGTGGGATCCAGTGAAAAGCACTATATGGGAAACCGGGAACCGGATCAGCATTTGACTTTCTTGTTGCCCATATAAATATTAAGGGCTTTCACTATCGATTATATCAATAATCGAGTAATCCACTGATTTAATCTAACATAATTGAGTAATCATTCACAATATAATATACAGATGCTCCTCCACTTACGAACTTTCAATGTACAGACTTTCAGACATACGAACGAAGAGGACTGTAAGTCCAAATTGTGTTCATTGGGCTCCCGTTTCCTGTCCGTAACATCAATTTTTTTTCTGCTTGCCAATTTGACCTATTACGACTTGTGGTCACTACTCCGACCACGCGCTAGTGTAGCGTACGTACTCTGAGCATCCTAGTTCTTTGTATTCGCGTATACCCTTAAAATGATGCTGAATAATGACTTACAAACATTTCAAGTTATGAACGGCCGTTCGGAACGTATCTCAATCATAAGTAGAGGACCATCTGTAATACAATAGTTATATTGCATTTGTCGGAAGGCAGAATCCTAGCAGCTGTTGCAGAGTCACTCATATGGTCAATTTAAGACATTTAAGTTCCATGTTTCTCAACAGTGGAAGGGAACTGTAGACCAGGGCTCTTCAAATCTGGACCTTCCATTCCAAATCCAAGCCTTGTTTTCAGTTCTCCCAGGTAGTTAGTGTAATAATTACTGATTCTGATTGGTCAGAGGCTTCACACCCACCTCACGGGTAAAGGAAAGCTGGAAAACCAGCAGTGCTTGGACCTCGAGGACCGTGATTTGAATAACCCTGCTGTAGACTTTGCCAAAAAGCCACGCCCACATTGGGCGAACGTGTGCAACAGTGTGTGCAGCAGTGTGCAGCAGTGTGCAGCGACAGCACGAACAGCGTGCATGGCATTTGATGCGCATGCAATGGTCACATCGCGAGGACCGCACTAGTCTGTTAGGTTCACACCATCAATACTTCGCGCTAAAACATTTTTGGTCAGTCACGGGAAACAAAATTTAGCAAGCTTTGCAATTCTGGTGATCCTTTTCAAAATTATTTAGCATATGTTTAAAGATTCCGTCTAAAGTTGACCAGTTTTGCATGAGCTCTGCATGTGCGCTTTGAGAATCATAATCATTCTCCTCCTGCTTTTGACCCGTAGACCATGTGGTGCCTTCAATGGGCAACTAAAAATGAAGAGGAGAGGAGCCAAGATGAACTGCTCACAGAAAGACAGTTTTCCACTGTATAGAAATATTTTGTATTTCATAGAGACCATTTTGAGCAAAACCAAGTGATTGTCAGCACTGCTTTGGATCTGTGTCATGAAAGCATCAAATATCATTCAGCCCTAGTCAAGACACACAATATGTTAATATGGTTAATATTTACCATAGTATGTAAGATGATGTGGCTAAATCACTGGGCTAAACGTTTGTTTTAGCAAATTGCTCATTTTTTGACGTAGAGGAATCGTAGAAAGTAAATTAAGCAAAATAATAATTTAAGCGCAAGTGATGACAACAACAGACCTAAACTTCACATATCTATGGTTAACCTGCATTACTGGATGAGTCTTCTTTAAGATGTATTTGCATTGCAGTCATGCTGTGGTGATATTTATGTTCAATCCTGACGGGCGACTGCGTTTTCATTCACGTTTAATGTGAAGTGCATCCACAAAACTGATGGTTTTCACTCTTTACAGTATTTTACCTCCATCCACTACCTGCGGTCTCCTTTCCGCCATATTGCCGAGTAATCGAGACGGAAATTTTTGATCAATACTTTTTTGTAATCGGGTAATGGAGTTTATTGAGTAATTGTGACAGCTCTAATAAATGAAAACCCATCTTAAAACAGTCAAACATTCTGAATAAAAGTGGAAGGAAGGTAGCATGTGTAAAGAGAGATGAATCAAATGACTCACAAGAGAGCCAGGAAGGTGGCTCCACCATGACGAGCATTTCCACTGTTTTTCAGTTAAGGATTGATAAATGGGTGTTGGTAGTGCTAAACAGCCTCTTTAATTATTTTTTTTTCACTCAGTTGTGATCCACGTATTTTTGATCTAGATCTTTTGGCCAGAGCGTAGCATGAACGGGGCTGCATGCATTGTTTAGTAGTCAGTGAAGTGTCGCATAATTTAGAAAAAAAAACAAAATTGTTTTATCAATTATTTATTACATTTATTTAATCTTTTATTTATTTATTTTATCAATTATTTATCAAATTATCAATTATTTAATGGGAAGTGAGACAGAGAGAAAATACTGCCTATATTTTAAATATAACATAACACTATGAAATTATTGCATGGAAGTGGCAGTGCAGCAAATGTTAACTGTAATTTCCAGTGCTGGGATGTATCTTGGAGATGCAGTGCGTTGTGAAAATTTGTTACTTCAGCACTGCTCTCGTTTGAAAAAGTGAACTTAGAAAACGATTTTTTTTCTTCCCGATGCAGAGATACAATCTTCAGCAGCTGATGCATCAGGGTCTGGTTGAGTCCCCACAAGCCAGGCAGGTTTGGGCAGAGCTTACTAGCCGATGGGGTAAAAAGTGAAGGTTCGAGTGCTGTAGCAGAATGAAGCTCAGTCACACCTGGTGATCAGCCCATCGAGCCATCTGCTACTGAGACAAATACCATGGACACTATGCAAGAACTTCTGTAATGGTCAGTGAGCAGAGGGGAACAGATCATTACTAGCTACACAAGTACCAGGAATGCCATGTTATGAAAGGCCTTGCTGTCTTAATTACAAAAGCAGCACACCAGCATATGTGAAAATGAGGGGGCGGTCCTGAATCTCCCATTTTTATCTGTTCTGGGTAAAGCTCTGCTGACAGACACCCCCCCACGCCCCCATTTTTTCCATCCCTGCATGCAAATTTTCATTACTCATGCCCCTCATCAACATGAATCACAACACAAACCTAGGCTGGTGAAATTAGCACCAGTGCAGTGACCTTTCCCAGGTTGATTTTATAGAGTCGAACCGTAGCACCATCTTCTCCCTTCTTGGGGACCCCAAAATAAATCTTGAAACTCAAAACATAACTACTTTCCATTTTTCCACGCTGTGAGTTTTGTAATTACAGTATGAAAGGGGCAAACATAACTAAATTGTTTCCATGACAGTAGTTTGCAGTGTTTTTACTAAATTTAGGTTAATTTCATGGTGCATTTTGTTCCCTGATCTTGTTATTTGACAAGGCAATTTGCCAGCAGACTAAGGTCTTTTTTTGAATGTCATACCACGCAGATTAGCTGTTCTGTGCTATTCTTTCCTGAGAAGCTTGATAGATCTGGGTGTGGAGAATGACATACATAATCCCACTGTAACTTGATAACTTCAAGCCTACCACCCAAGCATAGTGACATATTTAGAAGCCCTGGTCCTTACACATTCATGGATTTGATTGACCCTAATTCCTAAAGAATGCACTCGCATACCTGCCGTTTCACTGTGACATCTCTTAGGGCTTTTTCCCCATTAAAGGTCCGCACAGTTTTATTTGAACCTGAAAGCCTCAGTGCTTTGCAGGGTAATGTTCTTCTTTGCTAAACATTCCAGCAAATGGGTAGTGCCTCATGGAAGAACAAAAGACACACATAGGACCTACAATGAATATACCCCTCTGCGATTTATTGTAAAGTAATTACCTTCTTAAATACAATATTTCTGTCTGTTAATCATTAGGAGGCTGTGTCATATTGAACCACATTAATGCTTCATTCATGACTGAAGTTACTTTAAGTCAAGAATATTCAATGTATTTAATCCCTTTGTAGGGCAGGTACTAAACTCACAGGCTCGTCTGCATACTTCATCCTTTTCATTCCAAGTTTCTGCATAGGTGCTGAAAGGCTCCCAGCTTTACAAAGTCAACGTTTGTCAACCCCACCCTCCTGTAGTGGTCTATCATCTTGTCATCTGACCTTTAAACTCGCATGATACGACTTGCCAAACTGATTCCAAAACTCACCCTTAGCTTAAAGTTCATTTGGAAGCCAAGGTCTGCATGAAGCCGATTTGCTGCAAGGTTAAGAGGTTTTTGCTAAATAAGTAAAATGTAAATGTGTGTCATGTCTGACACACTAACTGTAACTTTAATCCTTAACAATGATTAGTTGACTCCAAATGAATTTATTAGGTTTTAGATAAAAAGGGCAGCTGGGCAGAAAATCAGGCAATAGAAAAATATTTTCAGATTTCCAGCCTTAATTCTAGCTACTCTGTGCCAGTCCTATCTATTGTGGTGCAAATGATTTTAACTTGGATTGGATTCAGAGAAGGTCTTGTATATTTCACCAAGACAATGCATATTATAACAGTATGGCTCCATAGTAGAAGAGTCCGGCTGCTAGACAGACCTGTCTGCCATGCAGACCTGTCACCCATTGAAAACATTTGGCACATGATAAATAGAAAAATACGACAAAGAAGACCCTGAACTGTTGAGCAGCTAGTGCTGTAGTTCTCAAGACCGGTCTGGAGACCAATTTTTTTTGTGGTCTTGGTCTTGTCTGGGTCTCGACTCTATTTGGTCAATGTCTTGTCTTGGTCTCAGACATAGCTGTCTCAATGGGATGGGGAAAAAAGAGAAAACAGCGCATCCTCACAGAACAGTATCATTATTTATTACGTGCCTCAATTCAAATGCAACCAGTCAGATGCATCTATGTTAAAAAAGTTACATTGTATACATTTTCTCAACGGACACTGCCAGCGCTTCACAGTCCACACACATCATACACATCGCATCATAGCGAAGTCGGCAAAAAATGTCCGAAAATGTCCGCGAGGTCGGCAGTAATTAACTTTGGCTTTACAAAGCACAGAGTAAATTTGCAAAACATCCCAAAAAAAGAAACATTATGCTGTATGCGGATTTTGTCGAACCACCTTGACGGAGACTGCTGTGTGGGTGTATTGTTTAATTATTACAGTGGTGTTATTTGACATAATAAATCATCATTGATTTTATATAGCATCTGTCATTGTGCATTGTGCATTGGGCATTGTGTTGAGCAAGCATTCGTTCTATGCCATATGGTAAGTAATTTTACTGATGTTGATATCGAAGTGTAAAGATTACAGTGGGACAATTCCAGTTTATCTATTAATGGATACAACATAGTCTATAGCATAGTTATAATTCAAATAAATTAGGGATTTTACATTCATTAGAAAGCACGGTCTTGGAGGTGCAAGTCAATCTGGAGGCTCATTCTCTTCAATTCAAAGCAAGGGATCATTACATAGCCATATTCATAGCTTACCCGAGGCCTCTGTCCCTGGTATAAGAGACTTAATATGAACATCTTTCTGGTACATCCCATCTCTTTCCCTTGACAAGGTCTGATAAAATGGTTATAGGAGAGGATTGCTGAGAATATTATTTTCCATCAGGCCTCGTAACTATGATAAATCTGGGAGACTTTAAATGAGAGACATATGGACAATACAATTGAAAAGATAACATGAATTTGATTTAACGAGTAATGACACTTTACAGCAATGCCTTTTTCCTCTACAGTTGATCTGAGTCATGTGATGTCGATTCTAGCTCTAGTCTGTTTTCAGCCTTGGTCTTGGTCTCGCCTTAGTGTGTCTTGGTCTTGGTCTTGATCTTGGTACCCTCAAGTCTCGGCAGTGTCTTGGTCTTGATACCCTCCGGGCTCGGCAGTGTCTTGGTCTCCATTTAGGCGGTCTTGACTACAACACACAACACTATGAGCAGCTGAAGTCCTATAGTCAAGACCAGAAATATTGGCACCCCTGCATTTATGTCAGAAAATGCACCACTTCTCCCAGAATATTGTTGCAATTATTTGGTATTGTCATATTTATTTCTCTTGTTGGCACTGGAAGAACACAAAAAGCAAAGGAAAGATATCAATCTGAGACATTCCACACAAAATGTCAAAAATGGCCTAGAGAAAATTATTGGCACCCTGAACTTAATACTTGGTAGCAGCCCCATTGGAAGAAATAACCGATTTAAATCGCTGTCTGTAACAATCAATGAGTCTTTTACATCTACTAGAATTTTGTACCACACTTCCTCTGGCAGCTGCTCCAGGTCTCTCAGACTTCAAGGGTTTCCTGACATAAATGCAGAGGTGCCACTGTTTCTGGCCATGACTGTATATCAGGCAAGAATAGCTCAACATTTCACTTTCACAGCTCCAGAAACTGGTCTCCTCGGTTCCCAGACGTTTGCAAAGTGTTTTTAAAAGAAATGGCGATGCAGCACACAGGTAAACATGCCCCCCATCCCAACTTCCTTGAAACGTTGGTCATATATTTGTCATAAAACAATAACATTTCTCAGTTTCAACATGATACGTTGTCTTTTTTCTACTTTCAATTAAATATGGGTTTATGTAATCTGTAAATCGCTGCATTCTGTTTTTATTTACATAGCTTCCCAACGTTTTGGGAAATGGGTTTGTAAGACAAAAAAATGGTAAGTAAAGGAACCTTTAACTGCAGCTCTACAAGGTTCTGTGTCCAGAGTACGTGCTGTACTTCTATGTTATATTTATATTTAATTATTGTAATACACATGTAGCTATTATTAAAAAGACAGCATTTATCACCAGTAAATGCTACTTGGACACGGGTTAACTCAAAAACCCCATCTGTGCATTGACCTGTACTAACAGTCAATACAAGATATGATTGCATATCTAAGATGTATTATGCTTTATTGTGATTTAATGCATTGCATGATGCTGAGCTGTGTGAAATGGTTAAAAATACCTAAAAGGGTCATTTTTCTCAGAATTGCTGGCATTTAGTGAAAAAACTGGAAAATTTATGACTATTGTTATGCTAAGACGTTCAGAAATTGGGTCAGGGTTAGGCTCTACTCAATGGTGTAAATTTACTACATGGTTATTTTTCACTAACTGCTGACATTTCGTCAGGGGCCCCCAGAATCTCTCGCAACGCCCTTGATGGTAGCACTATTATGCTTTTAGGCCAGAGGCCTTTGACTGGTAAAAACTTGTCCCCCGTGTCAGATCCGAATCACCAGACCTATGTGAGAGAGCTACTGGTTTTGGGACATTCAGCTCTTTTGTAATATTCAGTAGCTTGGCATGTTTTTTACACTCTCAGCTCATCCATGGTCATAAATCACACTTTAAAACGCTACAGCTGACTCCTTAGAAGGAACTTATCCAAGAAGATGTAATGCTCATTCAAAACAGTGATTATTAGACTAAACGTAAACAGTGCAGACAAAAGACCCGGCAAAACGGAACAATGAAAATGTGAAGAAAGTTAAGATGCGAAACCTTGCTTCTATTTTGTAGTAGGAGGTGGGGTTGCGATTTCGACTCTTTTCGTAGGGGGATCCGCACAGACCGCAGGATTGGCTGACCTGTTGGCTACTGGTTTTGGCCAGAGCAACACCCCTTCCAACAGCAACCCAGCTGCTAATCCTTAGAAGGATTGTATGGGTGTTGACATTATGCCCAAGTCCTCGTCTAAACAGTATTTGGGAAGTGCCACAGATCATCTTCCAAACAAAAGCAAGAATCTAATATTACTGCTATTCAATGAGCAGATGAGTAACAGAATGCTTTTGCATGGGCATAGCCACTTTCAGGAAATTAAATTATTCTCTGACCTAATGTCTGTACTTGCCCTGCAGTGCCACAGTGGCCTTCAGGCGAAGGCTTTCACCTTCCAGCCACTTCTTTTCAGGGTCACCTATCCCAGGCAGCACGGGTCACATGGCTGTTGAACAGTCTGGATGGAACATCAGTCAACCATGGAGCACTAACTCACACACGATTAAACACCACAGGCAATTCATGGTGCTTTTCCACTGCCGTCAAAAACCAAACTGTATCTAAGCCGTACCGCAAGCTGACGGTTTTACATTGTAATCGATCTGCGCCGTACCTCAGCCATAGCCGTGCTGATATTCCCCTGCTTACTAGCATGGCTACGGCTGAGGTACGGCGCAGATCGAACGTCGTGATCAAACAGAGGTGGCTGCATCACCACCATCTAATTGGTGGAAATGCATGGAGATACTGGTGATCTGTGTCGATATGCATGGATTATCTGAAGGAAAAAGAACATATTCTATATATTTATCAGTAATAGTAGTATGGCATATTATTGTGGTGTATTGACGTATTCCCGATAACTCAGAACTTGAATATTTCCAAACACCTACTTAAAACAGCTTAGAACAGTTTAACGGGATGGATTCGTAATGCAAACTTATGCAAGTGAATGCTAATTCTGCCAGCATTTGATGCTGACGTAACACAGCGATTGTCCAAGACTTGCTAGCAGAAAGTAGGTTATAGTAAATCATGATGCACACAATGTGAATAGTCAATAAGTGTCTCTTCGGTTTTACGTCACTGTCGCTTCCAATCCCAGCAACGTCTTTACCGAGCCGACCCTTCTGCAGTGGACAACGGAAGTGAGCTGGAACCGCGCTGTGACTCGCCTTTCCCGCGCTGTGACTCGTCTTTCCCGCCGTGTGGCTCGGCTCCTGCATGCCAGTGGAGAAGAGGCATTAGAGAAAACACTTAGCTTACTGCAGCAGGAAACCCACTGAAGGTGCCGCTGACTGAAACCCCCTGCAAACAGAGCAGAGGGAGATTCAAACCCAAACCCTACAGGTGTGAGGCATCAGTGAATCACTGTAGATTAACCCTAACCCCCATGCAAGACCTCCATTACTAATATTGAAGATTTCTGATTTCTTTTTCTTTCAGAGCCCAAAGCCATTGGCTTGCTTAAACTTGCCTGTTGGCCAAACACACAGCTGTTTCTGAAGAACTCATCCCTCATGACAGAAGACAGGGTAGGAGTTACCAGGTTTGTTTACTTTCTCCAGCATCATGCGTTCTGGGAATGAATTTCAAGTTGCAAAACAATTTCGTTCAAATAAACACTGAAAGCAAATAAATGCACGTCAAAGTAAACATTTGGGCTAGTTTGACCATATAAAAAGCCATATTTTTCTGTTCCATCCCTTGGTTGAGTGACATAACACAAAGGTTTACATTCACCAGTTCTTTTGTATGTAAACACGAAACATTCATGTTTACTTGGCAGAAACCATCATGACACCAAACAATGTGGGTGTGGCAGCACCTCAGAAATCTTTCAGTAAGAGTGAGAATATTGCAATGCTTCATGTTTTCTAGTCACCCATGATACTCTGTGCTTCTTGAGTGGAAAAGAAAACATAAGAATATGTGACCTTTATTGATCTAATGGGGAAATACAGAGTAGCAACAATGTGGGAAACCCTTAATAGCTCATTTAATGGGCTTGTGTGGTCAAAAGAAGTCTGTTATGCAGTGCTACCTTGGGACACAAGCTTCATTCGTTTCAGAAGACTGGTCAAGATACAATTTGGTCGAGATCCAAATCGAATTGTATTTACAATGTAAATACATTTTATCCATTCCAGACCACCAAATGATTGCCTGTTTAAACTTATCTAACTGCCTAACAAGGTCAGCCAGCTGGGGCAGAGGCAAGGGTAGAAAAATCTACCATGTTAACTGGCTGAAGAGGTGTGTTGGATGTGGAACAACCAGCCCAGAGAACAGTTGCTATTGGGAACTACCTCGCTTCCCACCAGTGCCAGGAGATGTTGGAGCTCCTGGACAAATACCAGGATGTGTTCTCTGCTGTGTCAGTGCAGACGCATGTCACCACTCACAACATTCGCACCCAACCCAGGGTCATCATGCAGTGGCCCTATCAGGTCCTAGAGGTTCAACGTCAGGCCATCGATGGGGATGTGTAGCAGATGCTACAGCTGGGGGAGATCCCAATCATAATGATCCCCAAGCTGGACGGCTCCCTCCACTTCTGCAATGACTTTCATAAGTTGAATTTCTGGTTTTCTGTTCATTGACTACCCAACACCTAGACCTCAAGAACTAATACAGAGGGTTGGGCAGGCATGGTTTATATCCACCCTCGACCTCACTGCTGGCAGGTGGCTTTAACATCATGGGCCTGGGAAAAGACTGCCTTCAGTACCCTTGATGGGCACTGGCAATTCACTGTCCTCCCGTTTGACCCACATGCGGCCCCCACTACCTTCAAGCAGTGTTGAAGTACTTGAGACCGGTCTGGGTCGAGACCACGTCTTTGCGGTCTTGGTCTTGTCTCGGAATAGACTTGTCTCAAACATAGAGGATGCAACGTTTTATTTCAAGACCAATCAAGGCCACTCATTAAAATGACTCAATATTTATCTCACCAGTTTAATTTTCATTTGTTTGTTACGCCGTAGAACAGGACAAATGCAAAATGTCTTGATTTTTGCACCCGTTAATCTCAGGCTCGTATTTTGGAAAAGTATAATGCATAGTAATGAGTCACATTTCTTTGCAATCAAGAGAACTTACTCGATCCGGTTGTCCAAGTTGCAAAATTACACGCTAAAATATTCCAGAGTAATCCTGTGTGCAATGAGGCATATATTGTTATTGTTTTCCATGAAAATTCATAATAATCTATAAAACATTATTCACATTAGATGGAAAACAAAGGCTATGTTAGTTTCTGCAAAGATCCATTTACTACCCTTCTGGGAAAACAATATTTTATAATTTTTTTATTATAAGTCTATAAATAAAGCGATAAAAAACAACTCAAAAATGGGCTGGAGATCTACTAGACATAACAAAACGCAGCATTCTATGTATATGAAGACAATTACTTGATATTTTCATAATATTTATTCAAAAAAGTTGGTATATGTATGCTTAATGTCGAGCTCCGTCAAAACACTGATGATGTTGTACAGAATTTGTTTGTTTTTTGAAGATTAAATGCCAATTAACAATTTCCTTCTAAAACATCACTTTACCATAATACCGTATACAGGTGCAAATACTTACCAGTGGTGTCAGTTTCCCCAGATTCCGGGCGTCTGGGTGGTCTCTCAAAAATCTACGGTTTGTCTGGGTTTAGTGCTGCAACCCATGTGACTCAAGTTACAGTACAGTACCAAGTAAACGAAAACGGACCAATTTTCAATATATGGCAGCCAGTCAGTATCATCACACAGCATTTGCAAGGCTCCAGCACACGTTACTTTAAAAATTAAATGATATGCACATGCCTATACACATCCCTATGCACATCCCTATACACATCCCTATGTGTCATGCTGCTCACAAGTGATGTCAACTTGCAGAGACCACTGGCACGTCGGCACTTTATTTTTGTTTTCGCGTGAACAATGAATAGTATCGTTTACTTGTTGTTTAACAAACTTTCGCTTAGTGTTTTGTGACTTTTGTTGAAGAAGACTCGTGTACATGTATATTGTGTCGATTGTGCGTCGATTGTAAAACGAGACTTAACTGCAAGGTTAGCGTATGTCTGGGTGTTTTCATCTTACAGGGTGATTAGGGAGAACCTGTTAATGTTCACGAGAGAAGAACTACCTGATTGGTTGGTGAAGGTGAAAACTCATTAATATTCTGATCTGCAGACACATCCTCCTTCTTGTCTCACCAAGCAGGTATCTTTAGTCAGCAAGCCGACGCCACCTGGAGATCTGTCTGCTACGTGAAAATAAATCTAATTCTAGAGGATTCCCTTTGTGTTTCTCAGCTTTGCACTTTTGCGCTCTTTTATTTTATTTGAACAGCTGTCTTAGTTTCTTGCAAAGTCTTTCTCTAACATACTGTGTAGCTCTTGACCCAGTGCTAATTGTTATTGGTCATTCATTGGAAGCTCAGTCTAGCTGCACTTACTCCTAGTTGGCCTCTTGGCAGCGGTATGATGGTGATGTACCATCCGCCTCACTTGCACATCACTTTGGACAAAAGCATCTTCTAAACACATAAATATAATAGTGAAGAACAGGCAACCTGAGGGAAACGTTTCGTAGGAAGATGGATCAGTGCAAGAATCATTTTACCATAACAAGTGAGACAACTGTACAATTACAGGTCCATATCTGCAGCCATCATGACAGCTCTGGTTTTAAGTGCTGCCTGCCAATTAAATGAGACAAAGCAAGGGGTTAGGGTTAGGGTTAGGGTTAAGGTTATCCCGAAGGACTTAAGGCTGCCCCGGAGGCTCTAACAGAAGGTCAGCTCAGCATATTGCCAAACAAACCTCGGAGGCCGACCGGTTAACCCAGAAACCGAGTGAGTCTCGGCAGATCATGCGCCGCAGGTCAGCCGTGAGACCTCACACACCCCAGCTGCTCTGAAAGGTGGTGAGAATGCCCCACCCAGCTGTGACAGTAAATACCTATTTGTCATGAATGATTTGTGAGTGGCGACTGAAGCGTAGCAAAAAATGAACGGCTTGGCTACCGGCGCAAACCAACTTAAAAAAAAAAAAAAACCAATAAATAAAAATCTGCAATCAGCGTAGAAGGTTACAGAGAGGACAACGCAAAAACATTAAACGTGCGAAGGGTAGAATTAGGAAGTAAATGTAAGTGAAACTAATACATGCGATGGCTTTAAAATGGGATCTTCATAATCACTGATTAGTTCTTCATTTCACCTTCAGTTCTAAAATCTGGAGATTTAAGCAAAGAAGCCAAAGGATTTTGCCCATGGTTTCTTTTGCTCTTTTTATGAATTGATGGAGTCGATTCCAAGACTCATTATCAGACAGTGAGCTTCTTGATTCTAAAAACTGTTGCAGAAGGCCATGGTGGAAGCAGAAAGTGATGACCTACATCGTGAATTAATAAAAAAATAAGGGACTTTATTTTAAGCAAAACAAAAAATTATGAAATGATCTACATTAAACATTACAAATATGTAGTTGTATATCATATTTCATATTTTTCTTTTTACAGGGCATTGATGTGGCAGAAACGAGTGCTTGTCTTAATGGAATGCTCCCATTCAAAGCATACATCAACTTTTGCCCTCAGGTGGGTCTGCTAAAGCTGAGGGGAGGGGTGACCATGTTCTTTTTTTGTCAAGAGTGTTCAACCTATCATCTAATGAACCTCCTCCTCCTCTGAAAAAATACCTTCGTGTGTTAAAGCATGTGCCTCTATTTGCAAAGAGCAGGAGCCATCAAATGATGTAGAGTAGCAGCAGGCTGTTAATCGAAACGTGTAAATCTCAGTAACCGAAAAGAAAAAACGAAGTGATTTATGTATGTGCAAAAAATGAACGTGTGGCCGAATGACAATGCTTGTGTGTTCTGTGTCCTCATCAAGACTGCCGTGTCACAAAGAATATTTCCATAGATCTTTCACCACATGCTGTGTGACTCAGATAGCGCTGAATGTTTAAAAACAAACCCAAGAATATTACGAATTCTATGTTCGGCATTTACAAGACACATGCACGCCATGTTTTTATTCACCACCTTTTATTCACCATGTTGTATGTCATGCCTGAAAAACGATTTTTCTTCAAGTGTAGTTTGTAGCTTCCAGATACATTAGCAGTACGTTTAATATTTGATGAATTAGGCACCAATGAAGTGTTGTGTGATTTTGCTTACCCAGATTCCATTCATCAACAACTGTAACAAGAACTGTAATTCTCATATGGAAAAAAAAACTAGTGAAAACGTACAAAATGTCAATAAACTATCTATTCTCTAAGACACAAGGTCAGAAGAACAAAGCATTCAGAATTGCGCTTTACATGTTCGTCGACAAAAGGCCCTTCAAATAAAATAGTGGCCATTCCAACCAACTTCTGAATGTAGGATATAATATATCTGTATAATATATCCTACATAAGAACCAGGCATATTTTAATAGCAACAGAGACCAAATATCTAGATGCCTGCTAAAAGTAGACAAGAAGAAGGAATGACTGACGGTGAGGAATGATGTTCCCTCAGATAGCAGAAAGTTTTCCAGATGTCTGAACAGGTTTCTGAACACCCCAACAGTGACATTGTAATTGCAGGGTAATTTAACCATGCAAGGCCCTAGTCAGTACTGCCTAATTTCTACAGAAATGTGGAAATTCCAAACAGGGGAAACAACACACAGTATCAAGTTTATATAAAGAAAGCAACACCTCCCCGCCTCGGTCTCTCCAATCATGTATCTTTCTTTCTCACGCCCATCTAAAAACGCTCAATCTGCAAAACTAATCCAAATACCACGATTGTGCAAATAGGGACTGAAACAGCCGCTTCGCAACTTCATCACTATTTTGACAGCACAGATTGCGACATACTTGTAGATAGAGCCACTTGCGCTATCCTATATAAACATACGCACTGCTAGTATCACACTTCAAACGGCATTGAAACCTTCCCAAACCAAAACCCACGGTTTAATAGTGATGTCTGGAGACCACTCAAAGTCGAGACGCAGACTTCAAATCTGGAGACACATAAGCTCACAGAGAAGCCAGGCAAATTGCAACTATAATCCATTCCATAAGGCAAAATGCAACTATAATCGGCGTATTGAAGATCAGAAACAGCATGTGACTAGTTGATAAATTAACCACAGTCTACAAATACAACAACCCCACAGCCCACAGGGACACCTCAGTGATTGGAATGGGTTGGGTGGAAGGAGTTTGTTTCATGATTTACAGGCGGAAAAAGCAGAGGTTTGTGGTGAACGGTGCAAATGTTATTTGCCAATGTGTGTGTATGTGCAGCTCTCTCAGTAATTTTAAAGAAAGCTGCACTTTAATTCAACATTAGGAGTCCAAAATACCAGCAGGAGACCTCAGGGCAGACCAGCCTGTTTTCACTTGTAAAGATTCCTGGAGCTATGGGGTGTCAGCACTAAAAAACTCCAGGATTTAATGGTAATCTTGTAGGACCTCACTTAAATTGACAGTAAATAAGTTTAAATAAGTAAATAAGTAAATACGTTGTATGGTCTTACAGGTGTCGTTGTTCAAACTTCTGTCATCAAAAACTAACAAAACTGACAGTGACTAATGCGTTGACAAATCAAACAAGTGTACAGTGAGTGAAACGCAGTGATCTGAGCCAAATTCACGGGTCTTAGTTTGAATATCACTCGTCTGGATCGCATCTGTTTGAATGTGCCACTAGCATCTGCACGCATTTATACAACAGACTCTTTGTTCACTGCACAGTGCCTCAGTAAGTAGCACTGTGGTCTCACACCTTGTGGGTCTAATTCTTACCTCCAGTGTATGTGTGTGTGTTTGTCTGCATTTTGCAAAGATTCCCTCTGTGCACCGTAGTTTCCTCTCAGTCCAAAAGCAGGTGAATTGGTGTCTAATAAAAGTGTATAAACATGTTATGGTCGGTCATCCCTGCATTATATTCATCATGAGTCTGCATTAAACAAGTGGATATAAAAAGGAATTACTGAACCGTCCTTTGCAAGTGTGTAATTTATATGTATTACACCTCTTTGGTTCAGGTAACACTAGCAGAGGACACTTAGCCTTCGGAATGGTTGTTTACAGTCTGACAGTTTCAGAATTTTCTGGTCCTACTGGTTATTGACAACAATAAAAAGCCACCAAGAACAAAGAGCTTGGCAAAGTTTCCTGAAGACAAACATAGTTCAAATTGCTACGTTAATCTGCATGACAAGGGGAAAGCGGGGAGCAACCAGTGTGAAAAAGATTTGAAATACACCCATGGTATATAAAAAAGCATGCATGCAAGGTTTGGTGTAGAAAAAAACAGATATGTGTAATTTAATTGCAGAAGAAAGCATGCCAGTTGGCACTGCATTTCCGATAGGAATTCCAACAATGAGAAAATTACGTGTTTTCTGGACAGTATGTAAATTAACCAAGAGGGAAATAAAAGAAATGTTTAAATTGCATGTGTTTTCTGTTGATGGACCAGACATTCCCAGACAGGCTGGATTTAGCAGAATCTTGTGTAACACTGTACATGAGGGGGTGCAATTAATGCAGTAGTACACTCTTACTTAATGTATTAATTAACCAGAAACTAAGTACCCACGTTAGCTCATCATTAACCAGTCATAAAGCTTTATATATTTGTGCATGTTTTTTCCTGATTTGTACTTGAGAAGTGACTCGGCTTGTAAGTTATTTGTGCCCCTTACCCACTGGCGTGCTTCTTTCCGCACGTCCCATCATGCTCTCCTTTGAGACAGACACCCACACAGGGACAGAGGGCAGTGTGAGCCCCCCGGAGCATTTCGCTGGGCTAAGGACCTCCCTCAAGGGTCCAACGGCAATGTGACTACTCATACAACCACGGAATTCAGACCATACAATCACCGGCACGGAGGCCCAACCC